>NC_069499.1:1306793996-1307130663 GCF_027579735.1 Bombina bombina
ACAACACGGGCCCTCAAGCTCCGTATGAAGCTTGATAGATAGACCCCATAGCATACAAGCAATTGCAGGGAGAATCAAGAGTGATTGTGCTTTTTACAGAAACTACACTGTTTATATACACTTACAGAGCACACTAGGGGCTTACAAACATAACTTGCTACATGATTTTCCTGCTTAAAATATAAGAATGTTCTAAACTAGCTATGTCAGACATTCCAGTATCTACCTCCCTTCTATATTATGAAAAGAAAAAGCTACTAGCTGTTTATAGATCAAAAATTCATTAAGAAATCCACACTAAAATAAATATCTCATCAGCAACTCCCCACTCTGTAGCATTCCTACTAAGAATAGCTTCATTAGCACTAACCTTAGCATTTAACCCTTTAATAGAAAAACATTGTTAAGTTTTACTTCCACGTGTTCAAAGTGTCCAAAACACTATAAAGTAGTATCTGTAGTAGTATTTGGGTTCTATTGTATTGGGTTTTAGACACTTAGAACACTAAGCACTATTTTCCCTATTTTACAGGATCACTATACAGGGAGTGCAGAATTATTAGGCAAGTTGTATTTTTGAGGATTAATTTTATTATTGAACAACAACCATGTTCTCAATGAACCCAAAAAACTCATTAATATCAAAGCTGAATATTTTTGGAAGTAGTTTTTAGTTTGTTTTTAGTTTTAGCTATTTTAGGGGGATATCTGTGTGTGCAGGTGACTATTACTGTGCATAATTATTAGGCAACTTAACAAAAAACAAATATATACCAATTTCAATTATTTATTTTTACCAGTGAAACCAATATAACATCTCAACATTCACAAATATACATTTCTGACATTCAAAAACAAAACAAAAACAAATCAGTGACCAATATAGCCACCTTTCTTTGCAAGGACACTCAAAAGCCTGCCATCCATGGATTCTGTCAGTGTTTTGATCTGTTCACCATCAACATTGCGTGCAGCAGCAACCACAGCCTCCCAGACACTGTTCAGAGAGGTGTACTGTTTTCCCTCCTTGTAAATCTCACATTTGATGATGGACCACAGGTTCTCAATGGGGTTCAGATCAGGTGAACAAGGAGGCCATGTCATTAGAATTTCTTCTTTTATACCCTTTCTTGCCAGCCACGCTGTGGAGTACTTGGACACGTGTGATGGAGCATTGTCCTGCATGAAAATCATGTTTTTCTTGAAGGATGCAGACTTCTTCCTGTACCACTGCTTGAAGAAGGTGTCTTCCAGAAACTGGCAGTAGGACTGGGAGTTGAGCTTGACTCCATCCTCAACCTGAAAAGGCCCCACAAGCTCATCTTTGATGATACCAGCCCAAACCAGTACTCCACCTCCACCTTGCTGGCGTCTGAGTCGGACTGGAGCTATCTGCCCTTTATCAATCCAGCCACGGGCCCATCCATCTGGCCCATCAAGACTCACTCTCATTTCATCAGTCCATAAAACCTTAGAAAAATCAGTCTTGAGATATTTCTTGGCCCAGTCTTGACGTTTCAGCTTGTGTGTCTTGTTCAGTAGTGGTCGTCTTTCAGCCTTTCTTACCTTGGCCATGTCTCTGAGTATTGCACACCTTGTGCTTTTGGGCACTCCAGTGATGTTGCAGCTCTGAAATATGGCCAAACTGGTGGTAAGTGGCATCTTGGCAGCTGCACGCTTGACTTTTCTCAGTTCATGGGCAGTTATTTTGCGCCTTGGTTTTTCCACACGCTTCTTGCGACCCTGTTGACTATTTTGAATGAAACGCTTGATTGTTCGATGATCACGCTTCAGAAGCTTTGCAATTTTAAGAGTGCTGCATCCCTCTGCAAGATATCTCACTATTTTTGACTTTTCTGAGCCTGCCAAGTCCTTCTTTTGACCCATTTTGCCAAAGGAAAGGAAGTTGCCTAATAATTATGAACACCTGATATAGGGTGTTGATGTCATTAGACCACACCCCTTGTCATTACAGAGATGCACATCACCTAATATGCTTAATTGGTAGTAGGCTTTCGAGCCTATACAGTTTGGAGTAAGACAACATGCATAAAGAGGATGATGTGGTCAAAATACTCATTTGCCTAATAATTCTGCACTCCCTGTATACAGTATATATATATATATATATATATATATATATATACTGAGGAAGGGGTGAATGCCCCGAAACGTCACAACTTAAAGGGACACTGAACCCAAAAATTTTCTTTCGTGATTCAGATAGAGCATTTTAAGCAACTTTCTAATTTACTCCTATTATCACATTTTCTTCATTCTCTTGTTATGTTTATTTGAAAAGCAAGAATGTAAGTTTAGAAGCCGGCCTATTTTTGGTGAACAACCTGGCTTGTTCTTGCTGATTGGACAGCACCAATAAACAATTGCTGTCCATGGTTCTGAACAAAAAAGTTGCTGGCTCCTTAGCTTAGATGCCTTCTTTTTCAATAAAGATAGCAAGAGAATGAAGAAAAATTGATGATAGGAGTAAATTAGAAAGTTGCTTAAAAGTGCATGCTCTATCTGAATCATGAAATACATTTTTTTGGGTTCAGTGTCCCTTTAAATAAAGAGTGCTGTGCTTTAAATCCAGCGAGTGCATACTTTTAGTGCTTTATATATATATATATATATATATATATATCTTCTGAACTTATATTTTTTTTCATATTTTTATATTTTTCTAAATTGTCAACATACTGTAATTTTCCATATTTTTAATATTTATAATAATATATATATATATTTTCATATTTTTATATTTTTCTACATTGCCTCAACATCATTTTTCACTGGGATATTCATTCACTATCTGTACTATTTGTCCATCTATGGGCTAGATTACAAGTGGAGCTCAAATGTGCACTCCCACTTGAGTGTTAACTTGCTAGACAGAGACTTTTTGCATGTGTCGGGTTGCGCTTGTATTATAAGTTGAAAGTAGAAAGTTTGTGCCCGAGTGCTAACCCGACATGCACAAAAAGTGGAACTTAGAATATCGTGAGTCCATTAAGGTATTCCCCTAAACACTTCAATGGAGTGTGAAAAGTGGAAACAAAACACCTATACTCGTGCACAAACCTGATCCCGTTAACCAAGTGAGCTAACCGACATGAAGTATGAATATTTCATATTCCAATGTTCTTCACATAGGAGAATATGTTCTATTTATTCGTAAACACATAATTCTATGAGACCGAATTATCAATGTCTGTCGGACCTGATCCAATAGTGCTGATCAGGTCCGACAGACATTGCTGAATGCGGAGAGCAATACGCTCTGTATTCAGCATTGCACCAGCAGCTCACAAGAGCTGCTGGTGCAACGCCACCCCCTGCAGACTCGCGGCCAATGGGCCACCAGCAGGGAGGTGTCAATCAACCCGATCGTACTTGATCGGGTTGAATTTCGGTGATTCCTATCCGCCTGCTCAGAGCGGACGGAATGGGTTATGGAGCAGCGGTCTTTAGACCTGAAGACTCGCTAGAAACACGGGCCCACAAGCTCCATACAGAGCTTGATAAATGGGCCTCTATATCTATAGCTGACGGTGTTTTGTTATTTTTTTTTTATTTATATCTATTCATACATGTATGATTATATATATGTATAGATATATACAGCTATATAGGTATACCTATTTAAAAATACTTAGAACATATTCCCCTATGTTAAAAACATTGAAATGTTAAATATTTAAAGTAAATACCCAGTTAAACACTTTATTAAATATGAGTATTGCATAAAAATGATTTTTCATGTTTTCAGCTACTTTACTGAAAAGGGTTCCAATGCACTTATATGTCTACTTTAAACTCATAATATGCATGCTAGGTCCGATGCATGCAAAGAGTCGCAATATAACTCTTATCGCTCGCATGCAACAGTTAGAGCGCGACTAGTAAACAAGTCGTATATGGGTATATATTTTTTATATGATGATATTTTTCTATTTGCTATTGTATTATTTTAATAATTGTTTATTTTAATGTAACACTATATTATAGGTTTTAATCACACTTTAGCCCTAAGGGTGCTTCCCCTTTTTGCAATTTAACCTCTATAACTGAAAGGTCGGTAGATCAAAAACTAATGTTTAAATGAATTAGAGAATGTAATATTTGCATTGCAATATCCCTTTAATTAAAGTACCTATTTGTAGTATATTTATCCACATAGAAATGAGCTCTATTCAGTGTTAAATGGACAGCAACGTTAGAATTAAATTACATTTAAATCATGCAAATTTAAGCAGCTTTCTAATTTACTTTTGTTAACACATTTGCCTTGTTCTTTTGGTATCCTGTGTTGAAGAATAAAGCTAGGTAGGCTAATAGTAGCTTAGGATAGGAACATGTGTCTTAAACATTCTATGGCAGCAGTGTTTGCAACTATGTGTAACATTTTATAAACATTGTTGCAAACACTGCTGCCAGGTGGCTAAATACTTGTGCATAGTCCTGAGCTCACCTAGAATCACTCTTAAAAAAATAAAAAAATACCAAGCGATCTAAACAAAATTAGTAACAGAATATATACAAATATAAACACATAAATACACATTACACACATATAGACATATATACATAAGTGCATTGGAGCCTTTTGCAATTAAGTAGATGAAAAGTTGTAAAAACATATTTATGCAATATTCCTATTTAATAAAGGTTTTAACTGTGTATTTAGTCTACATATATCACATTCCTATGTTCTGCACATATGGGAATATGTTCTAAGTATTTATAAATAGATATTCCTATGGTATAGATATATATTGTACATAAAAACCATCATATATATGAATAAATACAACATATTCTTGTAGGTTAAGAACATTGGAATGTGAAATAGCGCTCATGAGAATATGTAATCAAGTTTGCGTGAGAGTAAGGTGTTATTTTCCCACTTTTTTCTCAATTGACTTCTATGGGGGAATACGTGAACGTGCATGTGATAATGTGAGTTCGGCTTTTTGCGCATTTTGGGTTAGCGAGAGAGCAAAAACAGTTTACTTTCAACTTAGAATACAAGAGCAACCTGACGAGCGCAAAAAACGTACTTCTAGCGCAATTAAAACTCGAGCAGAAGCGTTAATTAGCTCTTCACTTGTAATTTGGCCCAATATGAGTAAAATGAAATGAAAAAAATTACACACATATATATAATATATCTGTTGCTGACATTACCCAAGCAGCTGTGGGTAAAACCCGATGTAACGTGATAAATCTCCTGGTGTACAGTGCATCGAATCACTGCATCAAACATATACATACTGTAATTCACACATCTTCACTATCTTTTTTGCTTCCGCTTGGAAGGCAAGGAAGGCGTCTTGCCAATCCTCTGGCATCCATCCCAAGTTAAAGGGCAATGAAACCTAAAAAATTTCTTTCATGATTCAGATAGAGTATACAAACAACTTTCCAATTTACACATTTTATTTAATTTGCTTCTTGTTATCATTTGCTGAGTGGTTTATCTAGGCAAGCTCAGGAGCAGCAGAGAACCTAGGTGCTAGCTGTTGATTGGTGGCTGCATATATATATCGATTGTGTTTGGCTCACCCATGTGTTCAGTTAGAAACCAGCAGTGCATTGCTGCTCCTTCAACAAATGATACCAAGAGAATGAAACATATTATATAATAGAAGTTAATTAGAAAGTTGTTTAAAATTGTATTCTCTATCTGAACCATGATAGAATTTTTTTTTGGGTTTCATTTCCCTTTAACCTTGGGAAATACATTTTATAAGGGGGGCGGATGCCAGAGGATCAGCCAAGCCCCTTCCTTAAACCCCCCAGGCAAAGGCAAAATAAAATTGTGTAGATGGATGAATTACATTACATCAGGCTTTACCCACAGCCGCTTGGGTAATGTCAGGTTTACCCAGGTAATCCTAGGATTACCCGGATTTCTGACTTTACCCGTAACATATATATATATATATATATATATACTTTTTTATATATATATATATATATATATATATATATACTTTTTTTTTTTTTGGATTGGGAACTATTCAGTACAGCTGATCTCTGACTGTAAATGTCCTGATGAAGGCCCAACTGAGGGCTGAAACGTCGACCATGTTCTTTTGACACTATCAATAAATTAACTTATTTGCTTCTAAAAAAACATGAGAGTGCCCTTCATTATATGGACTTATATATATATATATACTTATATACTTAAATTAGCTGAAGATATTGTATCATATGTGATATTATGGTACTGAGCGTACCTTGAGTGTGAGAAGCTTGTATACTAGTGGGAAGGATCATGTAGGGGGAGTTTAGACGAGCAAGGTCAGTTTGCATAGGGATGAAGGGTCATGTATTAAAGTGATAGGAGTTTCAGAGCTCCCAACAGTTCCTCGTATTGAAGAACTGTCACAATAGAAGCTCTACCACACTATGCCTCATGCAGCTTTCCCTTTACTATAAACAGTTTGTTTTCCAAGGTAAAACCAGTATCCATCCATATTCTACTGAGGACTTCCTGATCCCTGCCCACAGCTTTGCCACCAGCACACAATGTGCCACTCCTGCCTTATCTGTCATCACCTTTATATCATGTGTCCTTAAATAAGAGATATTTTATACAATATTTAATAAATGAAATTGCATAGACTCAGAGATACTCCACTTACGTCTTATACTTATCTTACTGCATAAAAGAACAAAAACAAATTCTGGCAAAATGTCATGGTGAACAAAAATGCTTTATAAATGAAATCAACCGTACAAACGATTTCACTGCAAAATGTACGCGTTTACCTTACCTTTAACAAGAAAAAAACAAAACAAAAATCTATATTATCAGATTGCTTCCTCTTTCATATTTTTAGAACCTCATGCTATTTTGTTGATGTGATGCTAATATTAAGAGGTCTGAAACCACATAAAGTACACAGCAATGTTCTCTATTCACTTGAGCCAGGCAAATGGTGCTGCTAAAATACTAAAAAAATAGCACCAGTAGGTGCAGGGTAGCAGCTCCAGCAATAGTTCTACACAATTTTAGTGACAATATATTAGTATGTGGGTCGTTAAAGAGACAGTTTACTTTAAAATTAGTTTCCCTTTAATGTGTTTCTGATGACTTGTTAGTAAGAAATATATGGTAATTTGCCTGTTTAGCTTTATTTTTGTATCTGTTTTTGGTATTTGAGACCACAACCTATTCACATGGGTTGAGCTTGCATGGAGAGCGGACATCCTATATCATTGGTTTTCAAACCTGTCCTGAAGCCTTCCAACCAGGCCAAATTTTATGGATATCTGAGGACAAGTTTGAATACCAGCGCTCTATATATAAAATTGTCTCTATCTATCTCTGATTACACAAAAGCAGCTGTGTAAATTCTTCTGCAGCTTCTTGTTAACATAGCTTTAATACTTAAAGGAACACTGAACCCAAATTTTTTCTTTCATGATTCAGATAGCATGAGATTTTAAGCAACTTTCTAATTTACTCCTATTATCAATTTTTCTTTGCTCTCTTGCTATCTTTATTTAAAAAGCAGGAATGTGATGCATAGGAGCCGGCCCATTTTTGGTTGAGAACCTGGGTTATGCTTGCTTATTGGTGGGTAGATGTAAGCCTCCAATAAGCAAGCGCTATCCATGGTGCTGAACCTTAAAGGGACAGTCTACACTAGAATTTTTATTGTTTTAAAAGATAGATAATCCCTTTATTACCCATTCTCCAGTTTTGCATAACCAACACAGTTATATTAATATACTTTTAACCTCTGTGATTATCTTGTATCTAAACCTCTGCAAACTGCCCCTTTATTTCAGTTCTTTTGATAGACTTGCAGTTTAGCCAATCAGTGCCTGCTCCCAGATAACTTCACTTGCACGAGCACAGTGTTATCTATATGAAACACATGAACTAACACCCTCTAGTGTGAAAAACTGTTAAAATGCATTCTGAAAAGAGGTGGCCTTCAAGGTCTAAGAAATTAGCATATGAACCTCCTAGGTTAAGCTTTCAACTAAGAATACCAAGAAAACAAAGCAACATTGGTGATAAAAGTTAATTGGAAAATTGTTTAAAATGACATGCCCTATCTGAATCATGAAAGTTTATTTTGGCCTAGACTGTCCCTTTAAATGGGCTGGCTGCTAAGATTTACATTCCTGCTTTTAAAATAAACATAGCAAGAGAACAAAGAAAATGTGATAATAGGAGTAAATTAGAAAGTTGCTTAAAATGCCATGCTCTATCTGAATCATGAAAGAAAAAATATGGGTTCAGTGTCCCTTTAACGAGACATGAAACTCTTTTTTTTTATTCATGGTTCAGATATAGCATACCAATTTATACAACTTTCCAATGTACTTCTATTATCAAATATGCTTAAATCTCTTTGCATTCTTTGTTGAAGGAGAAGTAATGCACTACTGGGAGCTAGCTGAACATGTCATGCTTGCCAATGACAAGAGGTATCAGCTAGCTCCCAGTAGTGCAATTCATCTATTGAGCCTTCCTGGGTATGCTTTTCAACAAAGAATATGAAGAGAATGAAGCAAATTAGATAGTAAAAGTAAATTGTAAAGTTGATTTAAAATAGCATGATCTGTCTGAATCATGAAAGCTTAGTTTTAACTTTACTGTCCTCTTTAACCCCTTAAGGACCAGGCATTTCTATGAAAAACGCTCAAAAGACCAGAGAATTTTAGCATTTTTGCTATCACTTCATTTAACCCTTTGAGTGCTAAGCTGGATTTCTTTCTTTTTTTCTTTTTACCCCAGATCCGATCAGATACCGTTAGAAAGGTTAGACGATTACCTTTCCAACGGGGTCTGTAGTTGCTTAGATGACAGAGATACAGGCTCCCCTGACCCCTTTTCCTATCTTGTCCATTGTAATTTTTTAAATAAAGTTGCACGGTGACGTCCTCACGTCATTGCGCGTGATGTCACCGCATGTAACAGGAAGCTATACAGGCCCGATCGCCAGGTGGGAGTTGATGGGAGCCCCCAGATTGCTCTTAAGGTAGTTGAGTGCTAGCGACGGCTCTGAGCCGTCGTTAGCACTCAAGGGAACAGAAATAGTCTTGTTTTTTTATATTTATCTATCAAAGCTATATATTTTTTAGTAGACAACTCAAGATATTGATCTAGGCCCATTTTGGAAAATTCATGCCACTGTTTTGCCACCAGATGCGATCATATTAAAAATATTGTTAACTTTTTCACAAATTTTGGGCTTCTCACTGGAATTATTTAAATACGGTGTATGCAGCCATAACAGAAGTTGTACTAAAAACTTCTCTGTGGTCCCCTATGTTCAGAAATAGCAGACATACATGGCTCTGCCATTAATTATTT
This sequence comes from Bombina bombina, assembly GCF_027579735.1. Lineage (NCBI taxonomy): Eukaryota > Metazoa > Chordata > Amphibia > Anura > Bombinatoridae > Bombina > Bombina bombina. The sequence goes on from NC_069499.1 coordinate 1,306,803,340, forward strand.
AATTGCAGCTGCGTGCCACACTTATGAAATTCCAGGCAGTGAAGGGGTTAATCAGGGATTACACGGAAAATTCAATGATGGCACTACTAGTGTTGTTTTCCTAAAATTATTTTCACTATTATGAAATTGTCTATTATGCTATTTTTATAGCATAATATTACAAGAAAAAATGGTGCTGTACACTGAGAAATGAATCAGAGAAAAATCAAGTGAAAGACACTTGCAAAGTGTGTACTAACTAGCACTCACAACACTTCTAGGTATATCTTGTGGGTGGACAGGAATGGATCATTCCCCCAAAGAAGGGGGTAAAAATTAACTTTTAATTAATATGAATAAAATGAACAATTAAAAAACACAAAGTGGACAAAATTATGCAATATTGCAAAATATCGTGACCGTATGATAGACCATATATACTAGTATAAGGGGGAAAGAGTATTAAATGGTATACCAAGGTATCCCTAGTGACCTATGTATCACAGCTAATATGAAACAGAGAACTCGCTGGTGTAATGTCAAAACCCAATTTCCAAATAGAAGAAAGGGGTTGTATATTAATCTGACGTATTAAGATTAAATTCACTCACTGATTTATTTTAGAGAGACAAAGGGATTTGTATTGGAAAATAGTTTACTCCCCTGTGTAGTCACTCTAATGGTCAATGTTCATACGTATGACTATGAACTTAGTCACATAGAATGATGTGAATAAATAAGTGAGCTAAATTTAGATGGTATTATGCTGGTTGGATCGTAAGATAATAATAGTGAGCGTGTTTCTAGTTATAGTGTGGCCTCTGTCTTTCACTTGATTTTTCTCTGAAGGGGTTAATCAGGTAGCTTGTAAGGTTAAGTTTAGTTGCAGTGTAGAGATTACCCTCTCACCTGACACCTCCCACCTTCTGATCCCAACCTGATTATTATTATTATTAATTTATAAAGCGTCAACAGATTCCATAGCGCTGCCCATGGAAACAAAGATAAAAGTACAACGGAGAAACAATACAATATAAGACAACATTTTACAGACAAATACAGGGGGAATTGAGGGCCCTATTCCGGTGGCAACTACAATCTAAACCCCCCTCTGGTCAACACCATCTTAGGTACTGGCAGAAAGTCTGCCAAAATGAAATTTTAGGGCAATTATTTTTTCAATTATTTTTTTCCTGCTCATTCCACTAGAGCAGTTGCTACTTCCTGGGCCTTCAGAAATGAGGCTTTCATAGACAAGATACATAAGTCTTCATTACATATTACTTGGTCTCCATTACATCCACAACAGTAGAAAGGCAACACAGGAGGCGTCAAACTTGCAGCAGTAAACTGGAGAGCTGAGCACTGGGGTCTCAAACAGTGTGATGTATAAAACACACAAACACTTGAAAGTGAAGATTAATACTTCTAACCCCAGAGATGATCGATCAAAAAGTAAAAAAAATTTGGCTAGATTACGAGTTGTGCGTTAGGCTTAAAAAGTAGCGTTGGCCGGTCCTAACGCTGCTTTTTAACGCCCGCTGTTATTTCCAGACTTGGAAAAACCGCAAATCCACTTACGTAAATTGCGTATCCTTTTTTTTCAATGGGACTTGCATAGCACCGGTATTGCGAGTCTGACAAAAAGTGAGCGGTAGACCCTCTCCTGTCAAGTCTGGAACCACATTTTAAAGTCAGTAGTTAAGAGTTTTACACTACAACGCCGTAGCATAAAACTAAAGTGCTAAAAAGTACACTAACGCCCATAAACTACTTATTAACCCCTAAACCGAGGCCCCCACACATCGCAAACAATAAAATAATTTTTTTAACCCCTAATCTGCCAAACCGGACATCGCTGCCACTATAATAAATATATTAACCCCTAAACCACCGCACTCCTGCATCGCAAACATTAGTTAAATATTATTAACCCCTAATCTGCCGCCCCCAACGTCACCTCCACTATATTAAAGTTATTAACCCCTAAACCTAAGTCTAACCCTAAACCTAACAACCCCTAACTTAAATATAATTAAAAGAAATCTAAATAAAATTACTATAATTAACTAAATTATTCCTATTTAAAACTAAATACTTACCTGTAAAATAAACCCTAAGCTTGCTACAATATAACTAATAGTTACATTGTAGCTATATTAGGGTTTATTTTTATTTTACAGGCAAGTTTGTATTTATTTTAACTAGGTACAATAGTTATTAAATAGTTATTAACTATTTAATAACCACCTAGCAAAATAAATACAAAAGTACCTGTAAAATAAAACCTAACCTAAGTTACAATTACACCTAACACTACACTACAATTAAATTATTTCCCTAAATTAAATACAATTAAATACAATTAAATTATCTACAGTACAAAAACAAACAAACACTAAATTACAGAAAATAAACAAATTACAAGATTTTTAAACTAATTAACCTAATCTAATCCGCCTTACAAAATCAAAAAGCCCCCCCGCAAAATAAAAAAGCCCTACCCTACACTAAATTGCAAATAGCTCTTAAAAGGGCCTTTTGCGGGGCATTGCCCCAGAGTAATCAGCTCTTTTACCTGTAAAAATAAATTACAAATTCCCCCAACATTAAAACCCACCACCCACACAACCAACCCTACTCTAAAACCCACCCAATACCCCCTTAAAAAAAACCTAACACTAACCCCTTGAAGATCACCTTACCGGGAGACATCTTTATCCAACCGGGCCGAAGTCCTCAACAAAGCCGGGAGAAGTGGTTCTAAGATGAACCCGCTCCGCTCCGGATGGATGAAGATAGAAGATGCCGTCTGGATGAAGACTTCTGCCCGTCTGGAGGACCACTTCGCCCTGGCTTGAATGAAGACTTCTCCCGGCTTCGTTGAGGACTTCGGCCCAGTTGGATGAAGACTTCTCCCAGTAAGGTGATCTTCAAGGGGTTAGTGTTAGTTTTTTTTTAAGGGGGTATTGGGTGGGTTTTAGAGTAGGGTTTGTTGTGTGGGTGGTGGGTTTTAATGTTGGGGGGGATTTGTACTTTTTTTTTACAGGTAAAAGAGCTGATTACTTTGGGGCAACGCCTCGCAAAAGGCCCTTTTAAAGGCTATTTGTAATTTAGGGTAGGGGGGGGGGCTTTTTTATTTTGTTAGGTGGATTAGATTAGGTGTAATTAGTTTAAAAATCTTGTAATTTGTTTATTATTTTCTGTAATTTCACCACTGTGACCTGTGGAGCTGCTCTGTTTGGCACCCTATTTTCCAGTTCTGGGAGGAGAGAGCCTAAGGTGTTCCTGTTGACATGCCGGATGTTTCAGCAAGATGGGTTGCTGTTTAGTACCCAGTCTGCGCCTAATAGCACTGTTTGAGTGCTCCACTAAAATGTGAGTACCCTGTTGTGGGTGAATTTAACCTTACCATTGCTTCTATTGGTACACACAAGCGCCTCGCTTTGTTTTCTTTCTCTTCTGTACAGGGGTTAGTAAGTGTAAGATTAGGGGTGTTTAGAATCAGGGTTCATGTTAGGGTGTTAGGTGTAGACATAAAATGTATTTCCCCATAGGAATCAATGGAGCTGCGTTAGTGAGTTTTACGCTGCTTTTTTGCAAGTGTTAGACTTTTTTTCAGCCGGCTCTCCCTGTTGATTCCTATGGGGAAATCGTGCACGAGCATGTTTTTACACCAGCTCGGGCTTTGGTGTGGTTGCATGTTCATTGCGCATGTCACTATCAGCCAGCTTTTGATTGACCTATAGAGATTAATCAGCATCAGTGTTCACGCATTTGTGCAAATTGGATTGACATAAAGTCCCACCAATTAGGGACAAGCTAATAGTATAGCCTATTCAGCTTGCTCTTTTTGGACTATCGAGTGCTAGATTGTTTGTGACTATATCGTATTACTATTTTGGTTTTCTAATACCGCCAAATGTATTTCACTATTGGACGCCCTTCTCTTTCAACTTATAGATCACCTCTGCCATCTTGCTGTGGACAAAGTTGTTTTTCCTTGAAGAGGAGCAGCCAGTTTTACTTCATTGATTTTATATGTTTTTGTTCCTTATATGGACTTCAATTTTTTATTACAGCATCACTGTTGTTGTTTTATATTATTGTTCACGTAGTTTAATACCACACACTATGTTTACACTTACATACCTTTTACTCTAAGGACTCTGTTAATAATTGTTTTCTTTTCTATTGCACATAGTATTTATCCTTTCACTACATATATTTTTTTTGACCCTCCATTTTTGATCACTGAACAGACTTGGCGCACCCAGCCTATTTGGGGTTTTTCCCCCAAATATTTGTTTTTGTTATATTTTGGCCATATGTATTACTGAGGAATTATGAGAGAGTGTAACGGATTAAAACTCTGGAATGTAAGGATGTTGTGTCTCAAGGATTCTAATGTAAATATGTAACAATGTGTCATTCAACTAATCAGAATGAGTAACTTAATTTCCTGATATCATCCACAATTTATAGCTGGATTGATATATATTCAAGACTTTTCACATCCAATTTATAAATTAGGTGATAAATTATTCATTTAAAGGAATAACTGGAATTTTTTCTACTGACCTCATAGTATCATAACTTGTATGATGTTAAACAATTTGAAAAGCCAATAGATTTTTCTTTTCTCCAGATTCCTTATTATAAATCTATCATTTTATATTGCAAATGCTGACTTATTTTCCAGAATGAAGAGAAAACTGTCAAAAAAGTTTTTTTTTTTTTTTTTTAATTTAAAATGCTCATAAATGTGCAAATGCCATTAAATTCCATAAGTTGAAGCCAACCTGCTCTAGGAAAGTGGTCAATTCAGAAAAAGCTGCAATTAAAAAAACAGTTTATTTACTTAAACGTTTCATAAAGCTGTGCTTACGTTTTAGTATATTATTAACTTGCATACTTTTAGAATACACACAACTCCATGTTTTGATAAAAGAACTGCAGAACAGATTAATTTGATACAATGTGAAAATGCATAAAACAAAGCTAAAACAAAATAAAATATTCAATGGTAGGTTAATTCCTGATTTAAGTTCTTGTTAAATGGAGAATTTAACATACACTTTGCTCCCCCTCCCTTTCAAATGTTGATTCATTTGTGGATAAATAAAGAAGTATTGGGTAAGTATGAGTCATCTTATTTTAAAGTTGTGCTGGCATGAAACATCTGAAGGAAATGTTGAATTTAAAGGGACAGTGTACTTTAAAATTGTTTCCCATAAGGCCTCCCCCCCGGATTCTCTAGGGAGCTGTTCGCATTACTGCTTATTAGTGATGTCGCGAATAGTTCGCCGGCGAATAGTTCCCGGCGAACATAGCATGTTCGCATTCGCCGCGGCGGGCGAACATATGCGATGTTCGGTCCGCCCCCTATTCGTCATCATTGAGTAAACTTTGACCCTGTACTTCACAGTCAGCAGACACATTCCAGCCAATCAGCGGCAGACCCTCCCTCCCAGACCCTCCCACCTCCTGGACAGCTTCCATTTTAGATTCATTCGGAAGCTGTATTCTTAGTGAGAGGAGGGACAGTGTAGCTGCTGCTGATTTAATAGGAAAATCGATAGCTAGGCTAGTGTATTCAGTGTCCACAACAGTCCTGAAGGACTCATCTGATCTCTGCTGTAAGGACAGCACCCCAAAAAGCCCTTTTTAGGGCTAGAACATCAGTCTGCTTTTTTTTTTTCCTGTGTAATCTAATTGCAGTTGCCTGCCTGCCAGCGTGTGTGTCAGGCTCACAGCGTATACTGTGCCCACTTGCCCAGTGCCACCACTCATATCTGGTGTAACAGTAGTGTACATTTAAAAAAACAACACTTTTTTGACTGTGAAATAATAGCAGACAGCTACCCAAGATGGCCGCCAATAAAGCAGATGGGGAGGGTTAGAGAGCTGTTTTGGGGGGGATCAGGGAGGTTGGGGGCTAAGGGGGGATGCTACACCACAGCATATGTAAATATGCTAAAAAAAATTTTTTTAAATTTTTTTTTTATTTTAGTACAGGCAGACTTTTTGCCAGTACTTAAGATGGCGGGGACAATTGTGGGGTGGGGAAGGGAAGGGAGCTGTTTGGGAGGGATCAGGGGGTCTGATGTGTCAGGTGGGAGGCTGATCTCTACACTAAAGCTAAAATTAACCCTGCAAGCTCCCTACAAACTACCTAATTAACCCCTTCACCGCTAGCCATAATACACGTGTGATGTGCAGCAGCATTTAGCGGCCTTCTAATTACCAGAAAGCAATGCCAAAGTCATATATGTTTGCTATTTCTGAACAAAGGGGATCCCAGAGAAGCATTTACAACCATTTATGTCATAATTGCATAAGTTGTTTGTAAATAATTTCTGTGAGAAACCTAAAGATTGTGAAAAGTGAACTTTTTTTTTTTATTTGATCGCATTTGGCGGTGAAATGGTGGCATGAAATATACCAAAATGGGCCTAGATCAATACTTTGGGATGCCTTCTAAAAAAAATAAATAAAAAAAAAAAATATATACATGTCAAGGGATATTCAGGTATTCCTGACAGATATCAGGGTTCCAATGTAACTAGCGCTCATTTTGAAAAAAAGTGATTTTGAAATAGCAAAGTGCTTCTTGTATTTATTTCCCTATAACTTGCAAAAAAAGCAAAGAACATGTTAACATTGGGTATTTCTAAACTCAGGACAAAATTTAGAAACTATTTAGCATTGTTGTTTTTTGGTGGTTGTAGATGTGTAACAGATTTTGGGGGTCAAAGTTAGAAAAAGTGTGTTTTTTTCCATTTTTTCCTCTTATTTTATAATATTTTTAATAATAAATTATAAGATATGATGAAAATAATGGTATCTTTAGAAATTCCATTTAGTGGCGAAAAAAACGGTATATAATATGTGTGGGTACAGTAAATGAGTAAGAGGAAAATTACAGCTAGTACCACTAATCGAAAAAAAAAATGACAGGCAGAGGCAGGCCACCCCGCAGGGGCCGTCGTGGTCGTGGTGCTGTGATTCCCTTTGGCCCTAGAATAATGCCCAGTGTTCAGAGGCCACATACACTGAACTCAAAAAGTTCTGAGGACATAGTTGACTGGCTAACACAGGACACCCAATCTTCTACAGCTTCCGCTCGGAACCTTGACGCACCATCCTCCTCCAGCTTTGCTTCGGGCACCTCTCAAGTTACCACTCACCCGCCTGCCACCACCACCAACTCTAGCACCACAGCCGCTTCACTTGATCTGTCAGAGGTGTTATTTACACATCAGTTGGAAGAAATGAGTGATGCGCAACCATTATTGCCAGAGGATGTAGATAACAGGGATATGTCTCAGTCAGGCAGCATTACACACATGGACGTACGGTGTGATGATGATGATGTTGTACCTGCTGCGGGAGTTTGGTCTGTCACTGTGAAGCTGGTGTAACCCTTACACTACCTGATCAATACAACATCATACCTGATGTTTTAAAGCACGTTATTCCAAACAATTTAGGAATGTTAGGTGATTTATGCCCTTTATGGATTAAAACCAGACTCTGCATCAACTATGTAATTTTCCATGGGAGTTTTGCCATGGATCCCCCTCCGGCATGCCACAGTCCAGGTGTTAGTCCCCTTGAAACAACTTTTCCATCACTATTGTGGCCAGAAAGAGTCCCTGTGGGTTTTAAAATTCACCTGCCTATTGAAGTCTATGGCGGTTCGCCCGTTCGCGAACCCAAATTTTTATGTTTGCGACATCACTACTGCTTATTGTCGAAACACAAGAGTGCTTGCAATTTCATATATAACGCTGCTGTTGAAAGTGGACTCCTACGCAACACAATAGAAATTAGAAAGGACACTGATTCAGCTACCATGCAAGGTAATCCCCTTCCTGACAAATGGGATGAGTTTCTCATAAAACTAGAGGTACTATTTCAACCACTCATAGAGAAAGCGCTGTCTGAGAGTGAACTACAACTTCTTATAAACAGAATACCTATAGCTACAACTCCCGCAAAAACTATGCAGCAAGCTATGGGCCAGAGATCCGAATTTTGCACGAAGCCCATGAAAGTTGTAACCCTCAACACACAGATAAAAGGAAAGCCTCCACATCGAGCTGATACCCTACTACCTATGCTCATACCAACAGAACAGAACAAGTGGGCAGACGGCACTTACCAGAATTTTCCTAATACAGAGCACCTTTTCCCAACGCAGAGAGATGTGCTGCAGCAGCGTAACCATCAAATTAAGATGGCGCCCGAAAAAATGGAAACATCAAATCACAGTAGCAAAGGACGCAAAGAAGGTGCAAAAGAAACATATTGCCATCACCTGAAGAAAGCACGCCTTTTATACCTGAGCGGGCACAAGTCGGGGACAGCAGAACTGCCTTTGGGCCTAGGGAGGAGCTCCGGGGGGACTGTCATCCCCGATATCTCAAGTTCCTCGCTTTTTGGCGATCCTCCAGAAATCTCCAAGACTTGGAGCCTGCAAAATGAGGTAGCGCACAGTGGTCCTGGAGCCTGCTACAAAAAAAAATCCTCTAAGATAATGGAACAAGATCGAGCAGGACTAGCAGGAAAACACTCCAGCCCAACTTTGACCGCACTGGGTTCAAGATCCAAGACAGGACACCTATCATGGGGATCAGCTGTTACCTATCAAAAACTATATAAGACATGCAGAGTAAAGAACCCTAGGACTCTAGCTAAGTAATATAATCTTGCCATATTATAAGTTTAAAAAAAAAAAAAAGTTTTGTTCTGTTTTGGAATGTTGTTCTCTATGCACATAGGGTCTGAGAATTGTTCATGTGGCATTTTCTGTTAAATATTGTTTACCTCAATTTTTATGTACATAAATTTACTATAGTACCAAAATAGATGGGTAAAGAAAAGTAGAATCACCATTAGGGTGATTGCAACACACGCTTTATTTTAACTGAAGTTCTCAACCAGTATTTATATACAGTCGCTGGCGAAGTGCCCTCATTCTGCTTCAAACTATGTAAACAGGTGTGTGCTCTGGGGGTTAGTGGGGGGCCCCTAACTAGATACACTACTCAAGCTATACAGAAGGTGGGGCATTAGAACTCACGAAAAGCCATATCAGGGGGTGGTGTAGACACATAAATGCTGTCTTGTCTGGAGGTCTGCAGCCGGCACTGTGAGATAGACACAACACGTACAGTATATTGCACCTATGTCACTATTGCCAACTTTTGGTATATATATATATATATATATATATATATATATATATATATATATATTTTATTAAGATAGCACTTCACCCCCTTTTCCTCTTAGTTTATTTTTATAAAGATTGTAACCCAACCTACACTCTCAGATTGAGCCCACAAATCAGCTTGCATAAATGGGAATTTTGTCATTCCCAAAGGGTTATGCACCACTTTTCTAAAAAAAATGCAGCATGCGTAGTTTCTTATTTTATACTACTAAGTCACAACAGTGAATTTTATTAATCTATATTACAATTGTTCAATGGTTAATAGACTGTGTCAAGACGTTATGTAAACACACTATGTTCAGCTCTGGTCTTAGTATCTGGACCATAACTTGTTTATATCACACCTACAATGATCTCATTTATGTAAGATACTTTTTTGTTTTTTTGTGTTATAACATCCCCTGGACTTTAACAAAATCGCTTGAAAGGTCCAAGAGTGACCTAATATATTAAATATGGGGAAGAAAAATAAGGACTTTAAATTAAAATATTTACTCTTACTATAATTGGAAGATATTATCTTGTACTCTGTCTATAAATGATGTAGGCTTTCTATCCTCAATAAAAATACTTATAATAAAAGTGAATAAGTGAATTGGAAAGAAAAAAAAAATGTTTCCCATAAATGTGTTTCTAAAGGCTTGTTATACCAGCTGCAGAGTACAAAATGTATTGGAACTTTCTACTTTGGGTTTTTGTTTGTAAATTAGATATCTGGTTTTGCTAATTGAAACCACAACACATACAACTGGGTTGAGATTTCAGGGAGATCAAAACGTATTTTCTTAGCCTTCTCTCTATACAGAGATGCCTACTTATCTACTTATCTTGATCTCTGTCTGTATACGGAGTAGGCCAATATTTAGGGTCTGATGAGCTAAAGCTCTCTGCTCTGGTGAGATTATGTAAGAGGTCTCATCAGCACTGCTAGGTACCTTAACAGTTTTATTTAGGCTTCTGAATGTGAAGGAGATAGGTATACATTGCAACATAATGCTCAAAAAAGGCTCACAAAGATTATGTGTTATTTCTCTGCTGAAAAATTTTGATCATCAGGGACCTCCTTTAAATTTGATCAATTGTATCCAAATACTTTAAAATTGAGAGGGCTTGGTCGGGCCACTCATCATATGAATATGGACGCTTAAATCTTTTCGATGCTGTGACATCTTCTGCCATTTCCTTTTGGTGGAAGATGATGATACTGCTGGACTAGTTATCACTTCAAATCCATGAAGATTCTGCTGCTTACCCAATAATGAGAACACAGTAAAAGGAGCACCACAGGACTGGGACGCAGACAGGAGGTAGCTGTCCATACTCGCATCATTCATACCATTAGTGCCACGAAGCCTAACTGCTAAAGCTGCAGTCCCAGTATACTTAACAATATCCATCCTGCATGCCTCACGCTCAGCATCACAGTCATATCATGCAGAACTGAGCCCTTACCCTTGTAAGCATGAACTGAGTCTGCCCTATTTGCCAAGGATGACCTGTGGAAGGAGGCCTTCTAGAGGGAAACCCTATCATCAACTCCCTGTGTGACGGAGGAAGAGACAAGGGCCCCCTACCCCCCCTCCACATCCTGGCCCAAGCTACCACATGTAGAAGCTTGCAAGTACAGGCCTTGGAAGAGGAAACTAAATCCAAAAGCACCTCCCTCCCACTTAAAGGGACAGATAGATAATCCCTATATTACCCATTCCCCAGTTTTGCATCTAAGCCTCTTCTGACAGCCCTCTGATCACATGACTATTTATTATCTATTGACTTGCATTTTAGCCAATTAGTGCAGTAGCATGCACAACTCCACGAGAGAGAGCATACTGTTATTTATATGGCACACATGAATTAATAGTCTCTTGTGAAAAGCTAATAAAATAGCATGTGATAAGAGGCTGTCTATAGTGGTTTAGACACAGGCAGACATTTAGAGGATTAAATGTTATAAAGTATATTAAAGGGTCATTAAACAAAACATTTTTCTTTCATGATTCAGACAGAGAATACAATTTTAAACAAAATTCCAATTTACTTCTATTATCTAATTTGCTTCAATATTTAGATATCCTTTGTTAAAGAAATAGCAATGCACATGGGTGAGCCAATCACACGAGGCAAATATGTGCAGCCACCAATCAGAATCTACTGAGCCTATCTAGATATGCTTTTCTGGAAGGAATATCAAGAGAATTAAGCAAATTAGATAACAGAAGTATATTAGAAAGTTGTTTAAAATTGTATTCTCTATCTGAATCATGAAAGAGAAAATTTGGGTTTAATGTCCCTTTAATATAACCATGTAAGTTGTGTAAAGCTGGGGAATGGGTAGTAAAGGCATTATCTATCTTCTGAAACAATAACAATTTTGGTGTTGACTGTCCCTTTAACTGTCTTGCAAGCCGCTGAGAAGCCATGAACTTATTACTATATCTCCTCAGTGGCTGGGACACCCTGCAAGCACGCTCCATTCTTGATGACAGGCTCAAACGCTGGAAGCATAGACAGCACGGAAAAGCCTTCAGGATGCAGACAAAAGAGAATGAGGTAAGATACCTTTACATTTATACCGGTGAGTAGCAGCCCAATTAAAATTCAACAAAGTTGCAACACAAGTCAGCTCACTCCTTTAGGTCCATTTCAGGCTAAGACCTTACATTACTATTACGTGTACTGCAGATTTTCTAATATAAACATATTTAGCTCAATAGTTTAAAGATATTAATCAAATGAGGAGCTACAAAGATCAAAATATTCACACAGCTGAAATAGCAGACTACGTTAAAATGGTCAAAGGTTGTTCTTTATATAGATGAATGAGTCATAACTTAAGAAAAAAAAGAACAATCCTTTAAGTTGTTATTTATAGATTCCCAAGAAATGGAAAAACACATTTTTTTTTAAACCAATCTCTAGATTGAAATTCTGTTTAACAGTTTAAAGGTCTGGTTGTTTAGCTGTCAAGGAAGTTAGCACTATAATCATTCTCCAAACTAGAGAATATTTGATTATCTAGCCTATAGAAAGTAATTTGCTCTCTGGGAAACTGAAGCTGACAGTTTTTTAATTTTAATTTAAATACAATTAAAAGATACGCATAAATATACAAAGTATGAGACTAATTTGTTAAAGTTACACAGAAACTGTGAGGGCATTATCAGAATTTGTAAAATCACTATCCTAAATACACTGCAGTATACAAAATAAAATACAAAATAGAAAGTGCAAAGTTTAAATGTAGTAAAACTTAATCTGAACTGTAAAGTGATACAAAATAGAAATGATAAAGTGCAAATGCAGCAAAACTGTTATGTCATGCAGTGCTATATTGCACTGGGCTTGTCTCTCCTTCACATACAGAAATGCAGGAAACGGCCCTCGGAGAAGTAAAGTAAAATTTGCCTTTTCAAAATTTCACTAGGGATCTCACAGATCTGGAGGATCATTTTCGAATATCTCACCTAAGTAGAGAGGTTTTGAATATCAGGGCCTCAATCATTGTATGAAACATACTAACAAACGCAAGTCTATATACAGAAGCACCACAAGATGGCGTAAAAACATTAATCAATCCCTTAACTGTTTCATCACAAATACAAAGCTAACTGTTAAACACATAGATAAAGCCACATAATTCAATTTTTTTGAGGTGTCAGAATTAAAGAAAACCACTGAGTCAAGTTCCAGCACGGAATGAAAGTTGTTCTGATTCCTCCACTTTATCACCAGTCCAACGTGGATGGAGACGCGGTGGGCCGAACCACCGTAGAAGTCTCAAGAGACCAAGAGAAGAACAACTGACAGTTGCAGTCCTCACGCTGGTGTTAGCTGCTGACCAAAGCAGTGTGGTAAATATTTCAGGACAGACTATTGCTCAGGAAGAATTGTCTGTTTTATAGAAGGGCTTGTCTTTTTGCCCTAGTAGGGACTGTGACTTCTTTTTTGTTTTGCAAAGGGATTTATTTAAATTCTTTCATAATCTTAAATTAAAAACTATGCATTTTGAGGAAAAATGTTTGACTAATGATAATAAAGATTTTATATGTTTGCAACAATTAGGTTTATGTAATAACAGTACTTTTTTACCTACTCAAACAAATTATAGTGTTGAAACGTTTATTCAATTGGTTAAACAGGATGTTGACAAGATGAAACTCAAAATGCATAAGGAAAGGTTAAAACGTTTTAAATCATCTATTATTTCCACTAGGGTAAATAATATTTTTTCTGGACAGGATGTAAAAGCTTTAACGATCTGATATTATTTAAAAAAAGCAGATAAAGGTGGGGCTACGGTTGACCTAAAAACGTACTATATTGAAGTTAGACAGCAATAAGAGGTTGTAACTGTTAAAAAAATGAAAAATAATCCAATTGTTGGTGTATAAAAAGAGTTGGGACAGGTTGTTGAGGTTGCTCTAAATAATAACTTGATTGGTAAAGATTTGGTTAAATATTTTAATATGGAGAACCCCAGGACAACCATGAGTTATACACGCTCTCTAAAATCCATAAGGACTCCAGAGCTACCCCTGGGCAGCCTATAGTGCCAAGCACAGGTTCAGTGTTAACTTATGTATCTATTTTTTTAGGATACTGGTGATTTAAAAAAAAAAAAAAAAAATTACCTTCTGAACAATTTATACTATAAAGTCTTGATGTGTAAAGTCTATATATTTCCATTACTCACAAAAGTGGAATGGTGCTGTGAGGGTTGTGCATAGCTCCTGTGGATGGTATGATTCCTTTCAAATGTATTTTTTCTGCACTTATTGGAAATCATATTGTATTGCAATTATTTTTTATTTCAAGATGATTATTTTTTGCAGATCCAAGGTGCAGCCATGGGTTCCAATGTCACTCAAATTATGTGAATATCTTCATGAATATTTATGAATAAAAATGTATATTGGCAAATGAGTTTCTTATTCAATGCCCGTGGTGGTGCTATAATAGCACCACTAAGCAACGTTGGAACTCTGGTTCAATTTGTTAAAGAACTCAATTTGATTAAAAAACATTCAATTTAAGTTAAATTGGAGTGAAGAGAGTTTGGAAATTTTAGATACTAGAATTATCAATGTTGGTAGTTCCTTCAAAGTTGATTTATTTAGGAAGGTTTCCTAACAACAGCAACAGCCTGCTACGCTGTGACAGCTCTCACCCTCATACATTCCCTACCACTTAGCTAGCTCATTAGAGTTAGGAGAAGGGTATCAGATGAAGAGTTGGTTAAAACAAGATGAAGGGAAATGGGAGATCCTTTTATAGAACGGGGCTATCAGTTGTCCTTAATTTATAAGGAAATAGAATATGTTCTTTCTATCCCTAGAGAAACCTTGATAGGTCCAGGAAAAGATATGAAAACAAAAATTCTGGACAGAGATTAGCTTTTGTTACAGAGTATAATTCACAAAGTAAAGAAATCCAGCGGAGTTCCAATAGTATCCTATGCCAGCCTATAAAAGAGCTGTGGGCCCAGCTAAGAAATATAATTTTGGATATATTACATTAAAGAATTTAGGATATTTCCATGTCTGGGGTGCTTGTGCTGTTGCAATATGAATAAAGGGGTTTATTTTTGCCAAACCAATCAGGGATAAAAAAAATTCTAGAAAGGGTTATTTTTCCTGTCATACTCCTTTTGTCATTTATATGGTTAAATGTCCATGTGGGCAGGCTTATGTGGGCAAAACCACTAGGTGCATCCGTGATAGGATAATTGAACATATGAGCAGAATTAGAACTATGAATAAGACTGCCCCTGTAGCTAATCCTTTGCTAGAAACAGGACATGCAATAATTCAGCTGTGCTTTCAAACAATTGATTTTATCTCCAAACCACGTAGAGGAGGAGATACAGAGTTAATTTTAAAGAAACAAGAATGCTTTTGGAAATATGAGTTAGGTATACTTGAACCTGGTGGAATGAACAGATATTGGAATTTATTGATTGTTTTGTAGTATATATATATATATATATATATATATATATATGCACAGTATATATATATATACTTTTGTATAAAGAATTCTTTTGTAAATATTGTAAATTAAATAAAAAAAAGGAAATTCATGACTTTATGTGTTTAACAATTAAATTTGTGTTGATGGTGAAACAGTTAGGAGATTGATTAATGTTTAGAGCCATCTACTGGTCCTTCTGTATATAGACATGTGTTTGTTAGCTCATTTAATAGCATGATTAAGGGACGATCCCAAAATATTGCTACTTTGTTTTATCACATTTGATACTCAATAAATCATTTATATGCTTCCACGATTGTACTTTTTTTTTATTATTAAGGTATTATGCACAAAATTACAAACAGAGAAGGCTTAGCAGTACAAACATTCATCTCCATATGATAGACCAAGTATCAACTTTTTCAAATAAAGTTACATATTCCGTGAACAAACACGAAGTCAAAGATGGTAACACAACATAAATATGCACCAATAAATAGTGAAATAAAGGAGATAACAAGAAAATAAACTCAGATATGATACTGCACAAGTACCCTTGTTTTTTCTCAACTTTTAAGAAAATATCAATCTTATGCTTTACCCCTAATGAAGAGTAAATAAAAATAAAAAAACACTGGGAAACGTTATACCCCATATGAAAGATAGTGGCCTCTCTTGGACCTCCAGTATCTTTATATATTAGTGAGGGGAACTATAGGGGATATGTAACAAATATAAAACAAATAAAGCCACTCATGGGCTCTTAGTAATATGCGCTTACATTTTGACATACAAAACATAAAATTAGAAATCATAAACATAGACATATGGGGGAGATTTTATGTGAGCCATTCCAGAACTGAAGGGGGGGGGGGGTAAAATGTATGGTCAGCGAACAAATGATAAGTTGTGAGTCACATTGGAAATTGTTCTAGAGTAGAGAATTAAATTGTCTTAAATGTACGTGGACTATAAACTTCTACTAAGTTATTTTCTATATCTATCAAAAAATAAAAAGTTTACTTAAGTTCTATAGGGAGTTGAGAACTAGTAGGCCTATGAAATCCAGCTATTGAAGTAGAAACTGTATAGCTGACATAATTTGAAATCCCTTATTATAATAGCCTCTATCCACAAGGGAGAAGATATGCAATGCCTCCACTAAATAGAAACATCATAAAACAAGAACTAGATGCTTATATATTGTACATTCGAAAGCTGAAACGGAACATAGGTAATAATTACTATTAGGCGCAGAGTGACTCCAAATGAGCAAACTACACACCGATTTATTTTTTATCTGCATGACGATTAAATTCTACTAGCTCATAGGTAGTTCAAATCAGTGGAGCATCCTAGATTAGAGTTAACTGTCACAGAAAAATATTGGCATTGCTAAATAGAAATAATATGCCGTTGGGGAAATACCCAGGATTTATACCTCTTTGACATTATAGAGAGCATGTTGGTACCTCACAGAAAAAAGTCACATTGAGTGCAATTGATATGGATACTATAGGCTGTCGGCATGTATAAAGAGTATAAGAAAAAACTCTACTACAGTGCTTTCCAAACAGTGTGTCGGGACACACTAGTGTGTCGGCAGCAGTGTGTAGGTGTGTCCCTGCTTCAGCACAATTTTTTTTTTTTTTTTTGGTTTCTGACTGTCCGCCTGCCTGCTACGCATATCACATGGTTGACACGTGATTGATACCTAGGGGGAAACAGATCATCTTAACCTATTGGCGCAGCTCAGTGGGAACTGAAACTATTCCCATTGGCGGCACATTGGCTCCTGACTGCACGTGTAGTCTCCTTTATTGGCTCGTGACTGCATGTGTAGTCAGTAAATGGGAGAGCAGTGTGTTTGCAGCGCGGTCAGTAGTCAATCGGACTCACCGAACTCTGAGGGCGGCAGCTTAAACGCTGAGCTAAAGTCAGAGGGGTTATTTTCTGCAGCTAGCTCCCAGTAGTGCATTGCTGCTCTTGATATATGGATAGGAAGTGGAAGCTTAAGAAATGCTTGATGATGAAATGCGAGTGTCTTTTTCTAATATTCCACCAAATATTCAGAAATTATGTTCATCCCATCAACCTCATACATCCCATTAAAATATCAAGTAGCTATTGGTGTTATTAAACTTTTTTTTAAATTCTTGCACATAAATACTATTACTTGTAAATACATTTCATTATTATATAATTCATGTATGTGTCCGTATCTCTTAAAACAAGTTAGTTTAACCTCCTTTTTGCTAGGACAACTGAATTACTGTGTCGTGAAATGATGTAGGTCTAAAAAGTGTGTCACCAACATAAAAAGTTTGGAAAGCTCTGCTCTACTATATAAATAAGTATGACTCTTTTGTAAGGGTCTCTGTGTTACTGGCATGCAAGAACAGTTATATGATGATTAAACTCTACTATCTCACAGGGGTGTCAGACCAGTAGATCTTCATAGATTAGAAATAACTGGCGCAAAAAATATTGGCGTTGCCAAATAGCAATGGTATGCTATTGGGGAATTACCTAGGATTAATACCTCTCTGATAATATAGAGAGCATGTAGGTACCTCACATTTAAACAGAAAAAAGTCACATTGAGTACAATTAACATGGAAACTATAAGCTGTCAACAAGAGTATATGAAAAAACTCTATTATATAAATAAGTATGACTCTTTTGTAAGGACCTGTGTTATAATTGCATGCAAGAACAATTGTCAAGTAGAGATCAAAATAGCAAAGTCGGCTATAAGTTACTACACTGTGTGCAGGGGCAAGTAAAAATGGAACTTGCCAAACTTGAAATACTTTATCAGCCCACTCCACATCTAAAAATTAACAGAGTCTCTCGTTGGGCAAGCTTCGAAAGCCAACATCCAGCTAACAACCATCGTGCAAGGAGCTTGAAGGAAATACAGTAATGATATTGTATTTGTGTGCACGAGAAGTGTAGTCCCAGAAGCATACTCGGATTCTCCAATACCCTCCTGTGTAAATTCAAGCTTGTGGGCTTCTTATCCACCGGTAATAAGGAGCTTGCCGTTTTTTCAAGGCAGTACCAAAGATGTTCCATGACGAGAGTATGGGCAGGCTGTAGCAACTGGGCAGCAATGGATCCATTAGCAGCCCTCTCTAGCAATCTCTCCATACTTAGCCGGTCAGTGACATCTTACCGAGAGTATCAATCTGTTAGAGTTTTAACTGCCGCCTTTGTTGAGGTATCTGATAGAGGTTCTACAACTTGTTCCTGTATACGGTATATAGTCTGCTCATGGAGATCAAGCGCATCTCCCGTGACAAGCGCCTTTGTAAATCCGAATGGCAGATTCTTCTTCTTCAGCTGAATCCATTTTACAAGTACTCAACCGGGTAACCTCAGTCTCACCTCTAACAAACAGACAATCAAAGCATTCCACCATTTCTCTTCCAAAATCATCCACGAGGCTCTGTAATCTCAATGTCAGATCCTCCATATTATCACAGCACATACGCCTAGATTTAGAGTTTTGCGGCCAAAGAGGTGCGTTAGCTACACGTGTTTTTTCCCCCCCGCACCTTTTAAACAACGCTGGTATTGAGAGTTCTCTGAAGGGCTGTGTTAGGCTCCAAAAAGGGAGCGTACAGGCATATTTACCGCCACTTCAACTCTCAATACCAGAGTTGCTTACGGTAGTGGCTAGCTGGAAAAACGTGCTCGTGCACAATTCCCCCATAGGAAACAATGGGGCAGTTTGGGCTTAAAAAAACCTAACACCTGCAAAAAAGCAGCGTTAAGCTCCTAACGCAGCCTCATTGTTTCCTATGGGAAAACACTCTCTAAGTCTGCACCTAACACCCTAACATGTACCTCGTGTCTAAAAACCCTAACCTTACACTTATAAACCCTTAATCTGACTCCCCCACTATCGCTGACCCCTGCATTATATTATTAACCCCTAATCTGCCACTCCGTACACCGCCGCAACCTACATTATACCTAGGTACCCCTAATCTGCTGCCCCTAACATTGCCGACCCCTATATTATATTTATTAACCCCGCCAACACCTAATTTCAAGTATTAACCCCTAATCTGCCGACTGGACCTCGCCGCTACTCTAATAAATGTATTAACCCCTAAAGCTAAGTCTAACCCTAACCCTAAAACCCCCCTAAATTAAATATAATTTTAATCTAACGAAATAAATTAAATATTATTAACTAAAGTCTTCCTATTTAAAGCTAAATACTTACCTGCAAAATAAACCCTAATATAGCTACAATATAACGAATAATTATATTTTAGCTATTTTAGGATTTATATTTATTTTACAGGCAACTTTGTATTTATTTTAACTAGGTACAATAGCTATTAAATAGTTATTTACTATTTAATAGCTACCTAGTTAAAATAATTACAAAATTACCTGTAAAATAAATCCTAACCTAAGTTACAATTAAACCTAACACTACACTATCAATAAATAAATTAAATCAATTAACTACAAGTACCTACAATTACCTACAATTAAATAAACTAAACTAAATTACAAAAAAAACAACACACTAAATTACAAAAAATAAAAAAAGATTACAATCATTTTAAGCTAATTACACCTACTCTAAGCCCCCTAATAAAATAACAAAGCCCCCCAAAATAAAAAAAATTCCCTACCCTATTCTATTGCCCTGCAAAAAGCCCTTTTAAGGGCTGGTAAGGTAATAGAGCTGTTAACTATTTTAATTTAGATTAGGGTAGGGAATTTTTTTTATTTTGGGGGCTTTGTTATTTGGGGCTTTGTTATTTTATTAGGGGGCTTAGAGTAGGTGTAATTAGCTTAAAATGATTGTAATCTTTTTTTATTTTTTGTAATTTAGTGGTTTTTTTTTTTGTAATTTAGTTTAGTTTATTTAATTGTAGGTAATTGTAGGTACTTGTAGTTGATTGATTTAATTTATTTATTGATAGAGTAGTGTTAGGTTTAATTGTAACTTAGGTTAGGATTTATTTTACAGGTAATTTTGTAATTATTTTAACTAGGTAGCTATTAAATAGTAAATAACTATTTAATAGCTATTGTACCTAGTTAAAATAAATACAAAGTTGCCTGTAAAATAAATATAAATCCTAAAATAGCTACAATATAATTATTCGTTATATTGTAGCTATATTAGGGTTTATTTTACAGGTAAGTATTTAGCTTTAAATAGGAATACTTTAGTTAATAATATTTAATTTATGTCGTTAGATTAAAAATATATTTAACTTAGGGGCGTGTTAGGGTTAGACTTAGCTTTAGGGGTTAATACATTTATTAGAGTAGCAGCGAGGTACGGTCGGCAGATTAGGGGTTAATACTTGAAGTTAGGTGTCAGCGATGTTAGGGAGGGCAGATTAGGGGTTAATACTATTTATTATATGGTTTTTGATGCGGGAGTGAGGCGGTTTAGGGGTTAATACATTTATTAGAGTAGCAGCGAGGTCCGGTCGGCAGATTAGGGGTTAATAAGTGTAGGCAGGTGGCGGTGACGTTGGGGGGGCAGATTAAAGGTTAATAAATATTATGCAGGTGTCGGCGATGTAAGGGGCAGCAGATTAGGGGTACATAAGGATAATGTAGGTGACGGCGGTGTGCGTTCGGCGGATTAGGGGTTAAAATATTTTATTATAGTGGCGGCGATGTGGGGGGACCTCGGTTTAGGGGTACATAGGTAGTTTATGGGTGTTAGTGTACTTTAGAGCACAGTAGTTAAGAGCTTTATAAACCGGCGTTAGCCCAGAAAGCTCTTAACTACTGACTTTTTCCTGCAAATTGAGTCTTCACTTCAGCCAAGACTCTAAATACCGGTGTTAGGAAGATCCCATTGAAAAGATAGGATACGCAATTGGCGTAAGGGGATCTGCGGTATGGAAAAGTCGCGGCTTGGAAGTGAGCTTTAGACCCTTTCCTGCCTGACTCTAAATACCAGTGGGCGGTAAAAAGCAGCGTTAGGACCCCTTAACGCTGCTTTTGACGGCTAACGCAGAACTCTAAATCTAGGCGATAGTATTTTATGTGAACAAATGCGGTCGGTCTTAAGCTCAACTGGCTAGTTTGACTGGAATGTCAGGAAAATGGGGGGGGGGGGTGAATGAGGTTCTAGGCCGTCAGGAGGCCTCCACTGCATACCTCATCAATTACGGTCTGCTGGGCTTCCATCAAATATAAAAATTGCTCAAAGTAGCTCCACAGGTATTAATTAACACCACTTCGCCAATAGGAGTCTTGGTATGTGTGATGTAGTAGTGGTAATCTGCAATTTTAACAGCTCCTTCATTTAGTCCTAGTTAAAAAGCAGCCATCTTGGTCGCTGGTCGGACACACCACCCACGATTGTACTCTTTTGCTGTATGAAAAGTATTCACAAAACCAAGTTCCTTTTAAAAAAGTAGGATAATTTGGGATGGGTAATAGTGATGTCGTGAACATAAAAATTTGGGCTCGCGAACGCGAACTTCCGCAAATGTTCGCAAACGGGCGATCATTTTGGTATATTTAATGCCACCATTTAACCGCCAAATGCGATCAAATAAAAAAAATTGTTCACTTTTTCACAAACTTTAGGTTTCTCACAGAAATTATTTACAAACAACTTATGCAATTATGGCGTTGCTTTTTGGTAATTAGAAGGCTGCTAAATGCCACTGCGCACTACACGTGTTTTATGCCCAGCACTGAAGGAGTTAATTAGGGAGCATGTAGGGAGCTTGTAGAGTTAATTTTAGCTAAAGTGTAGTGTACTAGACAACCCATAGTATTGATCTAGGCCCATTTTGGTATATTTAATGCCACCATTTCACTGCCAAATGCGATCAAATAAAAAAAAATTGTTCACTTTTTCACAAACTTTAGGTTTCTCACAGAAATTATTTACAAACAACTTATGCAATTATGGCATACATGGTTTAAATGCTTCTCTGGGATCCCCTTTGTTCAGAAATAACATAATTTATGCTTACCTGATAAATTTATTTCTCTTGTAGTGTATCCAGTCCACGGATCATCCATTACTTATGGGATATTCTCCTTCCCAACAGGAAGTTTCAAGAGGATCACCCACAGCAGAGCTGCTATATAGCTCCTCCCCTCACTGCCATATCCAGTCATTCGACCGAAACAAGACGAGAAAGGAGAAACCATAGGGTGCAGTGGTGACTGTAGTTTAATTAAAATTTAGACCTGCCTCAAAAAGACAGGGCGGGCCGTGGACTGGATACACTACAAGAGAAATAAATTTATCAGGTAAGCATAAATTATGTTTTCTCTTGTTAAATGTATCCAGTCCACGGATCATCCATTACTTATGGGATACCAATACCAAAGCTAAAGTACGCGGATGATGGGAGGGACAAGGCAGGATTAAATGGAAGGAACCACTGCCTGAAGAACCTTTCTCCCAAAAACAGCCTCCGAAGAAGCAAAAGTATCAAATTTGTAAAATTTTGAAAAGGTGTGAAGCGAAGACCAAGTAGCAGCCTTGCAAATCTGTTCAACAGAGGCCTCATTTTTAAAGGCCCAGGTGGAAGCCACAGCTCTAGTAGAATGAGCCGTAATCCTTTCAGGGGGCTGCTGTCCAGCAGTCTCATAGGCTAAGCGAATTATGCTCCGAAGCCAAAAGGAAAGAGAGGTTGCCGAAGCTTTTTGACCTCTACTCTGTCCAGAGTAGACGACAAACAGGGAAGATGTTTGGCGAAAATCTTTAGTAGCTTGTAAGTAAAACTTCAAGGCACGGACTACGTCCAGATTATGTAAAAGACGTTCCTTCTTTGAAGAAGGATTAGGACACAATGATGGAACCACAATCTCTTGATTGATATTCTTGTTAGAAACCACCTTAGGTAAAAACCCAGGTTTGGTACGCAGAACTACCTTATCTGCATGAAAAAATCAGATAAGGAGAATCACATTGTAAGGCAGATAGCTCAGAGACTCTTCGAGCCGAGGAAATAGCCATCAAAAACAGAACTTTCCAAGATAAAAGTTTAATATCAATGGAATGAAGGGGTTCAAACGGAACTCCTTGAAGAACTTTAAGAACCAAGTTTAAGCTCCACGGGGGAGCAACAGTTTTAAACACAGGCTTAATTCTAACCAAAGCCTGACAAAATGCCTGGATGTCTGGAACCTCTGCCAGACGCTTGTGCAAAAGAATAGACAGAGCAGAAATCTGTCCTTTTAAATAACTAGCTGATAATCCTTTGTCCAAACCCTCTTGGAGAAAGGACAATATCCTAGGAATCCTAACCTTACTCCATGAGTAATTCTTGGATTCACACCAATAAAGATATTTACGCCATATCTTATGGTAGATTTTCCTGGTGACAGGCTTTCGTGCCTGTATTAAGGTATCAATGACTGACTCGGAGAAGCCACGCCTTGATAGAATCAAGCGTTCAATCTCCATGCAGTCAGTCTCAGAGAAATTAGATTTGGATGATTGAAAGGACCTTGTATTAGAAGGTCCTGCCTCAGAGGCAGAGTCCATGGTGGAAAGGATGACATGTCCACTAGGTCTGCATACCAAGTCCTGCGTGGCCACGCAGGTGCTATCAGAATCACTGATGCTCTCTCCTGCTTGATTTTGGCAATCAGTCGAGGGAGCAGAGGAAACGGTGGAAACACATAAGCCAGGTTGAAGAACCAAGGAGCTGCTAGAGCATCTATCAGCGTCGCTCCCGGGTCCCTGGACCTGGATCCGTAACAAGGAAGCTTGGCGTTCTGGCGAGACGCCATGAGATCCAGTTCTGGTTTGCCCCAAAGAGGGATCAGTTGAGCAAACACCTCCGGATGGAGTTCCCACTCCCCCGGATGAAAAGTCTGACAACTTAGAAAATCCGCCTCCCAGTTCTCTACGCCTGGGATGTGGATCACTGACAGGTGGCAAGAGTGAGACTCTGCCCAGCGAATTATCTTTGAGACTTCTAACATCGCTAGTGAACTCCTGGTTCCCCCTTGATGGTTGATGTAAGCCAGTCGTGATGTTGTCCGACTGAAATCTGATGAACCTCAGGGTTGCTAACTGAGGCCAAGCTAGAAGAGCATTGAATATTGCTCTTAACTCCAGAATATTTATTGGGAGGAGTTTCTCCTCCTGAGTCCACGATCCCTGAGCCTCCAGGGAGTTTCAGACTGCGCCCCAACCTAGAAGGCCGGCATCTGTTACAATCGTCCAATCTGGCCTGCGAAAGGTCATACCGTTGGACAGATGGACCCGAGATAGCCACCAGAGAAGAGAATCTCTGGTCTCTTGATCCAGATTTAGTAGAGGGGACAAATCTGAGTAATCTCCATTCCACTGACTTAGCATGCATAATTGCAGCGGTCTGAGATGCAGGCGCGCAAATGGCACTATGTCCATTGCCGCTACCATTAAGCCGATTACTTCCATGCACTGAGCCACTGACGGACGTGGAATGGAATGAAGGACACGGCAAGCATTTAGAAGTTTTGATAACCTGGACTCCGTCAGGTAAATTTTCATCTCTACAGAATCTATAAGAGTCCCTAGGAAGGTGACTCTTGTGAGTGGGGATAGAGAACTTTTTTCCACGTTCACTTTCCACCCATGTGACCTCAGAAATGCCAGAACTATCTCTGTATGAGACTTGGCAATTTGAAAGCTTGACTCCTGTATCAGGATGTCGTCTAGATACAGAGCCACCGCTATGCCTCGCGGTCTTAGAACCGCCAGAAGTGAGCCCAGAACCTTTGTAAAAATTCTCGGGCCTGTGGCCAACCCGAAGGGAAGAGCTACAAATTGGTAATGCCTGTCTAGAAAGGCAAACTGTCACGCTCAGCTGCTGGGAAGCTCTGCAGTCCTCTCTGTGTGCTTGATTGACAGGTGTCTGAGCCACCCCTTCCTGATGATGTCACAACCAGGCTTTTTATTCTGGCTTCCTGTTTCTCCAGTGTCCGTTTGTTTGTTAACTTTGAGGCTTCTGTTAGGATTTCGCTGAGGAATCTCTCTAACTGCTGCTTTTCTGTTGCCAATCTCTTCAAGGACTTACTATGCTGGATTAACCTTCAACCTCCTGAATACCCGTCTCCAAACAATGCAAGTACTGTTTGTTTTGTGAAACTTTCAAACTTCCTGTTTACCTGCTGCAATCCCTGCATATTCAGACTACTCTGTGTAGTGCAAACTATTCAAATACTGTTATTTCTGTGAATCCTTCAATCTGCATGTTTACCTCTTTCCAAACTCTGCAAATACTATTATTCAGTGTAAACCTTGAAACTGCTGGATATCCTGTTGCCAATCTCCACAAGTACTGATTATCTGTGTTAACCTTCAAACTACCAGCTTACCTGTTGCTATCACTGCAAGTTCTGACAACACAGTGTTAACCTTCAAACTACCTGATTACATGTTATTAATTCTGCAAGTTCTGACTACGCAGTGTTTACCCTCAAACTGCCTGATTACCTGTTGCATACTCTGCAAAGACTGTCTACACAGTGTTAACTCCCAAACTGCCTGATTACCTGTTGCATACTCTGCAAAGACTGTCTACACAGTGTTAACTCTCAAACTGCCTGATTACCTGTTGCATACTCTGCAAAGACTGTCTACTCAGTGTTAACCCTCAAACTGCCTGATTACCTGTTGCATATTCTGCAAAGACTGTCTACACAGTGTTAACCTTCAGACTGCCTGATAACTAGGCTGACCATATTGCCGCTTTAAAAAGGGACAGATATGAAAAATACATATGTCAGGGCTGTTTTTAGGGCTGTTTAAAGAAATGGTTTTGTATAAGAACCCTCACATATGTATTTTTCATATGTGTTCCTTCTTAAAGCGGCAATATGGTCAGCCTACTGATAACAAATGACCTAC
The DNA here is from genome assembly GCF_027579735.1 of Bombina bombina. Lineage (NCBI taxonomy): Eukaryota > Metazoa > Chordata > Amphibia > Anura > Bombinatoridae > Bombina > Bombina bombina. Next base: position 1,306,829,394 of record NC_069499.1, read on the forward strand.
TCCTGCATTATTAACTGTTTCCTGTTTTACCCTTCTTCTGTCTGAGTATAAGTGACTATCCCTGCTCTCCTGATTCTGTGGAAGGCATTTCCTGAAACCAGTTCCTTATTCAGAAGTCTATCTGGCTGATATCATGAATTACTTTGGCACAGGCTAACCCTGCTCCATATCGTGAGTACTTTGTTTTTTGGAGGTTGTCGTGGGGTCACGTCCTGGATTAAACTCAGAGTGCAAGGGTGTTGTTTAAGTTCGCCCTTGCATTTGGGTCTACTTCTGGATATTTCCTAACCTGACAGTACAAACGGACCATAATATGGACCCTGACGAGTTATCCAGGGCTGTGGCTCTACAAGGGCAACTTCTAGGAAATCATTCTGCTCATTTGCAATCTTTGTATTCCAAGCTTGACCAGATTACTGCTCTGCTACATAACCTCTCCGCTCCTTCTCAAGCGACGGTGACTCCTGCTGCCACTGCTACTAGCACCAATGCAGTCTTTAATCCACCTCAAACTGTTGGACAGAATATACCACAAATCCCACTTCCAGATAAATATGACGGTAATCCTGAAGAATGCTGTGGATTCCTTAATCAGTGTCGTTTACACTTCAGAAACAATCCTCAAGTTTTTTCCAATTCTACTTCCAAAATCACCTTTATTATTTCTCTCTTGAAGGGGAAGGCTCTAGCCTGGGTGTCCCCTCTTTTAGAGAAGAATGATCCGTTACTACAGGATGTGGAATTATTTGTGTCCATTTTTTCTTCTGTTTTTGACAAGCCTGGGAGGTCTGCAGCTGCTGAGGCAGGATTGTTGGATCTGAGACAGGGATCCCTTTCGGTAGCTCAATATGCTATTGAATTCAGGACTTTAGCCGCAGAAACTGATTGGAACCATGGAGCCTTACTGGCAGCCTTTCGCAAAGGACTTTGCGAACGCCTTAAGGATGAACTAGTATTTCGGGAACTCCCCGATTCATTGGAGGGTCTTATCAATTTATGTATTACTCTTGACGCCCGGCATTCTGAACGTCTTCAGGAGAGAGATAGGAATCGGAGATCCTTTGTTAAATCTTCATTTCGTCCTCCTATTCGAACCTCAAGTCTTTCTAATAATAATTCCCAATCTCCTGAGTCTGTGGAACCCATGGAAGTAGGAGCTATTGAATTGTCAGAAGCTGAACGCCATAGAAGGCGTACTCTTGGGTTATGTCTGTATTGTGGTACCAAAGGACATTTACTGAAGGACTGTCCTATCCGGCCAGTAAAAGCCAAGGCTTAACTTTTGATAGAGGGACAGAGTTAAGCCAGAATCCCATGTCTTCCCTCAATTCTAAACTTTTTATTCCTGTAACTATCTCTTTTGGAAACACCAATTTTCGAGCTCAAGCTCTCATCGATTCTGGAGCTGCTGGAGTATTCGTTGATTCAAACTTTGCTGACTCTCTCAGGATTCCTCTTCAAGCCAAGAAACAGTTAATTAAGGTAACTACTGTCAGTGGACAGCCTCTAGGTACTGGTATCATAAAACATTCTACCATTCCTCTTCTTTTGACTGTGGGCATACTTCATTCTGAAATTATTCGTTTTGATGTCATCTCTTCTCCCCACATACCATTGATTCTGGGGTTACCTTGGTTGCAGCTTCATGATCCAGTTTTCTCATGGTCTAAAGGAGAACTTATTTCCTGGGGAACTACCTGTTTCAAACATTGCCTGCAAAATCCCTCTAAACCATCCTGTCCTGTCGTAGCTATGGTGGAAGTTCCTGAATCATTGCCCAATTACTATCATGCCTTTAGTGATGTGTTTTCTAAAAAAGAGGCTGAGACGTTACCTCCACACCAGATATTTGACTGTCCTATCGAATTGTATTCAGGGGCTCCTCTACCTAAGGGAAGGACCTATCCCCTCTCTCGTCAAGAAAATGTCTCTCTTGAGGAATACATAAAGGACAACTTAGCCAGAGGATTCATTCGTCCTTCCTCTTCACCTGTGGGTGCAGGTTTTTTCTTCATTGGGAAAAAAAATGGAGGTCTTCGTCCCTGTATTGATTATCGAGCCTTGAATCAGATTACTGTCAAAAACAGCTATCCTTTGCCGCTCATTTCTGAGTTATTCGATCGTCTTCAAGGTGCGTCTATTTTTTACAAGTTAGATCTCCGTGGGGTCTACAATCTGGTCAGAATCCGTAAAGGAGATGAATGGAAGACGGCATTTAACACTAGATTTGGTCACTATGAGTATCTAGTAATGCCATTTGGATTGTGCAATGCACCAGCAGTATTTCAGCACTTTGTTAACGAAATCTTCAGAGATTATCTAAATCAATTTGCTATCATTTACCTCGATGACATTCTAATCTATTCAAAAACATTACAGGAACATGTACATCATGTAAGACTGGTTCTTTAGAGGTTACGAGACAATTCCCTGTTCGCTAAATTGGAGAAATGCTCTTTTCATCAGAGTTCCATCCCCTTTTTGGGGTATATCATTTCTGAATCAGGTTTTGAGATGGATCCTGCTAAACTGTCGGCTATCAAGGACTGGCCCAGACCAACTACTCTCAAATCCCTGCAGAGGTTTCTTGGCTTTGCCAATTACTATAGAAAGTTTATAAAGAACTTTGCTGACATCACGTCTCCACTCACTTCTCTTACTAAGAAAGGGCAAAATTGTAAGAACTGGTCCTCTTCGGCAGTACAGGCTTTTGAAACGCTAAAATCAGCATTTTCTTCTGCACTTCTTCTCAGTCATCCAATTCCTGATTTCCAGTTTATTTTGGAGGTTGACGCTTCCTCTATAGCAGCTGGAGCTGTTCTCTCCCAACGTGATCCGACTACCAGCAAGATACATCCTGTGGCGTTCTTTTCGAAAAAATTCAATCCTGCCGAGTTAAATTATGATGTGGGCAATAAGGAGCTTTTGGCTATAAAATTAGCTTTGGATGAATGGAGGCATTGGTTAGAGGGTACCAGTCAACCTTTTTTCATTCTGACAGATCACAAGAATCTTTTATACCTCCAAACAGCAACACGTCTCAATCCTCGTCAGACTCGGTGGGCCTTGTTCTTCTCCAGGTTTAATTTTGTACTTTCCTATGTTCCTGGTTCAAAAAATTCCAAGGCAGATGCTTTATCTAGGCAGTTCCAATCTTCTGAACCTTCTCCATTGGATTCAGAACCTATACTACGTCCAGTCAAAGTTTTGGCTCAAGTATCCTCTTTTCCAGTACAGGCTTTACATGCTGCTCAAGTCCGGGTACCATCTTCTTGCAAACTACCTTCTGGTATCCTGTATGTACCCAAAGGATTACGTCTTCAGCTTCTACGTTGGGCTCATGACAACATTTCAGCAGGTCATCCGGGAATAACCAATACATTGTGGAAACTGAAGCAACATGTTTGGTGGTCCACTATGAGGAGGGATGTTAAGGATTATATTGCTGCTTGTAGTTCTTGTGCTTCGAACAAACAATCTTCTCATTGACCGTTTGGTCTATTACACCCTCTTCCTATTCCTCATTACCCTTGGTCTCACTTATCCATGGACTTTGTTACAGATCTTCCTGTTTCTGCTGGAAATACGACCATTTGGGTAGTGGTGGATCGGTTCTCCAAGTCTGCTCACTTCATACCTCTTCCAGGCTTGCCTACAGCTCAAAGACTTTCTGAACTCTTTGTTCTACATATATCTCGTTTACATGGTTTTCCCACTGACATAGTCTCAGATCATGGAGTCCAATTTGTTTCCAAATTTTGGAGGTCTTTTTGTAAACACTTCAGAATCAACATATCACTTTCTACTGCACACCATCCTCAATCCAACGGACAGACTGAGCGTGTAAATCAAGCCTTGGAATCTTTTCTAAGACATTATGTAGACCATCACCACTCCAACTGGTCTCAGTTATTGCCTTTGGCGGAATTTGCTCACAACTCATGTTATAACGCCTCATTACAGACCTCTCCCTTTAAGGCAGCTTATGGATTTGAACCTAGAACCTTTCCTATGATTACCAGTTCTACTGAAGTCCCTGGAGCAGATCGTATAGTGAAAAATCTCAGTAATCACTGGCAACTCATTCGTCAAAATCTACTCTCTTCTTCCTTAAGACATAAGAAATATGCTGATCGCAGAAGGTGCAAGGCTCCTTTACTTCGTACTGGAGACAGAGTATTTTTATCCACCAGATTCATACGTCTAAAACAACCTTGTACCAAGTTGGGTCCTAAGTACATTGGACCTTTTTGAATTGTTTCCAGAGTTTGTTCTTCTGCATACCGCCTGGCCTTACCCAAGACTCTCAAGATCCATCCAGTGTTTCATGTCTCCCTTCTCAAGCCAGTCATCTACAATCGGTACTCTATCAAGAGTAAACCACCTCCTCCACTTTCCGTAGAGGGAACTTCTGAGTTTGAAGTCAGCCAGATTCTCGATTCCAAGCTACAGGGCAATCAGCTGTACTACCTGGTCCATTGGAAGGGTTATCCTATCTCTGAACGATCTTGGGAACCGGCCTCTCATGTTCATGCTCCAGCTCTTGTCAAGTCTTTTCACAAGAAATACCCTGCCAGGCCCGGTCGGGTCCCCCAGAGGGGTCCTTGAGGAGGGGGCACTGTCACGCTCAGCTGCTGGGAAGCTCTGCAGTCCTCTCTGTGTGCTTGATTGACAGGTGTCTGAGCCACCCCTTCCTAATGATGTCACAACCAGGCTTTTTATTCTGGCTTCCTGTTTCTCTAGTGTCCGTTTGTTTGTTAACTTTGAGGCTTCTGTTAGGATTTCGCTGAGGAATCTCTCTAACTGCTGCTTTTCTGTTGCCAATCTCTTCAAGGATTTACTATGCTGGATTAACCTTCAACCTCCTGAATACCTGTCTCCAAACAATGCAAGTACTGTTTGTTTTGTGAAACTTTCAAACTTCCTGTTTACCTGCTGCAATCCCTGCATATTCAGACTACTCTGTGTAGTGCAAACTATTCAAATACTGTTATTTCTGTGAATCCTTCAATCTGCATGTTTACCTGTTTCCAAACTCTGCAAATACTATTATTCAGTGTAAACCTTGAAACTGCTGGATATCCTGTTGCCAATCTCCACAAGTACTGATTATCTGTGTTAACCTTCAAACTACCAGCTTACCTGTTGCTATCACTGCAAGTTCTGACAACACAGTGTTAACCTTCAAACTACCTGATTACATGTTATTTATTCTGCAAGTTCTGACTACACAGTGTTTACCCTCAAACTGCCTGATTACCTGTTGCATACTCTGCAAAGACTGTGTACACAGTGTTAACTCTCAAACTGCCTGATTACCTGTTGCATACTCTGCAAAGACTGTCTACACAGTGTTAACTCTCAAACTGCCTGATTACCTGTTGCATACTCTGCAAAGACTGTCTACTCAGTGTTAACCCTCAAACTGCCTGATTACCTGTTGCATATTCTGCAAAGACTGTCTACACAGTGTTAACCTTCAGACTGCCTGATAACAAATGACCTACTCCTACATTATTAACTGTTTCCTGTTTTACCCTTCTTCTGTCTGAGTATAAGTGACTATCCCTGCTCTCCTGATTCTGTGGAAGGCATTTCCTGAAACCAGTTCCTTATTCAGAAGTCTATCTGGCTGATATCATGAATTACTTTGGCACAGGCTAACCCTGCTCCATATCATGAGTACTTTGTTTTTTGGAGGTTGTCGTGGGGTCACGTCCTGGATTAAACTCAGAGTGCAAGGGTGTTGTTTAAGTTCGCCCTTGCATTTGGGTCTACTTCTGGATATTTCCTAACCTGACACAAACCTTAGGAACCGATGATGATCTTTGTGAATCGGTATGTGAAGGTAGGCATCCTTTAAGTCCACTGTGGTCATGTACTGACCCTCTTGGATCATGGGTAGGATGGTCCGAATAGTTTCCATTTTGAATGATGGAACTCTGAGGAATTTGTTTAAGATCTTTAGATCCAAGATTGGTCTGAAGGTTCCCTCTTTCTTGGGAACCACAAACAGATTTGAATAAAACCCCTGTCCCTGTTCCGTCCGCGGAACTGGATGGATCACTCCCATTACTAGGAGGTCTTGCACACAGCTTAGGAATGCCTCTTTCTTTATCTGGTTTGCTGATAACCTTGAAAGATGAAATCTCCCTTGTGGAGGAGAAGCTTTGAAGTCCAGAAGATATCCCTGAGATATGATCTCCAATGCCCAGGGATCCTGAACATCTCTTGCCCACGCCTGGGCGAAGAGAGAAAGTCTGCCCCCCACTAGATCCGTTTCCGGATAGGGGGCCATTCCTTTATGCTGTCTTGGGGGCAGCAGCAGGTTTTCTGGCCTGCTTGCCCTTGTTCTAGGACTGGTTAGGTTTCCAGGCCTGTCTGGAATGAGCAACAGTTCCCTCTTGTTTTGAAGCGGAGGAAGTTGATGCTGCTCCTGCCTTGAAATTTTGAAAGGCACGAAAATTAGACTGTTTTGCCTTTGATTTGGCCCTGTCCTGAGGAAGGGTATGACCCTTGCCTCCAGTAATGTCAGCAATAATTTCCTTCAAGCCAGGCCCAAATAAGGTCTGCCCCTTGAAAGGAATGTTGAGTAACTTAGACTTTGAAGTCACGTCAGCTGACCAGGATTTAAGCCATAGCGCCCTACGTGCCTGGATGGCGAATCCGGAATTCTTAGCCGTTAGTTTAGTCAAATGAACAATGGCATCAGAAACAAATGAGTTAGCTAGCTTAAGCGTTCTAAGCTTGTCAATAATTTCCTCCAATGGAGCTGTATGGATGGCCTCTTCCAGGGCCTCAAACCAGAATGCCGCCGCAGCAGTGACAGGCGCAATGCATGCAAGGGGCTGCAAAATAAAACCTTGTTGAATAAACATTTTTTCTTAAGGTAACCCTCCAATTTTTTATCCATTGGATCTGAAAAAGCACAACTGTCCTCAACCGGGATAGTGGTACGCTTTGCTAAAGTAGAAACTGCTCCCTCCACCTTAGGGACCGTCTGCCATAAGTCCCGTGTAGTGGCGTCTATTGGAAACATTTTTCTAAATATAGGAGGTGGGGAAAAGGGCACACCGGGTCTATCCCACTCCTTGCTAATAATTTCTGTAAGCCTTTTAGGTATAGGAAAAACGTCAGTACACACCGGCACCGCATAGTATCTATCCAGCCTACACAATTTCTCTGGAATTGCAACTGTGTTACAGTCATTCAGAGCAGCTAATACCTCCCCAAGCAATACACGGAGGTTCTCAAGCTTAAATTTAAAATTAGAAATCTCTGAATCAGGTTTCCCCGAGTCAGAGATGTCACCCACAGAATGAAGCTCTCCGTCCTCATGTTCTGCATACTGTGACGCAGTATCAGACATGGCTCTTACAGCATTTGCGCGCTCTGTATTTCTCCTAACCCCAGAGCTATCGCGCTTGCCTCTTAATTCAGGCAATCTAGATAATACCTCTGACAGGGTATTATTCATGATTGCAGCCATGTCCTGCAAGGTAATCGCTATGGGCGTCCCTGATGTAATTGGCGCCATATTAGCGTGCGTCCCCTGAGCGGGAGGCGAAGGGTCTGACACATGGGGAGAGTTAGTCGGCATAACTTCCCCCTCGACAGAACCCTCTGGTGATAATTCTTTTATAGATAAAGACTGATCTTTACTGTTTATGGTGAAATCAATACATTTAGTACACATTCTCCTATGGGGCTCCACCATGGCTTTCAAACATAATGAACAAGTAGGTTCCTCTGTATCAGACATGTTTAAAGAGACTAGCAATGAGACTAGCAAGCTTGGAAAACACTTAAAACAAGTTTACAAGCAATATAAAAAACGTTACTGCGCCTTTAAAAAACACAAATTTTGTCCAAATTTGAAATAACAGTGAAAAAAGGCAGTTACACTAACGAAATTTTTACAGTGTATGTAACAAGTTAGCAGAGCATTGCACCCACTTGCAAATGGATGATTAACCCCATAATACCAAAAACGGAATAACAAATGACAAAAACGTTTTTTAAACAGTCACAACAACTGCCACAGCTCTACTGTGGCTTTTTACCTCCCTCAATACGACTTTTGAAGCCTTTTGAGCCCTTCAGAGAAGTCCTGGAACATGCAGGATGAAGCTGGATGTCTGTGTCTGTAATTTTTGCTGCGCAAAAAAACGCTAAAATAGGCCCCTCCCACTCATATTACAACAGTGGAAAGCCTCAAGGAACTGTTTCTAGGCAAAATTCAAGCCAGCCATGTGGAAAAAACTAGGCCCCAATAAGTTTTATCACCAAACATATATAAAAAACTATTAAACATGCCAGCAAACGTTTTAAAATACACTTTTATAAGAGTATGTATCTCTATTAATAAGCCTGATACCAGTCACTATCACTGCATTTAAGGCTTTACTTACATTACTTCGGTATCAGCAGCATTTTCTAGCTAATTCCATCCCTAGAAAAATATTTTAACTGCACATACTTTATTGCAGGAAAACCTGCACGCTATTCCCCCTCTGAAGTTACCTCAATCCTCAGAATATGTGAGAACAGCAAAGGATCTTAGTTACTTCTGCTAAGATCATAGAAAACGCAGACAGATTCTTCTTCTAAATACTGCCTGAGATAAACAGTACACTCCGGTACCATTTAAAAATAACAAACTTTTGATTGAAGAAATAAACTAAGTGTAAAACACCACAGTCCTCTTACGACCTCCATCTTTGTTGAGAGTTGCAAGAGAATGACTGGATGTGGCAGTGAGGGGAGGAGCTATATAGCAGCTCTGCTGTGGGTGATCCTCTTGCAACTTCCTGTTGGGAAGGAGAATATCCCATAAGTAATGGATGATCCGTGGACTGGATACACTTAACAAGAGAAAGCAGACTTATATGGCTTTGGCGTTGCTTTCTGGTAATTAGAAGGCCGCTAAATGCTGCTGCGCATCACACGTGTATTATGGCTAGCAGTGAAGGGGTTAATTAGGTAGTTTGTAGGGAGCTTGCAGGGTTAATTTTAGCTTTCAGCCTCCCACCTGACACATCAGACCCCCTGATCCCTCCCAAACAGCTCCCTTCCCTCCCCCACCCCACAATTGTCCCCGCCATCTTAAGTACTGGCAGAAAGTCTGCCAGTAATAAAATAAAAGGTTTTTAATTTTTTTAGCATATTTACATATGCTGTGGTGTAGCATCCCCCCTTAGCCCCCAACCTCCATAATCCCCCCCAAAACAGCTATCTAACCCTCCCCATCTGCCTTATTGGCGGCCATCTTGGGTACTGGCAGCTGTCTGCTATTATTTCACAATACACTACTGTACACATGTACACTACTGTTACACCAGATATGAGTGGTAGCACTGGGCAAGTGGGCACAGTATACGCTGTGAGCCTGACACACACGCTGGCAGGCAGGCAACTGCAATTAGATTACACAGGAAAAAAAAAAAAGCAGACTGATGTTCTAGCCCTAAAAAGGGATTTTTGGGGTGCTGTCCTTACAGCAGAGATCAGATGAGTCCTTCAGGACTGTAGTGGACACTGAATACACTAGCCTAGCTATCGATTTTCCTATTAAATCAGCAGCAGCTACACTGTCCCTCCTCTCACTAAGAATGCAGCTTCCGAATGAATCTAAAATGGATGCTGTCCAGGAGGTGGGAGGGTCTGGGAGGGAGGGTCTGCTGCTGATTGGCTGGAATGTGTCTTCTGACTGTGAGGTACAGGGTCAAAGTTTACTCAATGATGAGAAATAGGGGGCGGACCGAACATCGCATATGTTCGCCGTCCGCAGCGAATGCGAACATGCTATGTTCGCCGGGAACTATTCGCTGGCGAACTATTTACGACATCACTAATGGGTAAATATTGTTAGATTTCATTAGTTGAATGTTAAATTTAATAGAATAAACTAATTGAGGATTGAAAAAAAAATTCTGTCATATAATATCACAAACTTACAGATAGTATATTCCATAGCAATGGAATAGCATGGGAATAGATAAATGTATACATGAACAATAAAATAAAATACCATTAACAATGGGCTATCCCATAGGCAGATAAATGCATACATAAACAATAAAACAGAATACAATAGCTCAGCCCATATTTCTAAATAATTGTATTGTGGTCAAATAAAGCAGGAAAAAAATAACTAATACTAATCCTCAGGTTTTCTACCTCCTGTGACAAAAATGAAGCCACTTTTGTGCCTCCCAGACATCTATTAAACAAGAAAAGAGAATTACAGGAGGATGATATTGATATCAGATCTCTTATAGACCTGTTAAAGACTGATGTAACATAGTAGACAATACTATGCCTTATGCTTCAAATACTTAGGTCACTTTTGCACCTCTAATTCAGAAATAAAACACAGCTTATATATATATATAATGAACTAAGAAATGGTAAACCAACTATAGAGGAGGATCGGTTAAAATATGCCATACACATATACACGGAGTAGACTGTAAAAAGATTAGAGAAACATGAAACCTAGCAAGTGCTCTGATAGATCTGAGCCAGAATTTAAATGTATACTAAATTGTATATATATACTCCTAAGTAACTGATTTAGCTAATAAAATATAATATTAGTTATCGTCTATAAGTGGCTAGAATATAATGATCTAACTATAGTAGGGGGCCTGATCTATTATACTTTATACATACTCATGAGAGGGGCTGTAAATGGAATAAGTTTGGAAACATATTCCAGCATACCTGACAAGGGTTGAAGAAATAGCAGTTACTCCTATAAAACTAACCCTACAAGCTCTATATATGTTTGCAAGTGACCCAAAAGGGCTACATTGGCATAATTACTGGGACTTATAGGGAAAATGAATAAATACAAAGCTAAACTTCTTCTTCAGCTATAGCATTACACAATAAACATTAAAGGCTATTAAACTGTACCATCGAACATAGAGATATGCAAACTCAGTTTACTTGAATAGCCTAAAAATGTATTATGAGCAATATTGAAACTTCATCCTAAGTGGGATCTAGGTTATGTATGAGAGATACATATTTCACATTCTATAAATCATCCCAAATAACAATAGGCAAATATATAGTTTAAATAACAGGGAATATATATTAACTTCTTCTCTTAGGCTCCCTTCCATATAAATATACATACCCACATGGAGAGATCTTTCTGAAATCTTGTGCCTTCCCTAATATATTTAAAGTTACACTCCCCTTAATTTAGGGATCTGTATATCTCTGCAACTACCATGCCTAGATAACTGGTGTATGTAAAAACAAGAGTATACATGTAACTAAAGTAATATATATACACATGATGTAGGTGAGATTAATCAAGACGTACAAAGGTAGAGAGAAATAAATAAAAAAATAAAAAACCCTGAACATTATTTAAGCAAAACAAAACAGATTGAACATTCTATAGATACCAGGGAACTTAGAATTTTAAGCTGCAATACTTTCCGGATTAATGTCAGTTACTTGTTGTAGGGTATTTAGAGGGTCCCATAAGATATCATACAAGCTGATTAATGAAGTCCGGCTTTATCTGGCACTTAGTTAATATGTCAATTTAGCCGAGTGATAGAGTCCGGTATTAACAGGCGATAAGTCAATATTTTAAGCAACCCCAGCCGGTTTTTGAGCACTAGGGCAACGGTAAGTCTCTGAGTGAAAGCGGAGGCAAGAACGTAGCTCTCCCGCTGTAATCTCCGGTAGCCAGACATAACAATGGAGCGCACCTGACACAACCACAGCAATTGCTCCCGACCTCCAGCTCCAAAAACTGTGCATCACCAGACTCCATAAACACATTATTGTGTCCTGAATGGGGCCCCATTCCAAACAAGCTGCCTTACCCGCCGCAATCGGCCGCCTCGCAGCGGGCTCTGGTAACACCTTCACTGACAGGGGGGACAGGGTCCAAGATCTTACCGTACCGTGATGCATAAGTAACCGGTAGGCTTCTCCAAAAATATAAGGCTCTTGCCAGCTATACTCATCTGGGGTGGCACTTTGCAATAACACGCGCTCTTTATTCAGTGTACCTCTCCGACTTGTCTCCTGCACCATAGCCTCCTGTTGCGGATATGTCATATGCCGGGCTATGGTGACAGGCTCTCGACTATTAAACGATTTCTCCCAGTCTTTAGGTGAACTCACCTCGTTTATGTATGGTGATTGGGGTAATGGAACTTTTTTAAGTCACGATTGAAGAACTTCCACTAGATTAGTCTTTCTTTTTGTAATAGTCTCCTCCATAGACAGACGCAGTACTCTGGTCACTTCTTCCTCAAGACGTGAGAAATGAGCACTTAGCGACTCAATTATTCTGTAGCTGAATTGATCTGCCATACTGAATTCCTGTCGCGATCGCTCAGCTGCTGATCGCTTTCTCTGTCTCAGCGCGGTAGCGCTTTCATTGGTTGCTTAGCAACCCTGTTCCTGTCGGCTCTTCCGATGACGTCAGGAGGCCTTCTTATTCCGGCGTCTCCTCTCATCGGTGCCTGTTTGTTGTTACTCGTGGGCTATGTGAGTACAAATTTATTCTTGTGATTCCTGAATTTGTGCCTGCTTATTCTGAACCCTAAACCCCTACCTGCCTGATATCGTTGCTGGACACTGCTTACCTGACTACTCTATTGGTTAACCCCTGCCTGCCTGATAATACGTTGCTGGACACTGTTTACCTGACTACTCTATTGATTAACCCCTACCTGCCTGATAACACGTTGCTGGACACTGCTTACCTGACTACTCTATTGGTTAACCCCTACCTGCCTGATAACATGTTGCTGGACACTGCTTACCTGACTACTCTATTGGTTAACCCCTACCTGCCTGATAACACGTTGCTGGACACTGCTTACCTGACTACTCTATTGGTTAACCCCTACCTGCCTGATAACACGTTGCTGGACACTGCTTACCTAACTACTCTATTGGTTAAAGGGACAGTTCACCCAAAAACTTTCTCCCCTTTAAATTATTCCCAATGATCCTTTTTACCTGCTAGAGTGTATTAAATTGGTTGCAAGTAGCTCCTTTACTCATATTTCAGCATTTGAAATAGCTGATTTAGCTTGTGGTTTCCCAACCTATACTGAAAGTTTTGATACTGGCGTATACGCTATTGACAAGCCTAAGTAAACACAGCCAGCAGAAGAGATTACACCCTCAGTGGGGGGCATGATAGTTAAGTAATAAAATGATAATTTTCCATTGTTCTCTCTATGTATTGAGTTGGTGTTTCAGACAAATATAAGATAAGGAAGCAAGTCTGTGTACATAAAAGTGATAACATAATGAGATCTGATATTACCTGAAGCTCAACCCATTGTAATAGGCTGTGGTTTCAAAGCACAAAACCAGCTACTTCAGATACACAAATAAACCCAAAAATGCAATTTCTCAAATATTTTATACTCTGCAGTTAGTATAACAAGTCATTTAAAATACATTTATTGAAAAACAATTTTACAGTGTACTGTCCCTTTAACCCTTACCTGCCTGATTACACGTTGCTGGACATTGCTTACCTGACTACTCTATTGGTTAACCCGTACCTGCCTGATAATACGTTGCTGGACATTGCTTACCTGACTACTCTATTGGTTAACTCCTATCTGCCTGATTACACGTTACTGGATATTGCTTGCCTGACTATTCTATTGGTTAACCCTTACCTGCCTGATTACACGTTGCTGGACATTGCCTGCCTGATTACTCTATTGGTTAACCCTTTCTACACAAAGTTTCTTCTCCTGACCCTGCTGTGTCATCTTCCAGTCTATTACTGTGAGTATATTATACTACAGCTGTCGCAGGGTCAGGTCCTGGTATATACTCACTGTGCTAGGGTGTTATTAACCTCATTCTAGCATTTGGGTCTAACTCTGGACTTTACCTATCCTGACATTACAAACAGGCCATATAATGGACCCTGGTGAGTTATCCAGAGCAGTGGCTTTACAGGGACAGCTTCTTGGAACCCACTCTGCACACCTGCAATCCCTGGATTCTAAATTGGATCAAATAACTGCTCTTTTGCATAACCTTTCTCCTCCTTCTCAAGCCTCGGCAACACCTGTTGTTCCTGCGGCCAGCTCTAACCCTGCGTTTAATCCGCCACAACTTGCAGAACACTTTATACCTAGAATTGCACTACCGGATAAATATGACGGCAATCCTGAAGACTGTCGAGGATTTCTTAATCAGTGCCGCCTTCACTACAGAAATAATCCTCAGATGTTTGTTTCCTCTTCCTCCAAGATCACCTTTTTAATTTCTCTTATGAAGGGTAAAGCCCTGGCTTGGGTTTCTCCACTGTTGGAAAAGGATGATCCTTTGCTCCAGGATTTTGACACTTTTGTATCTATATTTTCTTCTGTGTTTGATAAACCTGGTAGATCAGCGGCGGCTGAAGCAGGACTTTTAGATTTAAGACAAGGATCTCTTTCTGTAGCACAATACGCTATAGAATTCTGGACTTTAGCTGCTGAAACTATGTGGAATCATGGGGCACTGCGTGCAGCATTTCGTAAAGGTCTTTGTGATCGTTTGAAAGACGAATTGGTTTATAGGGATCTTCCCGATTCTCTAGAAGATCTTATCAACCTCATCAAGCTTGATGCTCGTTACTCTGAGCATCTCCATGAACGTGACCGTAATAGAAGATCCTTTATCAGATCTTCCTTTCGTCCTATGCCTTATTCTCCAAAACTTCCTACTCCAAATACTTCTATCTCTGAGTCAAGTGAACCCATGGAGGTTGGTGCTATTAAATTATCCGAAGCTGAACATCTCAGAAGGCGTAATCTGGGTCTATGTCTTTACTGCGGTATTAAGGGGCATATGTTAAAAGATTGTCCAACTCGTCCAGTAAAAGCCAGGGCTTAACTCCAGGAAGAGGGGCTGAGATAAGCCAAAGTTCTTTTTCTTCCCTCAATCCCAAGCTGTTTGTTCCGGTTACTGTCCGCTTTGGCAACATCAAATTTCAGGCTCAAGCACTCATCGACTCTGGAGCTGCAGGAATGTTTATGGATTCAGAGTTTGTCAATGCTCTTCGTATTCCTTTGCTTTCCAAGAGCCAAATAATTAAAGTCACTACTGTCAGTGGTCAACCTTTAGGTTCTGGTTTCATTCGATATTCTACCATTCCTCTTCTCATGTCTGTAGGAGTACTTCATTCCGAAACCATTTGTTTTGACATCATCTCTTCCCCACAGTTTCCCCTCATTTTGGGACTTCCTTGGCTTCAACTACATGATCCAGTTTTTTCCTGGTCTAAAGGAGAGCTTGTTGCTTGGGGATCTTCTTGTTTCACACAGTGTCTACGGAATGCTCCCAAAACTTCCAGGACTGTTGTGGCAGTCTTGGACGTTCCTGATTCTTTGCCTGAACAATATCATTCTTTTTGTGATGTCTTTTCCAAAAAAGATGCTGAAGTATTACCTCCTCACCGGACCTTTGATTGTCCCATTGACTTATTACTAGGAGCACCTCTACCTAAGGGTAAAACTTACCCACTTTCTCGTCAAGAAAATGTTTCACTTGAGGAATATATCAAGGATAATTTGGCCAGAGGTTTTATCCGCCCTTCTTCTTCTCCAGTAGGGGCAGGTTTCTTCTTTGTGGAAAAGCAAGATGGAGGTCTTCGTCCTTGCATAGATTATCGAGCTCTAAATCAAATTACAATCAAGAATTGTTATCCACTCCCTCTCATTCCCAAATTATTTGATCGTCTCCAGGGTGCTTCCATCTTTACCAAATTGGATCTTCGTGGGGCATATAATTTGGTCAGAATTCGTAAAGGGGACGAGTGGAATACTGCCTTCAACACTAGGTTTGGACACTACGAATATTTTAGTTATGCCTTTTGGGTTATGCAATGCCCCTGCAGTTTTCCAACATTTCGTTAATGAAATATTCAGAGACTATCTTAATCAATTCGTTATTATCTATCTTGATGATATTCTGATTTATTCCCGGACTGTACAGGATCATATTCATCATGTTACATTAATACTCCAGAGATTACGTGAGAATTTCCTCTTTGCCAAGCTTGAAAAGTGTTCTTTTCATCAAGAATCTATTCCTTTCTTGGGTTACATTATTTCTCCATCTGGATTCAAGATGGATTCTGACAAACTGTCGGCTATCCTAGACTGGCCTAGACCTACTTCCTTAAAATCTCTTCAAAGGTTCCTGGGGTTTGCCAATTACTATCGTAAGTTCATAAAGGACTTTGCTAACATCTCGGCACCCCTTACCGCTCTTACTAAAAAGGGTCAGGATTGCAAGCATTGGTCTGATCAAGCTGTACATCTCTAAAGTCTGCATTTACTTCGGCTCCCATTCTTTGCCATCCTGTTCCGACTCTTCAATTCATTCTTGAAGTGGATGCTTCTCTGATTGCAGCTGGGGCAGTACTATCTCAGCGAAATCCTGTTTCTAGCAAGATTCTTCCTGTGGGATTTTTCTCCAAGAAGTTCAATACTTCCGAACTGAATTATGAAGTTGGAAACAAAGAACTGTTAGCTATTAAAATGGCTTTGGAAGAATGGAGACATCTGCTTGAAGGCACTGTTCAAACGTTTCTTATACTCACAGACCATAAAAATCTTCTGTATCTTCATACTGCCAAACGCCTCAACTCACGTCAAGCCCGATGGGCTCTGTTCTTCTCCAGATTTAATTTTGTCCTCTCTTATATTCCTGGCTCTAAGAATACGAAAGCAGATGCTTTATCTAGACAATTTCTGGCTTCTGATTCTACATTTCTGGATTCTGAACCCATTCTTCGCCCTGCTAAAGTTCTGGCTCAGTTATCTACGTTTCCTTTACAAGCGTTACAGTCCGCTCAAGCTTCTGTTCCTTCATCTTATAACATATCTCCTGGGATCTTATTTGTACCTACTGAATTCCGCCTAAAACTTCTTTGTTGGGCTCATGATAATGTTCTGTCTGGACATCCAGGAGTACGTAATACTTTGTGGAGACTCAAACAACATGTCTGGTGGCCTTCCATGGGTCAAGGATTATGTTGCAGCTTGTACTTCCTGTACCTCAAATAAACAATCTTCATCATTACCTCTTGGGCTCTTACAACCTCTGCCTGTTCCGTACTATCCCTGGTCTCATGTTTCCATGGACTTTATTACAGATCTTCCTAATTCAGCCGGAAACAAGACCATATGGGTTGTGGTAGACAGGTTTTCCAAAGCAGCTCATTTTGTTCCTTTAACTGGATTACCATCGGCCCAGAAACTCGCTGAATTGTTTATACTCCATATCACCAGATTACATGGATTTCCTTTGGACATCGTTTCTGATCGAGGAGTTCAATTTGTCTCAAGATTTTGGAAATCTCTGTGCAAACAGTTTGGAGTTACCATATCTCTTTCTACTGCGCATCATCCTCAGTCCAACGGTCAAACTGAGCGGGTAAATCAATCTCTTGAGTCCTATCTCAGGCACTATGTTAATCATCAGCACTCCAATTGGTCGCAGCTTCTTCCTTTAGCAGAACTTGCTTACAATTCCCGCTTCAACTCTTCTTTACAGACTTCTCCTTTCAAAGCAGCCTATGGATTTGAACCTAGAACTTTTCCTATGTCTTCGGGAGGTTCTGGAGTTCCTGGAGCAGATCGTACAGTGAGAAGTCTCTGTAAACACTGGAAGAAGATTCGGGAAATCCTTCTTCTCTCTACTCAAAAGTATAAACGATTTGCTGATCGCAGACGCCGGAAGGCGCCCTCTTTTCGGACTGGAGACAAGGTTTGGATTTCCACCAGATTCATCCGACTCAAACAACCCTGTGCTAAATTGGGTCCCAAATACATCGGACCATTTAGGATTGTTTCCAAGGTATGTTCTACTGCCTACAGGGTGGCTTTACCAGACAACTTTAAGATTCACCCTGTCTTTCACGTGTCTCTTCTTAAACCAGCAGTCTCTAACCGGTTTTCCACCAAATGTAGAGTTCCCTCTCCGTTCCTTGTGGATGGCACTTCGGAATTTGAGATCAGTCAAATTCTTGATTCCAGATTAAGGGGTAACCGTCTGTACTATTTGGTCCATTGGAAGTGATATACCATCACTGAACGTTCTTGGGAACCTGCTTCTCATGTCCGTGCCTCTGCTTTGATCAAACAGTTCCACGCCCAGAATCCTTCAAAGCCTGTTTGTGTTCCCCGGAGGGGTCCTTGAGGTGGGGGCATTGTCGCGATCGCTCAGCTGCTGATCGCTTCCTCTGTCTCAGCGCGGTAGCGCTTTCATTGGTTGCTTAGCAACCCTGTTCCTGTCGGCTCTTCCAATGACGTCAGGAGGCCTTCTTATTCCGGCGTCTCCTCTCATCGGTGCCTGTTTGTTGTTACTCGTGGGCTATGTTAGTACAAATTTATTCTTGTGATTCCTGAATTTGTGCCTGCTTATTCTGAACCCTAAACCCCTACCTGCCTGATATCGTTGCTGGACACTGCTTACCTGACTACTCTATTGGTTAACCCCTGCCTGCCTGATAATACGTTGCTGGGCACTGTTTACCTGACTACTCTATTGGTTAACCCCTACCTGCCTGATAATACGTTGCTGGACACTGCTTACCTGACTACTCTATTGGTTAACCCCTACCTGCCTGATAACACGTTGCTGGACACTGCTTACCTGACTACTCTATTGGTTAACCCCTACCTGCCTGATAACACGTTGCTGGACACTGCTTACCTGACTACTCTATTGGTTAACCCCTACCTGCCTGATAACACGTTGCTGGACATTGCTTACCTGACTACTCTAGTGGTTAACTCCTATCTGCCTGATTACACGTTACTGGATATTGCTTGCCTGACTATTCTATTGGTTAACCCTTACCTGCCTGATTACACGTTGCTGGACATTGCCTGCCTGATTACTCTATTGGTTAACCCTTTCTACACAAAGTTTCTTCTCCTGACCCTGCTGTGTCATCTTCCAGTCTATTACTGTGAGTATATTAAACTACAGCTGTCGCAGGGTCAGGTCCTGGTATATACTCACTGTGCTAGGGTGTTATTAACCTCATTCTAGCATTTGGGTCTAACTCTGGACTTTACCTATCCTGACAATTCCTATATGTAAACTTACTACAGCACAACTGGCTGGATATACTGATAAATCAGAACAATGGGGGGGGGGGGGGGTAGAGAAAAGTACAGGCCGCTCCCAGGCCTCTGCTGCGTATCTTCTCTATTTTGGGCTGCTTATTCTTTAAAAGTGTACAAAAGTCATATAGATCTGCAAAAATAAAGGTAGATTCAGTTCTCTTGAAAAGGACAAGATGCAACAGCTTCCAGAGAGTTTTATCAGCTCTCACCGTTAGACAGAGTTTAACAAGCAGCCATCTTGGTCGATGGCCAGACACGCCCCCCATAAAACATTTTCATGAGGATTATTACTTAAAAAGTAACATCAAAGGAAATGTATTAAAGGGCCCTTATAGACCATGCAAGAGGAAGTAATGTTAACATTTTTGACACTGCAAAGGGGTTAAACACATCAAGTACTGAACTGTAAGAACTGCAGTTGATTCAATCAGTAGTGGTAGTCACAACCCAGCTGTGTGACTACTGCTGTTGATTGGGTCAGTGTGGTTTAAACACATAGACTTGGAGAATCGCTAATGTTAAAATGACATGCTGCAACCAGTTAGAGCATGCAGTTTTCCCACCTGTTTAAATAATCTATTTATAACTAGGTTTACATAATACTGCCCCATAGCCAGCCCACACAGTATATGTACAACAGGCCAGTATGAAGGAGTCATACCATACAGTGGCATTGTCCATGTATTTTACACATAGAAAGATGTATAATGTTAAGTAAAATATTTTTATTTTTTACAGGGTACTTTTTATTTTTAATTGTAATTTTTTTGTATATCAAAACTGAGGGGGGTCCCTGAGAGATAAGTCCTTAGAGGGGGATCCTTACAGGAATGGTTAGATGAGGGTTTTTATAAGTTAGGGGGTAAATTAGGACATGGGTCATTTGCTATAAGGAGGTGAAAAAGGAGGGGATTCTTGTTGTTTAACGGGTTAATAAGGGTGTGTCCTTTATGGATTGGCGGTTAATTAAGAGGTGTGGAGGAGATCGTTTGCAGTTAAGGTGCAAAGGGCAGCAGGGGGTCTAATATATGGGTAATGTGAGGCAGGGGTCTGGGATTTAGTGGTTAAGTGAAGGGCTGTCTTGCGATTTAGGGGTTAGGTGCATTGGGGGTATGGTTGCTTAGGTGCTATGTGCAGTGAGGTGGTTTAGGAGTTTAGTGCAGCAGTGGTCTGGTGATTTAGAGGTTACTCCGAGTTGGGATATCTTGCAATGAGAGGTTAAGTTTATTTATGGTAGGGGGCCATTTACTGCAAGCCCATAGCCTTAAAGGGATAGGACAATAAAAATTAAACTTGCATGATTCAGATAGAGCATGTTATTTTAAGACACTTTTAAACTAACTTCTATTTTTAAATGTGCATTGTTCTCTTCGTATCCATTATTGAAAACAAATATGCACATATCCAACACTAGTAAGAGTTAGCTCTCAGTAGTGACTTGCTGCTCCTTCAGCAAATGATACCAAGGGAATAAAGCAGATTTGATACTAGACGTAAATAGGAAATTTGTTTAAAATTGTATGTTCTATCTAAATCCTGACAGAACAAAAATGGGGTTCAAGTCCCTTAAATACCAAGGTTTTTTAAATGCAGTAAGGCAAAAGTCGTACTGTGTCAATATAGCATAAAACTATATATGTGGTTCATGTTCAATCCTTGTACTTTTAACACTTTGCCCATCCCATTATAAGTATATGATGAGCAAAGTATTTTTACTAGTCATGGTAAATGCCTTTGAATATTTTTTTTGAAGTGATGGTATCATCTTGGGCTTATTAGCACCTCATCAAATGTGGAATGACCCTTTGGGAATAAGGGGCCTGATCCGATAAAAATCGTCGCCCGCAAAAGCTGGCGACGCCAATATTTGCGCTGGTTTGGTATCCTATATACGGCATAACTTAGAAGTTACGCGCATATATTTCTGGCGTCGCCCATAGTTTTTTGGACCATAGACTGACATACAAAACACGCACAGTTTGGTATCCAATATACGGCGTAAGTACTTACGCGCGCAGATTTCAGAAAATCGACTCCAATCTCATCTTGTCACAAATTTCAGCCGCAGGAACCCTTGCACTCACTTAGAAACCAACGTAACTCTCGGAAGGCCTAACAAGTGCATGCTTACAACATACATATCAGCAGCTTGATCACAATAGTTAACCTCTTAAAAGCATTTAATATTCCTGCCCCTGCAAGTTTGTCAAACCAATCACAAAGGGGTGCATCATGGGGCCCAGGGGGACATCATGGGGCCCAGGGGGACATCATGGGGCCCAGGGAGACATCATGGGGCCCAGGGGGACATCATGGGGCCCAGGGGGACATCATGGGGCCCAGGGAGAAATCATGGGGCCCAAGGGGTGCTGGAAGCCCTACAATCCCCTGTTGTTCTGTCTACACATGCTGAATCTATAGTTGTTGCTGAGGTTCATAGTGATGGTGCTGCCCCTGCTGCAGCTGGTCATTGAATTACATACTGTGGAGTTCCACTGCATGTAAGTGAAACTACTACATCCCACCCCCATTCCCTTAACCACCCTAATTACTGAAAATATATCATTAGTTCAATTCATGTTTTGGTCACTATGATTTATTGACTATCATTTTGAGGAAGGAAAATGGATGTTTATACCTTATGTTCACACCTTCTGTAAAAACATTATTATTTAGATATATATACCCATGTGCAGGGATAGGCAAGGTGTCCTTCACTAAAACTCTTTACCTTAGAAAATGTCAGCAACAGCCTTGGCTCATGCCTATCCCTGCACATGGGTCAATTTCTATTGGATGTGAGAAACCTTGATTTACATCTTAAAAGTGAATATCACTATATGTACCCTTCATACACAACTATGTGATGTGGTTTAGAGAACATGAATATGTCATAAACATGATGATATTACCTTTTCTGGGCCATTTCCACACAGGCCTTCTTATATTTTTCAAAGATATTAGTGTACTAAAACACCCCTCACATGGATGTGGATGACAATTATATGGTAAATAACAGAGGACAAGATTTAGGATTAAATATAACAAGATTTATTTTCTTTTAGGCTTCTTAGATGAGGGGGCTGAGGGGCCTGGAGTGGGTCTCCTGCCTCTCCTGGGTTGTGTTGATTCTGAGGATCCTGCAGGAGTGCTGGCCACAGATGAGATGCTGGAGGCAATGTCCTGCTGGTGGGTGAAATGCTCCACCAACACACCCAACAGTTGGTTCTGTTCCCTCCATCTGTTGTCACTCTGAATCTGCATGTCAGACATTACTCTCAGCATCTGAGATTGATTCTGGACCATAGCAGTTAAAGATGCTGCCATGTCCCGTTGCAGCTCAATGGAACGCTGTTGTAAAGTCTGTTGACTCCTGTAAAACCTGCGTTGGTCCCTCTGCATTCTCTCGCAGGTTGATGTGAGACTCTCGCAGGTTACTGTTTGCCTCCTCTGTAGGTCAATGTATTCATCGCCCATGGCAAAAGTCAGTGGATCCATGGGCTCTTCCCCAGCAGGGACTCTAGGCACCGGTTCCATTTCTATATCCTCAGCTGGTGGTGCGGGCTGTGTAATCTCAGCTGGTGGAGCTCTTCCAAGTGCAGCAGATGGTGCAGATGTCCGGATGGACTGATAGTCCCATTGCCTGCTGGTGTGCACCCACTCAGCCTGCTGGTAGAATCCCGGAGTGGCCTGATATTGTTGGGAGGGGGGGGGTAAAGACATCTACCCTTCGGGGCTGGCTTGGGTCCCCCTCCAAGCCAAAGGAATAGTCCTCCGGCCAGGGCTCCTGCCAGGTATCCTCATGTAATGCTGGCGGCATAAAATTCGGATTGTCAATTGAGGCAGTCCAACCCAGGTCATGCCTGGCATACTCCTGCTGGACTCTCAGGACCGTTGGTCGAGGTGGAGAAATACTTTGTTCCGGTGGTGGAGGGGGATGCATGGGCGTTGGCACCCTGGTGACTGGAGGTTCTGTGGAGGAGTCAAATGATGAGAGGGATTAGTACAGTCAGATATATATCCATGTGGGCATACAATGTACATGCTAGGGCCTATACACATTCTCATGTCAAACTCTATAACATGCATGTGCACATTGAGATTTGTGATATGAGGGTTTTTAATATGCAAAGTATACATGTATGTGTTTCATACAATAGTTCTGTGTACATGTCAGTGATGGAGAAAATGTGTTCTTTAAGTGACACTATGGTTGTGATGACTATAGTGTCCATTTACTGAAAACTCTACATGTGGCTTGTGGCCTGTGTTACTCTGAGATATGTTAGTATTTCACTATTCCACCTAATATCATGAATTTCAATGTGTTAAAGGTACACTCAATCAAAATTAAACTTTAATTATTCAGATAGAGCATGCCATTTTAAACAACTTTCCAATTTACTTCCATTAACTAAATGTGCACAGTCTTTTTATATTGAAACTTTTTTAGTCACCAGCTCCTACTGAGCATGTGCAACAAAAAGTGTGTATGCATTTCTGAATGGCTGATGGCTGTCACATGGTACGTGTATGCATTTGTTATTGGCTGATGGCTGTTACATGGTACAGGGGGAGTGGAAAAAGACATAACTTTTAAAATTGTCAGAAGAAAAAATCTACTACTCATTTGAAGTTCAGACTAAGTGCTATTGCATTGTCTTGTTATCTTGCATTTGTTGATTATGCAAATCGACTGTGTTGACTGGTCCTTTAAGTAGCATTAAATGGACATTAAACCCATTTTGATTCTTTCATGATTCAGCTAGAGCATGCAATTGTAAACAACTTTGTAATTTACTTCCATTACCTAATTTGCTTCATTCTCTTGATATTCTTAGCTGAAAAGCATATCTAGATAGGCTCAGAAGCTGCTGATTGGTGGCTGCACATCAATGCCTCGTGTGATTGCCTCACCCATGTGCATTGATATTTAATAAACAAAGATTAAGAAAATAATGAAGCAAAATAGATAATAGAAGTAAATTGGGATGTTGTTGAAAACTGTATTCTCTATCTGAATAATGAAATAAAAAGATTTGGTTTCATGTCCCTTTAATGTTAAATCTCATTGTAGATGTTTTTGTTAGTAGGCCAAATACCATGCTCCTCATTGTGTACATGAATGTGTGACAATATAGGATGTTATAACTCAAATACATATAATACTGGTGTGTGGGATGTTGCTCACCAGCATGCTGTGCTGATGTTGCAATCCCTGAGTCACTAGCCCCTGGAAGTCCACGGACTGCTGTGATGCTCAGGGACCTACGAATCAGCTCCTGCCACTCGTTGTATTCCGCCTCATAGTGAGGCCCACCTCCTGTTGCCCTCTGGGACATTGCTTCTTGGCCCATCTTCTCCTTAACTCTCCTCTTACAGTCGTTCCACCTCTTCTTTAGGCCATCCACATTCCTCCTCTGCTGGGACACACCATTAACGGCCTCCACCACCTTCTGCCAGACATCTTTACACCTACGGGCAACTCCTTTGCCCTTCTCTTGGCCAAAGAGGGCGGTATGGTTCTCCAGGACAGCCTGGACTAGAGCGAGGTTTTCAGTGAATGTGAAGTTGGGGCACCTCATACGCTCATCGTCCTGGGCCGCCTGGCTCCCTCCCTGGGATGTCCCTGGTGTGGGTTCCTCCCTATCCTCTCCCTCCTCCCCCCTTCTATCCTCATGTGCACCCTCTATCCCTCTTCTGAGTGTGACTGGCCTTGGGGCAACCCCACTCCCATCCTCCCTTCTGGCTCTCCCTCTACCCACTCCGCTCACTCCCTGACGGGGACCCTGCTGCTCCTCCTGTCCATAATCCTCTCCCTGCAACTCCCCTTCCCTCCCCCCCCACCCTAGCTCTCCCTGACATCCTCACACTACACACACTCACACACTCACACTCACTCCCACTTCAATCACACACAATCACAACCAAACACTCAGCCTTTCACACTGTAAAAGATAAATAAAATGTGTAAGGTGTTATAAAAAAAAGTGTGGTGTATTTTGTATATGTGTGTATGCAAAATGTGTGCAACATGTAAAAAAGTGACAGTAATGTACAAGCTTAACAAATCCACCAAATCCGACCTAACTAAATATTATGCAATGCGCCTCTCTCTCTACTCTATGCAATGCGCCTCTCTCTCTACTCTAACGACGTTCTCCTACTCACTGTAGTGTGCTGTAGCTCCAAGAACCGACCAAACACACTAAAGAAAATGGAGGCTGCGCAGGGGTTTAAGTATGAATTTTGAATCTCGTCATTACGTGGACGCATCTCTTAGAACTGGCGTAATTTTTTACGAGTCGTAGGCTAATTTGCATAAAACTACACTTTATTGAGACTTTACATGAACAAAATACTGGCGCAAGTACTTGCAATGACTAAAATGTGTATTTGCGCACATTTTAGCTGATCGCTGGTTTTTCCTACTTACGCCAGTTTAGCATCTGACGGCGCTGTATATTGGATAGCTCGAGTTGCGAGCTGAAACTGCGGGCGACGCGGGTTTCCTTGCTTGCGCCACAAACTACGCCTTATATCGGATCGCGCCCTACATGTTCAGTTTAAAGTCCCTTTAATTAAATTGCTTGAAATGTAAAGGGTTAAATTAGTAACTTTAAACCCACTCAAATATTAAAAAAAATAAAAAAATTCTGCTGGCTCATTGAATATAAGTTAATTTGCTGGTATAATATTGGGGTGTGTGTGTGCAAGCCCCCCTTCAATTCTACTGATATTACAAGTGGAGCAAAATTGTGATTTGTGAATTGTGATTTCGCTAGTGCAATCTTGAATTACGCGAGCATCCTTACTGCAATCTTAGAGCTGTGGTTAACTGTCTTGCGAAATTAAAAAGTAGCACAAAACAGTTACACTCATAATAAGATTGTCTAAAAAATTATTTACAAAAAATATTGCACACAAAAGTTATAAGGGCTCAAAGATATGCGATCTCGGGTGTCAGAAAAAAAAAGACGCAGAAGGGCTTTAATAGTGTTTGCGTGAGAGTGGGGTGTTAGTTTTTTTCTCCATTGACTCCTATGGGGGAATGCGTAAACACGATCCCGATTTTTTAATTCCGACTTTCTGCATGACTTTGGTTTACCGCTAGAGAAAAAACAGTTTACTTTGAATTTGTAATACCAGCACAACCCGACTAGCGCAAAAATGAAAATCCTAGCCAAGTTTTCACTATAGCAAAAATGCAAAATACCGCTCCACTTGTAATCCAGCCCTAAGTGTATAACCATGATGCCTGATGAAACTGTGCATGTATCCCCTGGTAGGACCTGTCCATGTTTTTATATAGCACACATTCGTGTGTGTGTTTTTTTTTTAAAGTGTCTCTTTTATTGTACTGGGGACCTGTGCTATATTATTTACCACTGCAGTTCCAAGGTTCCTGCGCACTGAGTACCAGCAAGCTGATATACTGTGAGGTATCAGCATGCGTCTACCAGCACATCAGAGTGCTCTTCATAAATGTGAGTACCTGTGCACCTTGACCGGAAGAATAGTACTATTGTTGATTGATACACACATGGGGGCCTATCTATCAAGCTCCGAATGGAGCTTGATGCCCCGTGTTTCTGGCGAGCCTGCTCCATAAGACCGCTGCTCCATAACCTGTCCGCCTGCTCTGAGCAGACGGACAGACATCGCCGCAATTCAACCCGATCGAGTACAATCAGGTTGATTGACACCTCCCTGCTGGCGGCCGCGAATCTGCAGGGGGCGGCATTGCACTAGCAGCTCTTGTGAGCTGCTGGTGCATTGCTGAATACGGAGAGCGTATTGCTCTCCGTATTCAGCGAGGTCTGGCGGACCTGATCTGCACTGTCAGATCAGGTCCGCCAGACTTTGATAAATAGAGGCCATGGGGCGCTTCTTTGTTGCTTGATATTGCAGAATTTTGTTTTGGTGGATATAAGAAGATAGCAGCCTAGGATTCGAAGTGTATCAGAAGATCACAGAAGTTCTCCTTATATCTCTTTTTATGCCTGAGATGGGGCTTTATTATTCTGGACTTTTATATGGATATATATACGTATATATACACACACATATCTCCTCTGTGTATCTGCACTCACAGTTCAAAAGTGTCTTCCACCATGGTGCAAAGTCAAATTATTTGTAGAAGATCCAAGCAGGGACTGCACTCACTGGATTTAGAAAATAAATTAATATTTATGAAATGGTGACGTTTCGGGGTTCGCAGATCCCTTCCTCAGACCAGACAAAGTATAAATGTTAAAAGTGTTACTTAAATGTGCTAAGCCCCACCCATCAGTTGATTGTTTTCATTTACACTTTGTCTGGTCTGAGTAAGGGGTCTGCAAACCCCGAAACATCACCATTTAATAAATATTAATTTATTTTCTAAATCCAGTGAGTGCAGTCCCTGCTTGGA
This sequence comes from Bombina bombina, assembly GCF_027579735.1. Taxonomy (NCBI): domain Eukaryota; kingdom Metazoa; phylum Chordata; class Amphibia; order Anura; family Bombinatoridae; genus Bombina; species Bombina bombina. Next base: position 1,306,856,946 of record NC_069499.1, read on the forward strand.
TCATATATATATATATATATATATATATATATATATATATATATATATATAAATAAAAAGAGTATTGCATTGAGCAATGATACTTTTTTATTGGACTAACTATACATTTATAAGTTGACAAGCTTTCGGAAGAGTTCCTTCCTTTATCAAGTCTAAAGCAATACTGACCAATTCAATGGAATTTACAGATTATATCTTAAAACACAGAATAGCTAAGAAGACAGAAAGTGCAGGGAGAGGAAGAGGTGTCGTAAAAATCATGCGGGGGGGCTTAGGTAACAGGCAGACAGTGTCCAGTGTAGGAGAACAGACAGGGGAAATATATAGCTTTACATAAAGCATATACTGACATAAAGTTATATATCAACATTGAATCAATATCTATAAAGATGTGAAATTGTATATACAGGGGGAATACAAAAGTTAAAAAAAGACAAAAGTGTGGACATAGGCTTACCTGTGTACCTATATATAAAGAATGTGGAATATACAATGTAATTGACTAAATGAAAGTATATTACAAATTTTTTTTGATAATGTGTTAAGAATCCAGAGTCCACATTTAGTCCAGAATTAAACAGGTTGTGCATTATCATTTTCATTTCAAAGGTTTTTCTTTCCATAGTGCTTTTGAAGTTGCCTCTGAGAATTTTGATTTTGAGGTTTTGGATGGAGTGGTCAGGTTGGGTGCAATGGTGACCAACAGGGGTGCAGTATTTTGTTTCACAGTGGTTTTTGATTGAGTGTCTGTGTAAGTTCATCTGAAGGTGAAGTTTTTGGCTTGTTTCTCCAGTATAGCATCCCATTTCACATGCAGTGCAATGTATAATACCACATTTGCAGATATACATGAATATGCCCCTTTAATTTTATAAGATTTATTATTGTGATTTGCTGTGCTGCTTTCACAAACGTGTTGACACAGTTTGCAGAGAGCTTTATAGCAGCACTTTGTTCTATTCTAAATGCTCTTTTTCTCAAGGGGTAGCTTCCTATGTTCCAGTTTCTGCTTTAGGTTAGGTGGTTGTCTGTATGCCAGGATTGGGGGCTTTGGAAAGATTTTTTTTGAGTGTGGGATCCACTAAGAGTAGTGGCTGTAAGTCTTTTATGATATGTTTTTCTTCTCCCTGTATTGTAGTAAGTGTTCACGTGGAGTATTGAGAGCAGAATTAATTTTTTTATTTATAATCCTTGTTTTGTAACCTTTTTCTCTGAATGATTGGGACAGTGTGATGAGGTGTTTGTCACGGTCCTTGGTATCTGAGCAAATTCTGTGGTATCTTGTAGCCTGACTGTAGATTATGGATTTTTTAATATGATTGGGGTGGGAGCTGGAGCTGTGGAGGTAGCTGCATCTATCTGTTGGTTTCCTGTATACAGATGAGTGCAGTTTGCCATTTGTGATGGATATTGTTGTATCCAGGAAGCTGACACAGTCTCTAGAAAAGTTCATTTTAAGCTTGATTGATGTATGAAATAGATTAAATGATTTATGAAAATGTTCAAGGTTTTTTTTCTCCTTCTGTCCATATGATGAAAATATCATCTATGTAGCGAAAGTATTTGAAGGGTTTGCGAGGGTGAGTGGCTAGGAATCTATGTTCTAAGTCAGCCATTAAGAGTTTTGCATACTGTGGTGCCATTTTGGTGCCCATGGCTGTTCCCATGGTTTGTAAGTAGATGGAGTGGTTGAAGATGAAATAATTGGGAGTAAGTATAAATTCTGTATAAAAAACAAAGGAAACGGGGGGCGGAGCTAGCCTGAGAGGAGAGAAGTCGCACTACAACAGAGCTCCTGCTAGTTTTTTTCATAAAAAACGTTTGAAAACAGCTAATTTGTCCTTATATGTCATTAAAAGGGATATTTTATAGGAGGGGAGCTTGGGCTTCTTTATGATACATTAGGAACGGACTTTGAATCCCTTTTCATTCTACTCTGAGGAGACGTGAAGGATTGGGGTGACCGGAGGTATTATAAAGGACAGATCCGGAGAATTTCCAGACTCCTATATCAGAGCAGGGGCAGAGAAACTACTAAAGCTGTGCTCTGGAGGTAAAATTCTGCCTGATAAAGCTACTTGGTCCCCCTCTGTAAGGACATAACTGGCGCGAAAAGCCGCCATTCACTCCCGAAGTCACAGGGGAGATTGTATAGCAGAGGCGAACACCACGTGGAGCGACATAGCTAGAAACTATGGAGGAGGTATACAGCAGAGTGAATGCGGCGTTAAAGGATGTTGAGAAACAGCTTATTCTCTTACTAACGAGTTATAGCTCCTCTCAACTTTTACCTGAAGCGGAGGAAGCGTGCATAGAAACAGACCTAATGCCTGCTGTTGACAAAAGGGCAGTAACAAAACAGACGGAACTTGTCTCCGGCTCCACACCGGGAGTATTATCTTTGGGTGAGAGAGTGACAAGAGTCTCCGTATCTACCCCACAGACACCCACCCTCTACATGGCCAAGATTCTTGTTGTCCCCACACAATCTTCAGTTCCGTCTGTGAGCGATGGTTCTGTTGAGCTTGGCGCAACTACCTTGAATAATCCTGTGCCTGCTAGATCTACATCATCTACATCCGATGAAGCAGTTTGGGACCGGAGAAGCGATAAACTGCGGCTGGCGATATTCCTTCCTGAAGCTATAACTGATGGGGGCCTAGGGAGCGATCTTACTGAAGCGACTAACCTGCCTATGGGTGGTGCGCTGGATGCGCTCTCTGTGGCTGATGCAGTTTTGCTGCTCCGCTGGATCCCTCTACTTGCCCCGCTACAGACTCTTCATATTCCCTTGTGCAGGCCAGAGCACTGGTCGTCTGATGAATCGCTATTCCACCAAAGAGCTGGAATTGGATAAAGCTCGGACATGTAAAATCACAACAGTAGATTGAGCATGTCGTATTTGCCCTGACTCTTGCTGCTCAGTGATGTCTACATATTTATTTGGACAATATGTTATGTTTGCTGTTTCCTGGTAATATTAAGATATAAGTTTTTAGTTTTATAAACAATTGGTTTACTGTTGGGCATTACTGTTCCTGCCTAGATATTCCCTTGGGCTTTAGGGATTCCCCTATACTTAAAATTTGAATCCAGGTTAGAATTGGGTTATACTTTGAGCCATACCTACCTACTTTTCATTATGCTGGTTTGTGAAAGAACCTAAGTTTATGTGAACCCTGTAATTTAAAAAAAAAAAAAGGAAAAAAAAAAATATGTTTAATTACTTATATATATATCCTCTATTACATCCTTATGCTGGGCCATTACCCTGACAGGGAAAATATATCAGATATAATTTAGCCTCCTACCAGTACAGCGCTTAGCTTCCTATCTAGTTTAATATATAGTTGTGTAGCAGCTTCCTTATGATTTTATGCTGACATTTATAGTTAGATATGCCAAGCTAGATTACCATATTCTGCCTTTAGGGATGATTTATCTATTAGGCCTCACATAGAAGAGGATAGTCGTTACAGGGTTTATACCCAGTATATGTCCTAGAGGTGCTTGTTTATATATTGTATTCTGCCCCCCTGCCCAGATGTGATAATGGGACCTATTTGAAATTTTACACTTTACTGCTACACTAATGGTAATTATGGGTAAGAGAAAAATAATTGCTCCACTTCTACTATGTTTAATATACTTTGTGCGTTGTTGAGATAATAGGTTCAGTGATTGCTCCTTTTGTTTTGTTGCCTGCGGCCGAGGCGACAAGACATAAAATTCTCTAGTCCAGCTTAGAGTAATTAGCATTTAGAGCAATTCGATGTACTAATTTGTGAACACATAGTTTAGAAATTGGTATTTTGCCCAATTGTTATTATGTAGTGATATTGGTCAATATGCACGATTAGCTTTCTATACTGACAGGAGTTAAGTCTCTAATATATAAATGCTCTTTTAAAAACTTCCAGGACTGGGATTTAAACATGATATATTATCTAAAGTACAACGCTACTGATCCCAACTATTTTAGTGTTAACTTGATTATCAAATCAATGCCCTATACTTTACTATTTGAATATTGCAGGCTAAGTATCGCATTCCCTATGCTAGATATAGTTCTGTAGGCATATATCATTACTGTGTTTCCTTGCTGGAACACTTCAGCTATATTCTTTAGACAGAATTGAGTTTATAAGGACTCTAGTTACTATACAGTCACTATACCTGTGCTACCTGTGCCCATTATAGAGTTAATGACTTGATAAAATGTTGTTTTAAAGGAGCATACCTCTAATTTTTATGTTTGGTCTGATCCAATATGAATGGATGCAACTTATTTCTAGTCAGGTCATGACCATAATCTAGGTCCACATCTATTTATGCCTTTTATACACCTATATAGGATCTTCTGTTTTAAATTAAACTGCAAGATTATATTATGTCACTTTGGAAATTTTGGGTTAGAGACAATTGTTACTTATGTATGTGCATGATTCCATTTTGTATGTCCCTGGTTCCGGTCCAGGTCCAATCCTAATATTCCTTGTTTCTAGCATACTTTTATCTATGAACTCCGCCCCCCCCCCCCCCCCCCCCGGGGGGCTTATTCTTTAAGCAAAAGGGACACAGATCCCATCTTTAACTCCCTACAAAATTCATAAGAGTGCTTTATTATAGTTAGAGTTGATAACCCCACCCCCAATACATTTGTCCTTCCGGGTTAAGGACTTAGGTTTGTGGTCATAATAGTTTGTAATGATCTATGTCCTTGATATACTCTCCCATGCCCTCTAAATTGAGGTTAGCTGAGTTTATTTCTAGTGGTAGTAGATATATTCCCTTCCCCTCTATGATCGACCACATTCATTAATAGTTCTGGGGACCCAATAAGGGCCCTATATGTTAAATATCTAAAAAACTTGAGGCCAGTTTTTTTGCTTTTAGACCATAAAAGAACAACTACAATTTCAGCACTATTTTTGGTTATTTATTGTTCTTGAAATGTAAGTTCTTATTACTGATTCTAAAATATAGTTTGTTATGATTAATGTACTGCCAGTGATGTACGCTCCTGATAATTGCCCTTACGGGTTAAGGGCCTATGTTTGTGATTACTATGCTTTGTACTGTCGTTTGATTTGCCTCAATAAAAAAAAAAATAAAAAAAAAAAAAAAAAAAAAAAAAAAAAAAAAAAAAAAAAAAAAAAAAAACAAAGGAAACACTGCGATCCTTAAAAAGCCTTTTAATAATCCATATTGCAAAAATTAAAAAAACACTCAAATGTGGCAACGAGCCTTAAGAACCATAATTCAGATAATTCATGTTCAGGAACCAGTCTGTCCCATGGACATGACTGGCTATCCCTACTTCCTGTCTTAAATTTCTGAAGCTATCTTCCTATTTGTTCTCAGTTTCCCAAGAATTAACCCATTCAGTACCTTCGCTTGTATATCCTCACTTAAAACATCATTCACATTAGATAATTACTGATAACAATTTTAACATTTTAAATCATTTTAACACGTTATGTATATATATATTCAAGGGGTTGTAAGAGTAGAAAACACTACATGGTACTTATTGGAATTCATTAAATATCTCAAAATCATTCAAAATTAATTTCAATCCCTGCCCTATTTATATGTAGCTTTCTCCATTCACGCAATTGTATGACAATAAAAAATGTGTTAATGTTTTGTTACCTTGAACCTGTAAAAAGGTTTTAACTGAAATCAATGTATTAGTCTGTAAGGTATGATCATAGTATTCATTTGTTATCTCTTCCAGAAATTGATGACATCCCCTCAATATTGAAGCCTTGCGGTCTCCTTGTCTTTAATTTAAAAATCCAAAAAGCTTCACTTAACATCAACCGTGCTGTTCTGTCTCCACCCCTTGGGGGATTCCGAACACACTCTATCACCTGCCATGAGAGTGACATAACATCACCCCCATGAACGGTTATAAAGTGTTGTGAGAGCCCAAAGCACTCATTATTGTGAGATATGTCATTCAGGTGTTCCCTAATTCTAGAGCGAGCCTCTCTAGTTGTGCAGCCTACATATTGTCCGTTGCACGCTGAGCATTCTACCAAGTAGACCACAAAAGTGGTTCTACAATTGGTACAATTGGCTAGATCAAAGACCCAATTGGTCGTCTTAGATTGAAAGGTGGACGTAACTTTGAAATGCTTGCATGCTATGCACTTAGAGAAGTGGCATCTGAAGTGTCCTTTAACATTTAGCCAACATAAATTCTGTAAGTTTACTGACTGTAGAAGCATTATATGTCTGGTCAGGGCTGTCGGAGGAAAGAAAGTTTAAGCAGGTATCAATACCATCTTTATGTGGAATATTGCTGTACAGGGATTCCACATCCATTGTCACAAGTATAGTATCCTCTGGCAATTCTGTTATCTGGCTGATTTTGTTAAGAAAATCAGTGGTGTCTTTTATAAAGCTAGTGGTGTTAATAACTAAAGGCTTAAGAATATTCTCCACTAGGCCTGATATTTGCTCAGTCAGAGTGTCCATGCCTGTTATTATTGGTCTTCCTGGGTTCCCTGGTTTGTGGATTTTTGGGAGCATGTAGAATGTCCCGGGCACCAGTTTGTCCAGTTTATGTTGCGTGTGTTTAGGGAATGTTTTAATTAGTTTTCTAAGTTGCAAAGTGTATTCCTGGGTGGGGTCCTTTCCAGTTTTTTGTAATAAGTTTCATCTGATAATTGTCTATTTCCCTCTGTGATGTAGTCCTGTGTATTCATGATCACCACTGCTCCTCCCTTGTCCGCAGGCTTAAAGGACCAGTACATTTTTCTAAATGTAGTTGTTTTTTTTTTATTGCTATCTTTAAAAATATGCATGAATATTTAGCTATACTGTTTTTTTCAATCATTTATTTTTAAAAAATCTCCTATTTTACCGTTTTTGTTTCACGGTCCTTCTAATGTAAACTCCACCCCTTCAAAAATCCACTTCACTCTCATTTAAAATTAAACCTATGAAACATGTTTGTTTTGAATACATAATTAGGCTGTGCTCGTTCCCGAGCGCATGCGCAATTGAATCTTCCTTGTGCGCATGCGCAAAAGGTTTCTGCGTTCACTTCCTGTTTTGCCGTTCTTACTATCTATCTAAAATAATTCAGTGACCTTTCTGTGTATTGGAAGCTCCTCTTTTTCTGTAACGAAATTGTTGTAAATCTTCTATTTACTGTAACTTCGGTATTAATTTTATTTTGCCCATCCATCTTTCTTACATTAGTTATTTTTTTTGTACTTATCACCAAATGAAAATATGATTGTGTATAATCGTCTATGCGATCCTGCTTTTTTTTTTTTTTCTAATCATCCTCATTTGCTGCTTGTTTAACCCCCTTCAAAAACTATTAACTTTATCCAGATCTAGGAAGGTACTTTAATAATGGCAAGTCCAGTATAAACTGCACATAGCATCTTCCATTGTTTTCTCATTAAATCACTTCTGGGTCCCAAGCATTGACTCTGCAGGTGGTTTTGTTTGTGTTAATATCTGTAAGAGGAGGAAAGTAACAGAGGCATCAGTTTCTTACACTTGCATCCAGCCGATGTTATAGCAGAGTCTGTATCCCAAGCAGCTCCTGTGTGCCACTGTCTCCTGAACCAGCATTAAGCTCCAAACCCCGCCTCTGCCTTTTTACCCTTCAAGTAAGTGACGTGTAATCACAGTTCTTCACTTACAGTACAAGTACGCAACTGCGCATGCGCAAATGTGAGTCGCGCGTAGCCGCAGTCCTATCCGGATAATGTGAACCGATAGGACTGCTTGCAAAGCAAAAAAGGGGTTTGGAAAAAAAAATAATTTTACAGACAAATTAAAACAAAAGTATAAAAAAAAAATAATAACATGCATTTAAAAAAATAAAGTTTATAACACAATTAAATAAAAAAGATAAGCAAATTTAAAAGTTTACTGGTCCTTTAATGGTAATATTTTCATTATTTCTTAATTTTTTTATAGCGTTTTTTTCTAAGTGTGAGAAGTTATACATTATTTTTTTCTGCTGTGTGTTGAGCAGAGCTCTGCTCAACACACAGCAGAAAAAACTTATAAATGTATAGTTAGTCCAATAAAAAAGTATCATTGCTCAATGCAATACTCTTGTTATTTTGATATCTAAATCTCTGGACTAACACGGCTACTCCAATCAACGTATATATATATATATATATATATATATATATATATATATATATTTATCTGTTCTGATATTTAGTATATTGTGTGGGTTTACACATCTTTTTGTTATTACCACACACTACATATAGGTACTATATCCTATTGTTATATTGCATTTGTTAGAGCTCCCTCTATTGATTTCTTTATTTAAGTGTATAACCAGCTAGGCATTCTTACTGGATAATAAAACATCATAGGATGCATATCAAGAAAATATGGAAGAATTAGTTCCTACTAGTATAACATGAAAGTGAATACGTACATATGAACACAGAGTGAGATACAGACGTCAGAGGCAGAATAGAATAAAAACACAAATTTACAGAGTAGATAACAGAAAAATCTAACACGTTGCAAATTGCATGTGGGGGTGATACAGAAATGAAAACAGTGACATAACTAATATTAGTTATATGAATTACAGCAATATTTGGTAGTATGTGTAACATTTGATAGAAATAAAAAAAATAATTCTATAGACTATACAGATTATTAATTATATTTCTGCCATATTGCCATCATTATACCTTAAGACATTTTTTTAATGTCAGTGTGTGGAGTTTTATTTTTATATTTATTTTGCTTGGACATGGAAAAACCTAATTGGTTGAGTAGTTAACTTAATGAAATATTTATTACACAGCTGCCAAACATCCTATTTTTAATGCTTATAATGGATTGAGAGCTCTTTCCTGTTGTCCTTATTTCTATAAAAACAAAAAAATTGAAACTAGATTATCTGTATGAGAGGCTGCAGGTTTATACCAGTGCCTACTGCCTAATAAACACATCCTTGGTAATAAACTTGAAAATGCCTAAAAAATGTATACAGGTAGCCCTCAGTTTATGCCGGGGTTAGGTTCCAGAAGGAATGGTTGTAAATTGAAACCGTTGTGAATTGAAACTCAGTTTATAATGTAAGTCAATGGGAAGTGAGGGAGTTAGGTTCCAGGCCCCTCTAAAAACTGTCATAAGTAACACCTAATACATTATTTTTAAAGCTTTGAAATGAAGACTTTAAATGCTAAACAGCATTATAAACCTAATAAAATAATCACACAACACAGACTTCACTTGCATTTTTCTGCAAACAGTTTTTTCTATGCATTCCAATCTGGACTGATTTATAGACAGGAAGATCTTGTTCCTTTGAAATCTGCTCGATAGCTCAGGTCTGGTTAAACTGCTTCACAATGCTTTTCAATAGCAGTCACATGACTGGAAAAAAAGGTTGTTATTCTGAAATGGTGTAAATTGAACCGTTGTAAAACGAGGGCCACCTGTACACCTTTTATTAATATTAAAAAACACAATCTATATAGTTTCCTCTAATATGTGGAAGGATAGTTCTTATAGGTACAGTAAACAGTTTGAGATTGTAATATAAAATGCTTATTTATACATAGTAATGTCTGACATTTGTGGATTTTCCACTCCTGAAAACTAAAAGAGCACAAGGCAGTAACCTATCTACATATCTGTGTCTATTTGCTATTTGCTATCATATAATGCTGAACCTATACAATAGAGATTTTACTAACAAAATGACAGAGACAGCCCCTTTCTTCCCCAGACACAACACAAGAAAATGGTAGGTGGAGTTTGAAATATAAAAAAACAAGTGCAGGAAACAAGATGCTAATACATTATAATATTATTGCTACTGCAATATCAGCTAATCTGAAGAAGCATGCTTCGAGAAAAATAATAAATGCTGGAATAATTCATAGATATGCCAGTTTTGTGTGTTCCTGTAGCTACACATTTGAAAGTATTCTGCTGCTAAACCTAGATTTTTCATAGATCTAAGAAGTTATTCAAAGCGATGTAGAAATTCCTGCAGGTGTATCTAATATGTTTCCTTTATGTTCTGCCATAGCAGAGAAAATTGCTTTATTCAGCCATGTGACAATTCTCAATGAAACAGCCCAGTGTAGTAGGGCTGCATGCTCCTCTAGGATAATACATAATTGTGAGCAATTTTATTACAAGCACAGAGACTCCTATTTTGCATTACCTTCTTGTTACTACCTATGCAGCTTTTTAAAGAATAACATTCAATAAAACATTAATAAGTTGAATATTACAATGACAACAAAAACAACCAATGAAAAAGAAACATGTAAATGGAGCTGATGAAACAAGCCAATGAGCATAGTCGTAGTGCCCATAAACTGTCCACATAGTCCCAAGTCCTCCTCTTTCTTTTTGCTGCCTGTGCAGATAAGTACATTCTCCCTTCTCAATACTTTTATTAAACAGTTAATTTTATTTATTAGCATTTTCGCCATCCAGTTTTTATATTTGCTGTTATATTTGTTATATAACCCTCTGTTTACTTTTTCATTACTACTTTTTCCATTTTTATTAAACAATTGTTTAATTTCTATCCCTCATACTAACCTCTATTTTCTGTACATTGCGTTGCGGTCCTTACCGCTTGCCTTGCTTTCTTAAAGGTTTTTCTTTCAGTCTTGGTTTCCTGGGCTGTTTTAACTTCAGCCGTTTTTTCTCTCCCCTCTCCGTTTCTCCTCCGCCATTACGCATCTCTAAGCCATGCTCCCTTTCCTTCCCGCCCCTTTTTTCCCGCCCACTCAATACCTCAGAGCTGACACAGAGCCTGTCAGCATTTTACAATCTCCTCAGCTGTTTCTACATAACAGGTTCATTTTGGATACTTTGTAAGAGAACAATTTCAATTTTTTCGTTATTCATGCTGCAATAATATATCTCCTCCACTAAGTGTCCCCATTTGTTTATTTTATTTTACAGGTTGTAAATACACACTTTGTCTCCCTAACACAAATTTTCACTCAATTTATTTTAACTGATACGGTTGTCATTTTATTATAACTTAATGTCTCAACCAGATGACATGGAGATTTCTGTAAATTCTTTGAATAATAAATTATCCAATTTTATCTCACAAGTGGATAATAAAATTAACACCCTTATGGCTGTTATTAACCCCAATACGCCTGTATCAAAAAAGTGCAAATCAAAAACCAAAGATTTGAACACTTCTTCTCCAAAACAATTGCACTTAAGAATGTCTAGTCTGTCTCATCCAGACTCTCCTCATACTCTGCAAATCACAGATATTCCTTCTGCTGGCTGACAGATTACCCTAGGCACCAGAACCCTTGATCATATGAGCCGTATGTCAGGGTGTATTTTTTCAGATTCTGATCTCACCCAGTCTCTTTTAAAGAGATCAGTTTTTTTACCCTAAGGCTCACAAAAGTCCTTATGATATCATCTCCTCTTCTGAGGAAGAATATTTTTCTGATAATAAGCCTTCTAATCCCTCAGATCCCTCTCTCTCCTCCGATTCTGATTTTGATGAATTTATTAAATATAAGAGACGCAAAAAGCCCATCTTAATTTGTCTCACAAAGAAAACATTTTCCTTGATTCCTTAGGTAATCCCCTGCCCAAACCCGATGAACTCCAACATCCCAATTCTACTGAAGGTTTTCCTACTAAGGAAATTGTGGATTATATGGATCATTACTTACGTAATTCCCTTAAAAAATCCTCTAGGTCAAAACTCAAAGCTGAGTGGCCTAGACCCTCCCTGCCCAAAAATTTGACCATTACCCCTGAAATTGACTCCGATATATTAAAATTCCTTGGTCCCCAGGGTTTCAACCTTAAAATAGGGTCTGACCGCCTACTTAGAGCTTGTCAGGATAAGCTTTTGGATACCACTGGTCCCATTGCAAAAATTTTTGATCTCACTGAAGAGGCTATTGCTTACAATTCTTCCCTCGACCCTTTGTCATTAGGAAATGGATTTTAAGATCTGTTGCTTTTCTTGGCAACGCTAATGAGGCCATAGTCACAGAAAGGAGGAGAAGCATTATTCGCAGATTGGATCCCAAATTATCTGACTTTGCTACCACACAACGGTCTACTGATTCCAATGGCTTACTATTTGGAGACATATATTTATTTAAAATGAATAATTACGCAAAGACGTTCAATACCTTGTCAAAGACAAAATCTACTATAAAAAAGACCCTGTACACAAAATCAAGTGTTTTTGACAGGGCCGGGAAAAGAAGGGGCTGTTTTCCCGGCCGATCCCGCTATAACGCATATAACTCCAGGTCCCAATATTATTATTCAAACCAATCACAAACTCAGACGCAGAACCCTGCCTTCTTCCTATCAAGAGGTCGATCCTGGCCATCAAGGTCATTCCATCACAGAGGCCGTTCCAGATTTAACTCAGGTAAATCTTCTCCTACCCCCTTTCCTCCCTTTTTTCCCCAACAAAATAGGTGGAAGACTCGCTGTATTTCTCCAAAATTGGCACTTTATTACTCTAGATCCCTTGGTTCTCCAAACTATTTCTGGTGCCATAATAGATTTTATAGATGTCCCTTCTCAAATTTCCCTTCCAAATCCCATTGTTTTTTTCAAAAACAGACAGACTTACCATAGATTCAGAGGTCTCACAGACTTACCATAGATTCAGAGGTCTCATCCCTAGCCTCACAACAGGCCATAGAACTGGTCCTCAGGAGCGAGAACAGTTATGTGATCAATCTGTTTCTGGTCAAAAAGAAGAATGGTCTTTTCCGTCCTGTGATAAATCTCAGAACTTTGATTGCCTCAGTCTGTTACCAGCAATTCAAGATGTAGGGCATTTATCTTCTTCAAGAGTGTCTTCAGGATCGGGATTGGCTGGTTCGCTTGGATCTAACCAATGCTTATTTGACCGTTCCCATCCATCAGGATTTCAGAAAATTCCTTATTTTTTCTTGGAACATTATCCTTTGGCAATTTACCTGCCTTCAATTCGGCCTTTCCTCTGCCCCTTGGATTTTACAAAAATCCTAAAACCCGTTATGGCATGGCTCAGATTCAGGGGTGTATGTCTAATCATATATCTGGATGATATCCTCTTGATGAAACAAGATCATTCCATTCACTTATCTCATCTCCAACTTACCACCTCTCTATTGGAAAACTTGGGTTTCCTCATAAACAAAGAAAAAACTGTTCTCTCTCCCACTCATAATCTGACTTTTCTGGGATTTCTCATAGACACCATCTCCTCTACCCTCAGTCTTCCCCAGGAGAAAATTACCAATATAAAGAAAGAAATAGCCCTTGTTCTCAAGAAACCGTCCTTTCCTCTGAGACTTTTAGCTCAAATTATTGGCCTCCTTTCTTCCTCCATTCAAGCAATCTTACCTGCCCCACTTCACTTCCGGGCCCTTCAACGTTTGAAGATCCTACACCTTCGCAAAGGTTATTCATATTCACATCTAATTTCTCTCTCTTTAGAAGCTCGTCAAGAACTCTTTTGGTGGCTTCACAATATGGATGCCTGGAATGGCAGAGCCATATTTGGAAATTCTCCGGATCTGATCATAGAGGCAGATGCCAGCAACTCGGGTTGGGGCGCCCGTTGTGGTTCTCTTATCACCGGTGGCAAATGGACAAATGCAGAGAGGAGCCTTCATATAAATTGCAAAGAGCTTCTAGCAGGTTCTTTTGCAATCAGGAGTTTTGTTCACAACTCTTCTCCTTTATCGGTTATCCTCTGCATGGACAACATTTTTGCCGTGAGATATTTGAACCGTTTGGGCGGTACCAAATCAAAATCTCTTTCAGACATCACAAAATAATTTATTCACCATTGTCTGAGGAACAAAATTTAGACCTTTTCGCTTCCAGGTCCAACTTCCAAATAAAACCCTTCTTCAGTTGGCATCTGGATCCAGAGGCCTCAGCAACAGATGCTTTTCTCCAAACATGGCCGAGTCAAGGAGCCTATGCCTTTCCTCCCTTTTCCATGATTCCGTGAACCCATGCTCATCTTCGCAGGTTCCAGATCTCCCTTCGCCTGATCGCTCCCCTCTGGCCAACCAAATCCTGGTACCCCTCTCTTCTGGAACTCTCCTTTCTTCCCCCTCTTCTTATTCCTCTCCTTCCCAATCTACTTCTGGACCTGTTAGATCATCCCCACCCCCTCATCCAGGATGGATCCCTCAACCTCATAGCCTGGACAATTTCAGGGGCCCCTGGACTCTCGAAGGTCTTTCGGAGAGATCTCAATCCCTTCTCCAAGAATCGTTTGCTCCAGGAACCAAAAAGCCTATTTTTCAGCCTGGTCTAGATGGGGTGGCTGGTGTTCACGAAGGAACTTGGATCCAATTTCTGCCCCTCTTCACAAAATAATTATTTATCTTCTCTTTTTGATAACGCCCGCTCTGCTATCTCTGCTAGCCATGATTTCATAAATGATATTCCCATCGGTAAACATCCTCACATTTGTCGTTTACTTAAAGCCATCAGGATTTAAAATCCCCCTTCTTCAAAATATTTGTTTTTCTGGGATATAGACCTGGTCATTTCTTTCCTTCGAAATTGGTCATCTAATTCTGATCTTTCGCTTAAACAACTGTCTGCTGAATTAGCTACTCTTTTATGTCTTCTTTCCTTCCGCAGGGTTTCAGATGTTAGAGCCATTTATATAAATTCTAAAATGTTTTCTCCCTTTGGAGTAACCTTTGTTATTTCTCATACAACAAAGTCTTTTTTAAGTCTATTTTCTATCCATTTTCCCCGATCAACCCAATCTTTGTGTCGCTTCTTGCCTTAAAGTGTATGAATCCAGAACTTCTTCCCTTAGGTCTTCTTCTTCCCCTCAACTACTTATTTCTTTTGTATCTCCTTATAAACCTGTCACTTCTACATCTATCGCTAGATGGGTTCAATGGATTCTTTTGTAATCTGGAGTAGAAGACTCTTTTTTAGCTCACTCTGTCAGAGGAGCTTCAGCTTCTAAAGCTTTTCTTAAATCTTCTCCTCTCCAAGATATCCTTAACGCAGTAGATTGGTCTTCAGAATCTACTTTCAAGCAATTTTACTTTAAACCTATTGCTAATGCTGTTTCTTCTCTTCTTGACTAATTTCTCTTTGCTTTAAATGAGCAAAATAGGAGCCTCTGTGCTTGTAATAAAATTTTGATTATCCTAGCAAAGTGAAGGAATAATCTAGATTTTATTAAAGACACAGAGAAGAGTATTTCCCTCCCCCCCCTTCCCTTCAAGGTTGTGAAATATTTTGTAAAAATATTTTAGTAATATTGATTTTATTGTTTCTCTTCCAGCACCTTCAATCTAATCCTCTACAGGTCATGAATCTCAAGATTTTCAAGATAGATGTAATCAAATTCTGCCAACTTTTCATATCAAGTTTGATGTTCATCTTCAGATGCCTCAAGTTTCCTCAGTTTCATTCCAGTTCCTGTTTGAAGATTATTTCCTGTTTTCTACTGGATTCCTTTTGTTTTTTCTTCAGTGGATTCTTCAATTTCCTTTTTCTTTCCCATATGAACTTTCTACATCTTCGCATCAAAGAAGAAAGAGGAGGAATTGGGACTATGTGGACAGTTTATGGGCACTACGACTATGCTCATTGGCTTGATTTATCAGGTCATTTACATGTTTCTTTTTCATTGGTTGTTTTTGTTGTCATTGTAATGTTCAACTTGTTAATGTTTTATTGAATGCTATTCTTTAAAAAGCTGCATTGGTAGTAAAAAGAAGGTAATGCAAAATACTTGTCTCTGTGTCTTTAATAAAATTTACATTAACCAAGACTGCAGTATGGAACTCCTGCATCACTCAGTGAAATGTACTAAAACACCTCTTTGGGCCTGATGATTAAAGAGTACTCCAGCTTGGAGAGAAATTGTTGTGCAGACTTCACAGGGACTGAACTCACTGAATGCTCAAAAGAAAAAGAATGAACTCTCCAGCACTGTGAGGTCATTCATTCCCATATCTGTATCTGAAGGAGAGACATGCCCAGTGCAATATAGTACTGCATGATATGAGTTTTGTTACACTCTGTGCATTTTATTTTATATTTATTTACATTTCAGATTGGGTCCTTTCAGTATTATTACATTTAAGCTTTGTACTTTCTATTTTTAATATTTTATAAATTCTGATTATGTTTTGAAACTAGATGCATTCCTTTAACAAATTAGGATCATACTTTGTATATTTATGTGTATATTTTACAAATTAAATTGCAATTTGTAGTTAATACATTGTAAACTGAAACTGACAGTTTCAGAAAGTGGGAGGGACAGGGCAGTTATACTGCTGTATACAAAATAAAATACAAAATAAAAAGTGTAACTTTTAAATGTTATAAAATATAATCTGAAGTGCAAAATAATATACAATACAAAGCACAAAATATAAAAGCAGAACTCTCATGTCATGCAGTGCTGTGTGGCAGTGTGTGGCATTGGGCTGGTCTCTCCTTCACCTACAAAAATGCAGGGAATACACCTTGAAAAAGTAAAGAAAAATGTCTTTTACAAATTTCACCAGGGTTCTTGCAGTGCTGGAGAATCATTTTTGATCATCTCACATCAGAAGAGAGCTTTTAATTATCAGGTCCTCTGAAAAACTACCTTCAAACAATGATTCAATCCCTTTAGAACATTGCACAAGAACATTTGATTTGTTGTTGAGATATCTTTGCAACATAGTGATATTATGATTAAGTTTAGATCATTTGGTCCTTAGAGAGAGCAACTTAAAATCAATATTTTAGTATCTGTCACTCTCTTCTCCCTGCTCTGGGCTGATGCTGATTCTCCTCCAAAATAGAAGCAATGCTGTGATTTATTTGTGACTGAAAGATTAGGATAGCTGATTTTATTAAAGGAGTCTCAGGTTTGTCTATGTATTGTGGGGGAAACATAAGGCATACCCCACCCCTGATGTGGTTCCAAATGCCTGATTTTGTCAGGTGATCACTGTTACCATAATGATCAGTTACCTGGGCATGTGACCCTCCTTGCCCCATTATAGTAGTGGGTATTCTGCTTTTCTGGGCTCCCTTTTTAAGACTAATGCAAAAGTTGCCCAGTAGAAAATTACTTGCTACCCACAGGAGCTTAAGACCCTTCATGGGACATTAGGTAATCCCATATTTGTGTGTGAAGTATTGTGTGAGTAAATGTTGCATGCTGTTTTTAGGGAGTACTTACTTGTTTGGAGCCACAGCTCTTATAAAAGTAAATGCAAAAGGTAGGTGATTACCATTGTAATGGCAATCCCCTAGTAATCAGGGTATGAGGCCCTTACATTATAAAGAAGGGACTCCCCTCTATCTAAACTGGGGTCTTGTATCCCTCTGTGATTTATGGTGCCCCCCATCAGATAAGAGTGCTTAAAGGGATACTAAACCCAATTTTTTTTTTTCATTATTCAGATAGAGCATGCAATTTTAAGCAACTTTCTAACTGACTCCTATTATCATTTTTTATTAATTCTTATGCTATCTTTATTTAAAAAGCAAGAATGTAAAGCTTAGCAGACAGCCAATTTTAGGTGTAGCACCATGGATAGCACTTGCTTATTGGTAGCTACATTTAGCAAACCAATAAACACGCATAACCCAGGTCTGAACAAAAAATGGGCCGGCTCCCAAGCATTATATTCCTGCTTTTTCAATAAAGATAGCAAGAAAACAAAGAAAAAATTATAATAGGAGTAAATTAGAAAGTTGCTTAAAATTGCCTGCTCTATCTGAATCACAAAAGAAAAAATGTGGGTTTAGTATCCCTTTAATTGGGGAAGGTCATCACCATTATCATAATCAGATAAAAATTATAGGAGGTGTGCAGGAGGACAATGTATTGTGCTTTTTGCTCTAGAGGATAATATAGTTTTGTTTTTTGAACAAGAATGTTCCTGTGTTAAAAAAAAGTGCATACAGTTTTAGATGATTAGGGCACGACTTTTCCCCAATTGCTCTATGACAGGTATAAGCCAGTAAGCTTCTGTCCCATACCCAAGTTGTGAACACACATACAGTCAGCTAGATTACAAGTTTGAGCGCTATAGGGATTTTAACGACCACCACAAAAGCGGCGTTATTTCCCCTCCCTATAGTGCTGGTATTACGAGTTTTAAAAAAGCAGGCTTGTGCTGGCGATATGATTGCATTGTGCTCCATACCTCACCGAAATAGACATCAATGGGGAGAGCCGGCAAAAAAAATGTCTAACACCTGCAATCGTGGAATGAAAAGCTCCGTAACACAGCCCCATTTATGTCTATGGGGAAAATAAAACTAATGTTTAAACCTAACACCCTAACATAAACCCAGAGTCTAAGCACCCCTAATCTGCCACCCCAAACATTGCCGCCACCTACATACAGTTATTAACCCCTAATCTGCCGCCCCTACATAATGTTATTAACCCCTAATCTGCCCCCCCAACATCGCCACCACCTACATAAAACTATTAACCCCTAATCTGCCGCTCCCGATGTCGCCGCCACTATACTAAAGTTATTAACCCCTAAACCTCTGGCCTCCCACATCACTACCACAAAATAAATCCATTAACCCCTAAACCTAACACTAACCCTAACGTAACCCTAACGTAACCCTAAGCCGAACACCCCCTAACTTTAACATAATTAAAATACAGCTAAACTAAAGTTACAATTATTAACTAAATAATTACTATTTTAAACTAAATACAAACTTACCTGTAAAATAAAACCTGAGCTAGCTACAATATAACTATTAGTTATATTGAAGCTAGCTTAGGTTTTATTTCACAGGTAAGTTTGTATTTAGTTTAACTAGGTAGACTAGTTAGTAAATACAGGGAGTGCAGAATTATTAGGCAAGTTGTATTTTTGAGGATTAATTTTATTATTGAACAACAACCATGTTCTCAATGAACCCAAAAAACTCATTAATATCAAAGCTGAATAGTTTTGGAAGTAGTTTTTAGTTTGTTTTTAGTTATAGCTATTTTAGGGGGATATCTGTGTGTGCAGGTGACTATTACTGTGCATAATTATTAGGCAACTTAACAAAAAACAAATATATACCCATTTCAATTATTTATTTTTACCAGTGAAACCAATATAACATCTCAACATTCACAAATATACATTTCTGACATTCAAAAACAAAACAAAAACAAATCAGTGACCAATACAGCCACCTTTCTTTGCAAGGACACTCAAAAGCCTGCCATCCATGGATTCTGTCAGTGTTTTGATCTGTTCACCATCAACATTGCGTGCAGCAGCAACCACAGACTCCCAGACACTGTTCAGAGAGGTGTACTGTTTTCCATCCTTGTAAATCTCACATTTGATGATGGACCACAGGTTCTCAATGGGGTTCAGATCAGGTGAACAAAGAGGCCATGTCATTAGATTTTCTTCTTTTATAGCCTTTCTTGCCAGCCACGCTGTGGAGTACTTGGACGCGTGTGATGGAGCATTGTCCTGCATGAAAATCATGTTTTTCTTGAAGGATGCAGACTTCTTCCTGTACCACTGCTTGAAGAAGGTGTCTTCCAGAAACTGGCAGTAGGACTGGGAGTTGAGCTTGACTCCATCCTCAACCCGAAAAGGCCCCACAAGCTCATCTTTGATGATACCAGCCCAAACCAGTACTCCACCTCCACCTTGCTGGCGTCTGAGTCGGACTGGAGCTCTCTGCCCTTTACCAATCCAGCCACGGGCCCATCCATCTGGCCCATCAAGACTCACTTTCATCAGTCCATAAAACCTTAGAAAAATCAGTCTTGAGATATTTCTTGGCCCAGTCTTGACGTTTCAGCTTGTGTGTCTTGTTCAGTGGTGGTCGTCTTTCAGCCTTTCTTACCTTGGCCATGTCTCTGAGTATTGCACACCTTATGCTTTTGGGCACTCCAGTGATGTTGCAGCTCTGAAATATGGCCAAACTGGTGGCAAGTGGAATCTTGGCAGCTGCACGCTTGACTTTTCTCAGTTCATGGGCAGTTATTTTGCGCCTTGGTTTTTCCACACGCTTCTTGCGACCCTGTTGACTATTTTGAATGAAACGCTTGATTGTTCGATGATCACGCTTCAGAAGCTTTGCAATTTTAAGAGTGCTGCATCCCTCTGCAAGATATCTCACTATTTTTGACTTTTCTGAGCCTGTCAAGTCCTTCTTTTGACCCATTTTGCCAAAGGAAAGGAAGTTGCCTAATAATTATGCACACCTGCTATAGGGTGTTGATGTCATTAGACCACACCCCTTCTCATTACAGAGATGCACATCACCTAATATGCTTAATTGGTAGTAGGCTTTCGAGCCTATACAGCTTGGAGTAAGACAACATGCATACAGAGGATGATGTGGTCAAAATACTCATTTGCCTAATAATTCTGCACTCCCTGTAGTTATTAACTATTTACTAACTACCTAGTTAAAATAAATACAAACTTACCTATGAAATAAAACCTAAGCTGCCTTACACTAAAACCTAACATTACAAAAAAAATAAACACTAAAGTTACTAAAAATAAAAATAACAAAATTACATAAAAAAACAAACACTAAATTACAAAAAATAAGAAACAAATTATCAAAAATAGGATTGAGCTCTCATTCTATTGGCTGATTGGAACAATCTGCTATTTCCTTGGCTTCTTGGTTGAAACTTTTTATTCATCAAGCTTATTTAGAGTCGGGTCAAACCCCGCCTCAGAGAATTACAGCTCATTCTACTAGATCAGTCTCCACTTCGTGGGCTTTTAAGAATGAAGCTTCAGTTGATCAGATTTGCAAAGCAGCAACTTGGTCCTCTTTGCATACATTTACTAAATTCTACCATTTTGATGTTTTTGCTTCTTCGGATGCAGTTTTTGGTAGAAAAGTTCTTCCGGCAGCTGTTTCAGTTTGATTCTTCTGCTTTTGATTTAAGTTTTTTCCTTTCAAAAGTGAAAATAACTAATTTTTTGGGTTGTGGAATATTTTTTCAGTGGAATATGGCTGTTTTTATTTTATTCCCTCCCTTTCTAGTGACTCTTGAGTGGAAGACTCCACATCTTGTGTATTGATATCCCATATGTCACTAGCTCATGGACTCTTGCCAATTACATGAAAGAAAACATAATTTACGTAAGAACTTACCTGATAAATTCATTTCTTTCATATTGGCAAGAGTCCATGAGGCCCACCCTTTTTATGGTGGTTATGATTTTTTGTATAAAGCACAATTATTTCCAAATTTCCTTTGTTGATGCTTTCTACTCCTTTCTTTATCACTGCTTAGCTATTCGTTAAACTGAATTGTGGGTGTGGTGAGGGGTGTATTTATAGGCATTTTGAGGTTTGGGAAACTTTGCCCCTCCTGGTAGGATTGTATATCCCATATGTCACTAGCACATGGACTCTTGCCAATATGAAAGAAATGAATTTATCAGGTAAGTTCTTACATAAATTATGTTTTTTACATTTCTGCGGTGTTTGTGTTTAGCTGTAATTTTCCTCTTACTCATTTACTGTACCCACACATATTATATACCGTTTTTCTCACCACTAAATGGACTTTCTAAAGATACCATTACTTTCATCATATCTTATAATTTATTATTAAAAATATTATAAAATATGAGGATAAAATGAAAAAACACACACTTTTTCTAACTTTGACCCCCAAAATCTGTTACACATCTACAACCACCAAAAAACAACCATGCTAAATAGTTTCTAAATTTTGTCCTGAGTTTAGAAATACCCAATATTAACACGTTCTTTGCTTTTTTTGCAAGTTATAGGGAAATAAATACAAGAAGCACTTTGCTATTTCGAAACCACTTTTTTTCAAAATGAGCGCTAGTTACATTGGAACCATGATATCTGTCAGGAATATCTGAATATCCCTTGACATGTATATATTTTTTTTTAGAAGACATCCCAAAGTATTGATCTAGGCCTATTTTGGTATATTTCATGCCACCATTTCACCGCCAAATGCGATCAAATAAAAAAAAAAAATGTTCACTTTTTCACAAATTTTAGGTTTCTCACAGAAATTATTTACAAACAACTTATGCAATTATGGCATAAATGGTTGTAAATGCTTCTCTGGGATCCCCTTTGTTCAGAAATAGCAGACTTATATGGCTTTGGCGTTGCTTTTTGGTAATTAGAAGGCTGCTAAATGCCACTGCGCACCACAAGTGTTTTATGCCCAGCAGTGAAGGGGTTAATTAGGGAGCATGTAGGGAGCTTGTAGAGTTAATTTTAGCTTTAGTGTAGTGTAGTAGACAACCCAAAGTATTGATCTAGGACCATTTTGGTATATTTAATGCCACCATTTCACCGCCAAATGCGATCAAATTTAAAAAAAACTTAATTTTTTCGCAATTTTAGGTTTCTCACTGAAATTATTTACAAACAGCTTGTGCAATTATGGCACAAATGGTTGTAAATGCTTCTCTGTGATCCCCTTTGTTCAGAAATAGCAGACATATATGACTTTGGCGTTGCTTTCTGGTTATTAGAAGGCCGCTAAAAGCTGCTGCGCATCACACGTGTATTATGCCTAGCAGTGAAGGGGTTAATTAGGTAGTCTGTAGGGAGCTTGCAGGGTTAATTTTAGCTTTAGTGTAGAGATCAGCCTCCCACCTTACACATCAGACCCCCTGATCCCTCCCAAACAGCTCCCTTCCCTCCCCCACCCCACAATTGTCCCCGCCATCTTAAGTACTGGCAGAAAGTCTGCCAGTACTAAAATAAAAGGTTTTTAATTTTTTTTTTTAGCATATTTACATAAGCTGTGGTGTAGCATCCCCCCTTAGCCCCCAACCTCCCTGATCCCCCCCAAAAACAGCTCTCTAACCCTCGCCATCTGCCTTATTGGTGGCCATCTTGGGTACTGGCAGCTGCCTGCCAGTACCCAGTTTGCAAAAAAAAGTAGTTTTTTTCTGTTTTTTTTTTCTGTAGTGTAGCTTCCCCCCCCCCCCCCCACAGACCAACCCCCACCACCTGCCACACCAGATATGAGTGGTGGCACTGGACAAGTGGGCACAGTATACGCTGTGAGCCTGACACACACGCTGGCAGGCAACTGCAATTAGATTACACAGGAAAAAAAAAAAAGCAGACTGATGTTCTAGCCCTAAAAAGGTCTTTTTGGGGTGCTGTCCTTACAGCAGAGATCAGATGAGTCCTTCAGGACTGTTGTGGACACTGAATACACTAGCCTAGCTATCGATTTCCCTATTAAATCAGCAGCAGCTACACTGTCCCTCCTCTCACTAAGAATGCAGCTTCCGAATGAATCTAAAATGGAGGCTGTCCAGGAGGTGGGAGGGTCTGGGAGGGAGGGTCTGCTGCTGATTGGCTGGAATGTGTCTGCTGACTGTGAGGTACAGGGTCAAAGTTTACTCAATGATGACGAATAGGGGGCGGACCGAACATCGCATATGTTCGCCCGCCGCGGCGAACGCGAACAAGCTATGTTCGCCGGGAACTATTCGCCGGCGAACTATTCGCGACATCACTATTTATTATAGCATATTTTGTTGTGGGGGCTTTCGGTTTAGGGGTTAATAGTTTATTTTAGTATATCTCGTTGTGGGGGGCTTGCGGTTTAGGGATTAATAGGTTTATTATAGTGGCGGTGTGGACGGACAGCAGATTAGGGGTTAATAATATTTAAATAGTGTTTGCGATGCGGGAGGGCATCGGTTTAGGGGTTAATAACTTTATTATAGTGGCGACGATGTCTGGGAGTGGCGGAATAGGGGTTAATACATTTTAATAGTGGCAGCAATGTCCAGAGCAGCAGATTAGGGGTTAATACATTTATTATAGTGTTTGCCATGCGGAAGGGCCTCGGTTTAGGGGTTAATAGCTAGTTTATGGGTAGTTATGATTTTTATGTTACAGCTTTGTAGAGTAAAACTCATAACTACTGACTTTAGATGGCGTTACGGATCTTGTGGTTATAGATTGCACCGCTCACTTTTTGGCCTCCCAGGTAAACTCGTAATACCGGCGCTATAGGAGTCCCATTGAAAAAGGTGTGCGGTACACCTATACCGACAAGACTCGTAATAGCAGCGTTAGGGAAAATGAAGCATTATGGGCCATAACGCTGCTTTTTAGATCATAACGCAAAACTCGTAATCTAGGTTATAGTTTGTTATTTTAAAACAAAAACAGCTTTAACTTGACCTTTTCCTTGAAAGCAATACAAAACAAAACACTGCTATCTAAAAGTATTTTTGTTCAGAGTTAAAGGGACAGTAAATATCTTGCAATTAAAATAATTTTTCTGCAAAATACTAGATAAGTGGATTTTTTTCACTTTGTTTACTGCAATAGTCAGACTTCCCCCAACCCTTGCATTTTTTGTAGAAGCTAATGTGGTCTTGTTACGGGTGTAGACAAAACTAGCCACTGTCATTTTGTTTTCAAAACAATTTCTCTTTTGTAGTATCTTTATCATATCATCTCTGCTGAAACCAGTTAGGGACAGATATGTGGCAGATTTGCACTTTTTGAAGTTACACTGTCTGCTGAAGTCTGCAGTTTATACATCAAACACATCAGAAGAAGAAACCCAACACTTTTCAGACACAAATTATAGGAAAAGGGGGTCAAATTAGTGATCAAATTACTGTATATTAAAAAGTTGTTTTCCATAATTAAACATTTTATTTTACAATCTCAAAATATTTTATGCCTCTTTTAAACATTTAATATAAGCACATTAAATGTTAAGCACATTATATAAAAATATTTTTAGTTTCCAATATCTTTACCAGTTAGTTACAGTTCACATGCAACCAACAGGTATTTCCAGTTTTCAATATTCTAGCAGAATTATTACAGTTCATACTCAAGATTCTTAAAGGAACAGTGAACTGTAAAACGTCTATCCAATTAGTTGTTATACAAGCTGCAGAGTATAAAATGTATGGAAATTTTCTCCTTTAGGTGATTTTATTTTTTTATATAATACGGGACTGTCCTTGGAAAGTATGCTAAGGATAAAGCATACAAAATACAGTGTTCCCTTACTACAGCAGCGTTTAGGTTCGCTTGGTTCTCTAACTGTCTCCCGGCTAAAGCTAATTTATTACAGAGGCCTTCAGCTAAAATTGAAGGGTGGAAAGAGCCATAATAAATAGGAAGCAGGAGAGACTCTTAACAAGCAGTAAGTGATGAGGAAGGAAGAGAGGTTAGTTTAATTTGCTAATGTAACCCAACGTTCCTAAAGGGTTAAGTCAAGTTTCTGAGAGCCAGTCAGTCTTTTCCTTTTGTCTGTTCCCAGAGTGTACTGTGTTTAAGAGTAGTGATGTCCCGAACTGTTCGCCCGCGAACAGTTCACCGCGAACTTAGCTTGTTCGCGTTCGCCGCTACGGGCGAACATATGCAATGTTCGATCCGCCACCTATGTGTCAACATTGCGGAAACTTTGACCCTGTATGTCACAGCCTTCTGACACATTAGAGCCAATCCGCATCAGACACTCCCTCACAGACCCTCCCAGCTTCTTGGCAGCAGCCATTTTAGACTCATTACGACCTTGCTTTGTTAGTGAGAGGACCTTTTGTGTTGCTGCTGCTGACATTATAAGGAAATAGATAGCTAGGCTAGTGTATTTAGTGTCCACTACAGTCCTGAAGGACTCATCTCATCTCTGCTGCAAGGACAGCACCCCAAAAAGCCCTTTTTTCTATGTATTTTTATTTGCATTTGCCTGGCTTTCAGCCTGTGTGTGAGGCTCACAGCATATGCTGTGATTAGTGCCACCACTGATATCTGCTACAAATTTGAAATTATTTTGCTAGTGTAATTTATTTTCATTTTCTATCAGGCCTGTGTCTCAGGCTCACACAGCATAAACTGTGATTCATTGCTCTGTGCCAGCCACCACTCATATCCGCTTATAACATTATTTTAAATAAAAAAAAAAAACTTTTAAATCATTTTGCTAGTGTAATCTAATTTCATTTTCTATCAGGCCTGTGTGTTTTGCTGACTTACAGAGCTTACTGTGTTTAATTGCTGCCCTCCCTAGTCTATCAGCCAAGACTCATATGTGCTTAACTTTTTTTTAAATTCCCCCCCAAAAAATGTAAATCATTTTGCTAGTATAATCTAATTTTATTTTCTATCAGGCCTGTGTGTATCTGACTTACACAGCATACTGTGTTTAATTGCTGCCCTCCCTAGTCTATCAGCCACAACTCATATGTGCTTAACCTTTTTCTTTAAATTAAAAAAAAACAAAAACTTTAAATCATTTTGGTAGTGTAATCTAATTTTATTTTCTATCAGGCCTGTGTGTTTATCTGACTTACAGAGCCTACTGTGGTTAATTGATGCCCTACCAAGGCTAGCAGCCACGACTCATATGTGCTTAACCTTTTTCTTTAAATTAAAAAAAAAACCTTTAAATCATTTTGCTAGTGTAATCTATTTTTATTTTCTATCAGGCCTGTGTGTTTTGCTGACTTACAGAGCATACTGTGTTTAATTGCTGCCCACCCTAGTCTATGAGCCACGACTCATATGTGCTTAACCTTTTTTTAAATTCCAAAAAAAACCCCTGTAAATTATTTTGCTAGTGTAATCTAATTTCATTTTCTATCAGGCCTGTACCTTTCTCACTTACACAGCAAACTGTGGTAAATTGCTGCCCTACCTACCAGACACGACTCATATCTGCTTTACATTATTTTAAAGTAAAAAAAAAATATAAAATCATTTTGCTAGTGTAATTTAATTTCTTTTTCCATCAGGCCTGTGTGTTTCTGGCCCACATCATATAGTGTGACACAGATTAATTTTTTTTTCCACCACTTATATTTGGTGTAACAACATTAGTGTAAATTTGTAAAAAAAATTTTTACATCAGTCCTCTTCTAGTGTTATTTAATTTTAGTTGCCAGGCCAGCCAGGCTGCCATTAGTGCCAGCCTGTGTACTGAGCCTACTTCCATCCTCAGTGCCAGTCCACGACTCCTATCTGGTGTAACATAATATTAAATTTTGTAAAAAAAACTTTTACATCACTCTTTGAGTGTTATTTAATCTTAGTTCACAGGCCAGCCTGCCAACACTAGTGCCAGCCTGTGTGTCAGGCTGCCAGCACATACTGTGCCTAGTTCTATCCTGAGTGCCATTACTCCTATCTGTCGTAACATTTTTGTAACTTTTGTAAAAACAAACTGTTACATCACTCAGCTATTGTTATTTAATTGCAGTTGCCTGCCAGCGTGTGTGCCAGGCCCACTTGCCAACTAGTTACACCAATCATATTTGTTATAACAGTAGTTTAAATATTAAAAATAATACATTTTTGACTCTGAAAGATCAGTCTGCTAGTGTAATCCAATTGCAGTTGCCTGCCTGCCAGCGTGTGTGCCAGGCCCACTTGCTGCCAACTATTCCCACCAATCATATTTGTTATAACAGTATAGTAAATATTTAGAATAAATAATTTTTTGCCTGTGATTCATCAGTCTGCTAGTGCCTTTGAATTTCAGTTGCCTGCCTGCCAGCGTGTGTGCCAGGCCACTTGCCAACTAGTTACAACAATAATATTTGTTCTAACAGTATTATAAATATTTAAAATAAAAAATTCTTAGGCCTAGATTTGGAGTTTGGTGGTAGATGGGTTGTTAACGCTACTCAGGCTTTTTTCTGGCCGCACAATAAAATTAACTCTGGTATCGAGAGTCCAAAAAAATGCTGCGTTAGGCTCCAAAAAAGGAGCGTAGAGCATTTTTACCGCAAATGCAACTCTCGATACCAGAGTTGCTTACGGACGCGGCCAGCCTCAAAAACGTGCTCGTGCATGATTCTCCCATAGGAAAAAATGGGGCTGTTTGAGCTGAAAAAAAACCTAACACCTGCAAAAAAGCAGCGTTCAGCTCCTAACGCAGCCCCATTGTTTCCTATGGGGAAACACTTCCTACGTCTGCACCTAACACTCTAACATGTACCCCGAGTCTAAACACCCCTAACCTTACCCTTATTAACCCCTAATCTGCCGCCCCCGCTATCGCTGACCCCTGCATTATATTATTAACCCCTAATCTTCCGCTCCGTAAACCGCCGCAACTTACATTATCCCTATGTACCCCTAATCTGCTTCCCCTAACACCGCCGACCCCTATATTATATTTATTAACCCCTAACCTGCCCCCCTCAACGTCGCCGACACCTGCCTACACCTATTAACCCCTAATCTGCCGAGCGGACCTGAGCGCTACTATAATAAAGTTATTAACCCCTAATCCGCCTCACTAACCCTATCATAAATAGTATTAACCCCTAATCTGCCCTCCCTAACATCGCCGACACCTAACTTCAATTATTAACCCCTAATCTGACGACCGGAGCTCACCGCTACTATAATAAATGGATTAACCCCTAAAGCTAAGTCTAACCCTAACACTAACACCCCCCTAACTTAAATATAATTTACATCTAACGAAATTAATTAACTCTTATTAAATAAATTATTCCTATTTAAAGATAAATACTTACCTGTAAAATAAATCCTAATATAGCTACAATATAAATTATAATTATATTGTAGCTATTTTAGGATTAATATTTATTTTACAGGCAACTTTGTAATTATTTTAACCAGGTACAATAGCTATTAAATAGTTAAGAACTATTTAATAGTTACCTAGTTAAAATAATAACAAAATTACCTGTAAAATAAATCCTAACCTAAGTTATAATTAAACCTAACACTACCCTATCAATAAATTAATTAAATAAAATACCTACAATTACCTACAATAAAACCTAACACTACACTATCAATAAATAAATTAAATACAATTCCTACAAATAACTACAATTACATAAACTAACTAAAGTACAAAAAATAAAAAAGAACTAAGTTACAAAAAATAAAAAAATATTTACAAACATAAGAAAAATATTACAACAATTTTAAACTAATTACACCTACTCTAAGCCCCCTAATAAAATAACAAAGACCCCCAAAATAAAAAAAATGCCCTACCCTATTCTAAATTAATAGAGTTAAAAGCTCTTTTACCTTACCAGCCCTGAACAGGGCCCTTTGCGGGGCATGCCCAAAGAAAATCAGCTCTTTTGCCTGTAAAAAAAAACATACAATCCCCCCCCCCAACATTACAACCCACCACCCACATACCCCTAATCTAACCCAAACCCCCCTTAAATAAACCTAACACTAAGCCCCTGAAGATCTTCCTACCTTGTCTTCACCTCAACAGGTATCACCGATCCGTCCTGGCATCCGGTGCTGAAGAGGTCCAGAAGAGGCTCCAAAGTCTTCCTCCTATCCGGCAAGAAGAGGACATCCGGACCGGCAAACATCTTCATCCAAGCGGCATCTTCGATCTTCTTCCATCCGGTGCGGAGCGGGTCCATGTTGAAGCAGCCGACGTGGATCCATCCTCTTCTTTCTGCGTCTCCCGACGAATGATGGTTCCTTTAAGGGACGTCATCCAAGATGGCGTCCCTCGAATTCCGATTGGCTGATAGGATTCTATCAGCCAATCGGAATTAAGGTAGGAATATTCTGATTGGCTGATGGAATCAGCCAATCAGAATCAAGTTCAATCCGATTGGCTGATCCAATCAGCCAATCAGATTGAGCTCGCATTCTATTGGCTGTTCCGATCAGCCAATAGAATGCGAGCTCAATCTGATTGGCTGATTGGATCAGCCAATCGGATTGAACTTGATTCTGATTGGCTGATTCCATCAGCCAATCAGAATATTCCTACCTTAATTCCGATTGGCTGATAGAATCCTATCAGCCAATCGGAATTCGAGGGACGCCATCTTGGATGACGTCCCTTAAAGGAACCGTCATTCGTCGGGAGACGCAGAAAGAAGAGGATGGATCCGCGTTGGCTGCTTCAACATGGACCTGCTCCGCACCGGATGGAAGAAGATCGAAGATGCCGCTTGGATGAAGATGTTTGCCGGTCCGGATGTCCTCTTCTTGCCGGATATGAGGAAGACTTTGGAGCCTCTTCTGGACCTCTTCAGCACCGGATGCCAGGACGGATCGGTGATACCTGTTGAGGTGAAGACAAGGTAGGAAGATCTTCAGGGGCTTAGTGTTAGGTTTATTTAAGGGGGGTTTGTGTTAGATTAGGGGTATGTGGGTGGTGGGTTGTAATGTTGGGGGGGGGGGGGTATTGTATGTTTTTTTTTACAGGCAAAAGAGCTGATTTTCTTGGGGCATGCCCCGCAAAGGGCCCTGTTCAGGGCTGGTAAGGTAAAAGAGCTTTTAACTCTATTAATTTAGAATAGGGTAGGGCTTTTTTTTATTTTGGGGGTCTTTGTTATTTTATTAGGGGGCTTAGAGTAGGTGTAATTAGTTTAAAATTGTTGTAATATTTTTCTTATGTTTGTAAATATTTTTTTATTTTTTGTAACTTAGTTCTTTTTTATTTTTTGTACTTTAGTTAGTTTATGTAATTGTAGTTATTTGTAGGAATTGTATTTAATTTATTTATTGATAGTGTAGTGTTAGGTTTTATTGTAGGTAATTGTAGGTATTTTATTTAATTAATTTATTGATAGGGTAGTGTTAGGTTTAATTATAACTTAGGTTAGGATTTATTTTACAGGTAATTTTGTTATTATTTTAACTAGGTAACTATTAAATAGTTCTTAACTATTTAATAGCTATTGTACCTGGTTAAAATAATTACAAAGTTGCCTGTAAAATAAATATTAATCCTAAAATAGCTACAATATAATTATAATTTATATTGTAGCTATATTAGGATTTATTTTACAGGTAAGTATTTATCTTTAAATAGGAATAATTTATTTAATAAGAGTTAATTAATTTCGTTAGATGTAAATTATATTTAAGTTAGGGGGGTGTTAGTGTTAGGGTTAGACTTAGCTTTAGGGGTTAATCCATTTATTATAGTAGCGGTGAGCTCCGGTCGTCAGATTAGGGGTTAATAATTGAAGATAGGTGTCGGCGATGTTAGGGAGGGCAGATTAGGGGTTAATACTATTTATGATAGGGTTAGTGAGGCGGATTAGGGGTTAATAACTTTATTATAGTAGCGCTCAGGTCCGCTCGGCAGATTAGGGGTTAATAAGTGTAGGCAGGTGTCGGCGACGTTGAGGGGGGCAGATTAGGGGTTAATAAATATAATATAGGGGTCGGCGGTGTTAGGGGCAGCAGATTAGGGGTACATAAGGATAACGTAGGTGGCGGCGCTTTGCGGTCGGCAGATTAGGGGTTAATTATTGTAGGTAGCTGGCGGCGACGTTGTGGGGGGCAGGTTAGGGGTTAATAAATATAATATAGGGGTCGGCGGTGTTAGGGGCAGCAGATTAGGGGTACATAAGTATAACGTAGGTGGCGGTCGGCAGATTAGGGGTTAAAAAAATTTAATCGAGTTGCGGCGATGTGGGGGGACCTCAGTTTAGGGGTACATAGGTAGTTTATGGGTGTTAGTGTACTTTAGAGTACAGTAGTTAAGAGCTTTATAAACCGGCGTTAGCCCAGAAAGCTCTTAACTCCTGCTTTTTTTCTGCGGCTGGAGTTTTGTCGTTAGAGCTCTAACGCTCACTTCAGAAACGACTCTAAATACCGGAGTTAGGAAGATCCCATTGAAAAGATAGGATACGCAATTGACGTAAGGGGATCTGTGGTATGGAGAAGTCGCGGCTGAAAAGTGAGCGTTAGACCCTATTTTGAGTGACTCCAAATACCGGCGGTAGCCTAAAACCAGCGTTAGGAGCCTCTAACGCTGGTTTTCACGGCTACCGCCAAACTCTAAATCTAGGCCTCTGATTGTGAATCATCAGTCTGCTAGTGCCATTGAATTGCAGTTTCCTGCCTGCCAGCGTGTGTGCCAGGCCCACTAGCCAACTAATGCCACCAATCATATTTGTTGTAACAGTCTTGAAATTTTTTTAAATCATAACTTTTTTGAATGTGAATCTTCAGTCTCCTAGTGCCATTGAATTGCAGTTGCCTGCCTGCCAGCCTGTGTGCCAGGCCCACTTGCCAACTAGTTACACCAATCATATTTGTTGTAACAGTATTGTTAATATTTAAAATAAAAAAATTGTTAGATTATGAATCATCAGTTTGCTAGTGCCATTGAGTTGCAGTTTACTCCTGCCTGCCAGCGTGTGTGCCAGGCTCTAGGGATTAAAGTGCTAAGAATAGTACTACTTAACACAAGCTACTTACCATGGGTCACAGACCGCATGTTTAATTATTATAATTTGTCAGGGTAATTATATATCTAACAAATCTATCTATTTCTCTTCTATCAATTCTATCTAACTATCAATCTATGTATATCTATCTATCCTATCTATCTATCTTCTGTCCGGACTGTTTTGAGACAGCCACTTGTGTTTTGAACAAATTTGAAGTAGGAGGACAGACCAATCACAGGAAAAGGAAGAATAGTAATACTTAAGAAAACCTAGTTATACCAGAACCACCATGGGTCCCAGACCACATGTTTTTTTATTATAGTTTGTCAGGGTAATCATTCAGGCCACATAGACCTCCCCCAATAGGGGGATTAACAGGGATTAAAGTGCTTAGAAAAGTACTACTTAACACAACCTAGTTACCATGGGTCCCAGACCGCGTGTCTTATTGTTATACTTTGTCATGGTAATAATGCAGGCCATATAGACCTCCCCTGATAGGAGGAGTTACAGGGATGAAAGTGCTAAGAATAGTACTACTTTAAACAACCTAGTTACCATGGGTCACAGCCCGCATGTTTAATTATTATACTTTGTCAGGGTAGTTATATATTTAACAAATCTATCTATTTCTCTTCTATCGATTCTATCTAACTATCAGTCTATGTATATCTATCTATCCTATCTATCTATCTTCTGTCCAGACTGTTTTGAGACAGCCACTTGTGTTTTGGACAAATTTGAAGTAGGAGGACAGACCAATCACAGGGATTAAACTGCGAAGAATAGTAATACTTAAGAAAACCTAGTTATACCAGTACCACCATGGGTCCCAGACCGCATGTTTTGTTGTTATACTTTGTCAGGGTAATCATGCAGGCCATATAGACCTCCCTTGATAGGGGAAGTAACAGGGATTAAAGTGCAAAGAATAGTACAACTTTACACAACCTAGTTAACATTAACAGTGGTTCCCAGACTGCATGTCTTGTTATTAGATTTTGCCAGGATAATCAGCCAGGCCGTATAGACCGCCCCCGATAGGGGGAGTAACAGGGATTAAAGTGGTAAGAATAGTAAAAATTAACACAACCTAGTTAACAGTGGTTCTCAGACCGCATGTCTTGTTGTTATATTTTGCCAGGATAATCAGGCACGCCATATAGACCTCCCCCGATAGGGGGAGTAACAGGGATTAAAGTGCTAAGAATAGTGCTACTTAACACAACCTAGTTACCATGGGTCCATGACCGCATGTTTTGTTATTATACTTTGTCAGGGTAATCATGCAGGCCATATAGACCTCCCTTGATAGGGGGAGTAGCAGGGATTACAGTTCTAAGAATAGTACTACTTAACACAACCTAGTTACCATGGGTCCCAGACCAGATGTTTTGTTGTTATACTTTGTCAGGGTAATCATGCAGGCCATATAGAACTCCCCCGAAAGGGGGAGTAAGAGGGATTAAAGTGCTAAGAAAAGTTTTACTTAACACAACCTAATTACCATGGGTCCCAGACCGCGTGTCTTGTTGTTATACTTTGTCAGGGTAATCATACACCCATATAGACCTCCACCGATAGGAGGAGTTACAGGGCTGAAAGTGCTAAGAATAGTACTACTTAACACAACCTAGTTACCATGGGTCCCAGACCGCGTGTCTTGTTGTTATACTTTGTCATGGTAATCATGCAGGCCATATAGACCTCCACCGATAGGAGGAGTTACAGGGATGAAAGTGCTAAGAATAGTACTACTTAACACAACCTAGGTACCATGGATCCCAGACCGCATGTTTGATTATTATACTTTGTCAGGGTAATTATATATCTAACAAATCTATCTATTTCTCTTCTATCGATTCTATCTAACTATCAGTCTATGTATATCTATCTATCTATCCAGGACCGTCTTTAACACAGGGCAAAAGGGGCAACTGCCCAGGGTCCAGTTTCTGTTGAGGGGCCCAAGAGTCCTAAAAAAAAAAAAAAAAAAAAAATTTTTTTTTTTTTTTATGGTTCATACCAGACTGCTGATTTGACATGGGGAACACACACATTCAGTCCTAATACTGTCACAGTCAAAAGTACTCTGCTTATATATATATATATATATATATATATATATTTTTTTTTATTTTTTTTTTTTAAACTGCGCCAGACCGTGCCGGTGTCACGTGATATGCCAAGCTATTGCCATGTGCTGTTTTAGATGTGCACTGTGCAGCACTGAATGCAAAGCCCTAACTAAGCATCCACCCATTCCCACTGCATCATAAAAGGTCCTACTGGGGTTACCACTGTTACCAGGTAACTGCTCTGGTGGTAGGGATTGTTTCTGGGTAGGGCTGACTGTAGGCGCGTGCAGCAGAAAGCTGGAGCGGCAAGCACGTGAGGATTTGAGCATCTGTGCAGCTGCATACAGTGCTCTCTTCAGTCTTGAGGCTGTGTGACTCATCTCACACTGTATCCATGCAGCCTTGGACAGACAGCATCCAGTCTGCTGGTCCCCTTAGCCCTGCTCTTTCTGCTGTGGTCCTAAGATCAACTAACTGAAGTTTGTTAGGGGAACAGTGCTTTGTAGAAAGGTGTCAGTGGGAAGAATAAGTGAGTGCACACACACACCCCTCCCCATGCAGCATTGTCTAGTGCAAGGTGAGAGGGAACTTGTTCCTAGCAAAGAAGTGACATGTGCTGCTGTGGCTGATGTATAGTGTCATGCTGATACTTCACACATTAATGTAAGGTTTATTTTTATAGTTTTTGTTTTCTCTCTGTCTCAGATTTTACAGCTTCCCATAGTAGTTCTGCAGTTCTGCTGTTCCAGTCAGTAAGCTTATACTGCACCTCCATGCTTCCTCCTCAGTCTTTACCTTGCTTTGCTCCTGTTGGCTGCCCTAAATCTCTTTAACCAACTAACCTCACACCAGAATCACATTCAAAAGAATATTAAATGAATCCACAGTGGAGGAATTTATATATATATATATATATATATATATATATATATATATATATATATATATATATATTTACTTATTAGTACTGCTTAGGTTCAGTTTCACATATTGCAATTTATTTCATTTTTTTAAATGATTAGCTCAGCAGTGGATAATCCACTGCTGGGCTAATAATAAAAAAAAAATTGATTTAGTTGTTTTTTGGGATGTTGGGGTGGAGAGCGAAATTGCATGGGGGGGGCCCAAGAAAATTTTCGCCCAGGGTCCAGTCAATATTAAAGACGGCCCTGTATCTATCTATCTATCTATCCTATCTATCTATCTTGTGTCCGGACTGTTTTGAGACAGCCACTTGTGTTTTTGACAAATTTGAAGTAGGAGGACAGACCAATCATCTTCTTCCATCTCCCGGTTCCAAAAATGCAGGCCATATAGACCTCCCCCGATAGGGGGAGTAACAGGTTGTAGTAAACTGCTAAGAATAGTACTACTTAGCACACCACGGGTCACAGACCGCATGTCTTATTGTTATACTCTGTCAGGGAAATTATATATATTTCAAATCTATCTATTTATCTATCAAATCGATCGAACTATCAAACGTATCTATCAAATGTATATTGCATCTATTGATTGATGTAATTCATATCTATAGAATGTATATTACATCTTTTGGTTGATGTAATTCGTATCTATCAAATGTATATTGCATCTTTGGATCGATAACATTCGTATCTATCAAATGTATATTGCATCTATTGATCTATGTAATTTGTATCGATCATATGTATATTGCATCGATTGAGCTATGTAATCTATGTATCTATCTATCTATCAAATCTATCTATCTCGTGGTTGTGCAAATGGACTGTTTGCGGTTGTTTGCGGTGCGTTACACTTGGAGTTTGCTCTGTCACTGTGAAGTGGCCGTAACACTTACACTACCTGATAGATACCACATCATAACTGATGTTTTAAAGCACGTTATTGCAAACAATTTGGGAATGTTAGGTGATTTAGGCCCTTTATGGGTTAAAAGCAGACTCTGCATCAACTATGTAATTTTCCATGGGAGTTTTGACATAGATCCCCCTCCAGCATGCCACAGTCCCGGTGTTAGTCCACTTGAAACAAAGTTTCCATCACTATTGTGGCCAGAAAGAGTCCTTGTAGGTGTTAAAGTTCGCCTGCCAATTGAAGTCAATGGCGGTTCGCCGGTTCGCGAACAATACCGGAAGTTCGAGTCCACCGTTCGCGAACCAAAATTTTTAAGTTCGCGACATCACTATTTAAGAGCAGATAGTAAGAATCAGTGCTGCACAGTGGGTGGAGAAAGGAGCTTGTTTGGTGTCAAAACAGTCCAGAGCGGAAAAGTAGTAGATGAGGTACACTTCTTATAGTTACAGATGGAATGTATTCAATGTTGGTAATCACCAATCATATATCACTATAATGAACACCATCTGGTGTACCTAACTCAATCTAAGTGACAGTCCCCCCGGAAAGCGGGTGCTCTATCAGCAGGGAGGTTTTCCTCCGTCCCCCTTGGTGAATGAGAGTGTGGATAACGGACCTTCCGGTTATTTAATACAGATCAAACAAGTCAATGTCAAAGTGATGATAATCATAACACAGCTCCCCAGCAACAGCAGAAAACATACCTTGGGTAACCGTCAGTGTTAGCAGATTTGTTTGTACTTTCAAACCCAACGGCTGTCTGTCCGTCTGGGCAAGCTCCGGTCCCACCTCCAACACAGCGCTCCGATGTGAAGAAACACCCCTGCAGCCCTATGCCGCCTGCTCCGTGCTCACTCTGGCCAAATAGAAAGCAATCATACAAAGGAAGTGAGAAGCACACGAGCAGCAGCAGTTGAATGTGTTTTTATTTGTAAATCCAAAAGCAGACAATCACAAAATCACCAAAGTGAAGGGTACACATTACCCGGGTAAAAAGCAGAGAATAAAGGAAAAATAGTGTTGGAGCTTGTAGCACACGGCTTACGTGTTTCGGCCTAAGCCTTACTCATAGCCATATGAACAGCCAATAGAATGCGAGCTCAATCTGATTGGCTGATTGGATCAGCCAATCCAATTGAACTTGAATCTGATTGGCTGATTCAATCAGCCAATCAGATTTTTCCTACCTTAATTCCGATTGGCTGATAGAATCCTATCAGCCAATCGGAATTTGAGGGACTCCATCTTGGATGACATCATTTAAAGGAACCTTCATTCGGACTTAGGACGTCGTTAGAAGAGGATGGATCCGCGTCTGCTGCTTCAAGATGGTCCCGATCCACGCCGGATGGAAGAAGATAGAAGATGCCGCTTGGATGAAGATGTTTGCCGGTCCGGATCTCCTCTTCTTGCCGGATAGGATGAAAATTTTGGAGCCTCTTCTGGACCTCTTCTTGACGGATAGGATGAAGACTTCGGACCCTCTTCTGGACGGATCGGTGATACCCGGCGTGGTGAAGACAAGGTAGGAAGATCTTCAGGGGCTTAGTGTTAGGTTTTTTAAGGGGGGTTTGGGTTAGATTAGGGGTATGTGGGTGGTGGGTTGTAATGTTGGGGGTGTATTGTATGTTTTTTTTACAGGCAAAAGAGCAAAATTGGGGCATGCCCCGCAAAAGGCCCTTTTAAGGGCTGGTAAGGTAAAAGAGCTGTAAAATATTTATTTAGGGCATTTTTTTTATTTTGGGGGGCTTTGTTATTTTTTTTAGGGGGCTTAGAGTAGGTGTAATTAGTTTAAAATTCTTGTAATCTTTTTTTATTTTTTGTAATTTAGTATTTGTTTTTTTTGTAATTTAGTTTAGTTGATTTAATTGTAGATAATTGTAGATAGTTTAATTAATTTATTGATAGTGTAGTGTTAGGTTTAATTGTAACTTAGGTTAGGATTTATTTTACAGATAATTTTGTAATTATTTTAACTAGGTAACTATTAAATAGTTATTAACTATTTAATAGCTATTGTACCTGGTTAAAATAAATATTAATGCTAAAATAGCTACAATATAATTATTATTTATATTGTAGCTATATTAGGGTTTATTTTACAGGTAAGTATTTAGATTTAAATAGGAATAATTTATTTAATAAGATTTATTTTATTTCGTTAGATTTAAATTATATTTAATTTAGGGGGGTGTTAGGGTTAGGGTTAGACTTAGCTTTAGGGGTTAATACATTTATTAGAGTAGCGGCAAGGTCCGGTCAGCAGATTAGGGGTTAATACTTGAAGTTAGGTGTCGGCGATGTTAGGAGGGCAGATTAGGGGTTAATACTATTTATTATAGGGTTTTTGAGGCGGGAGTGAGGCGGATTAGGAGTTAATACATTTATTATAGTAGCGGTGAGGTCCGGTCGGCAGATTAGGGGTTAATAATTGTAGGTAGGTAGCAGCGACGTTGGAGGGGGCAGATTAGGGGGTAATAAATATTATGTAGGGGTCGGCGATGTTAGGGGCAGCAGATTAGGGGTACATAGGGATAATGTAGGTTGCGGCGGTGTGCGGTCGGCAGATTAGGGGTTAAAAAAATTTAATAGAGTGGCGGCGATGTGGGGGGGCCTTGGTTTAGGGGTACATAGGTAGTTTATGAGTGTTAGTGTACTTTAGAGCACAGTAGTTAAGAGCTTTATGAACCGGCGTTAGCCCAGACAACTCTTAACTCCTGGCTTTTTTCTGTGGCTGGAGTCTTGTCGTTAGATTTCTAACGCTCACTTCAGCCAAGACTTTAAATACCTGCGTTAGAAAGAACCCATTGAAAAGATAGGATACGCAATTGACGTAAGGGGATCTGCGGTATGAAAAAGTTGCGGCTGGAAAGTGAGTGTTAGACCCTTACCTACAAGACTCTAAATACCAGCGGTAGGCCAAAACCAGCGTTAGGACCCCCTAACACTGGTTTTGACGGCTAACGCAGAACTCTAAATCTAGGCGTTAGACAGTATTCTAAACTGCTAGTGGAAGTAGGGATATTCTAGGAAGCAGAAGAAAAAAAAGAAGAGTGAGGGGTTAAAGTTGAACTTAAAAAAATATTAATTATATTATTATTTTTTTAAAGGGACATTAAAGTCAAAATTAAAATGTAATATATTGAATAGAACATGGCATTTCAAACAGCTTTTAAATGTACATATATTTCCAATATTGCATAGTTCTCTTGGTATCCTTTGTGTTGAAATTAAACTTTCATGATTCAGATAGAGCATGCCATTTTATAAAAGTTCCTATTTACATCTGCTATCTAATTTATGTTGTTCCTTTGGTATCCTTTGTTGAAAAGCATAACTAGGTAGGTTTAGGAGCAGCAATGCACTACTGCTAATTGGTGTTTGTACATATTTGCCTCTTGTTATGGGCTCCCCTCATGTGTTTAGCTAGTAAAGCTGTAGTCCTGTGCTGCACATTCAGCAAAAGATACCAAGAGAATGAAACAAATTTGATAATAGAAAAAATGTTACGTTTTTCAAATTGTATGTTCTATATAAATCATGAAAGAAAAAAAATTGGGGTTTCATTGTGTCTATTTAAAGAGTAATCCTAAAAGAGTTTAGGAGTTTGTACGTGTCTTTAGCCATTTGGCAGTAGTGTTTGCAACAATATGTATAGCAATGAGCTGCAAAAGAAAAATATAAATTGTTACATTGTGCGCAAAAAAACGATACAAGGGTAGTGTGCCTTCTTTTAACTATCTCAGACAAGATGACTTCTGGATGTTAATTATGAAAATAAACACACATAGGAGG
Source organism: Bombina bombina (assembly GCF_027579735.1). NCBI lineage: Eukaryota > Metazoa > Chordata > Amphibia > Anura > Bombinatoridae > Bombina > Bombina bombina. The sequence continues at coordinate 1,306,896,832 of NC_069499.1, forward strand.
ACAAAGTGGAATACTGAAAAGCAAAGGGAAAGTTGTTCAACCCTTAAATCTAAATGAATGCTACTCTGTGCTGTCACCCAGTTCCCGGTACAGCTAGCGTTTGCATAGTTGATACCGTGGTTCACTGTTGTTCCCAAATACACCAGACCACAGATATCATTCATACTGTACATTTTTTAAATCAAATGAAAGTAATTAAAACAGGCAAAGGATTTTTTCAGAAGGAACTGTTAAATCCAGCTACGCCTTGAGTTTAAAGCGATCATGTGAAGACACTATGTCCAAACAAACACTTGATAAGTCCCGCCTCCAATTGTGATGTGTGCCTCTTATTCCTAATATCAGACTTACTGAACTCAAGGGATATAACATATGTCACATATTGGAAGTAAGAGGCACACATCACAATTTGATGGAGACCCATGCTATTAACCCCTTAGGGTATAGGTTACTTCAGCTGTCTTCATGGGGGTAACTAGCTATATCCCATCAATAGTGCAATAGTAAACTGATCTAACACATTAGATAATTTTGTTTTACACATTTATGTCCCTTCAAGAAAGTACTGAAACTAGAAATGCTCCTTACTTTTTCACACTTACGTGTAGACATTAAAATAAAAATAATCGCCTAGATTTAGAGTTTGGCGTTAGCCGTCAAAACCAGCGTTAGAGGCTCCTAACGCTGGTTTTGGGCTACCGCTGGTATTTAGAGTCGTGTAGGTAAGGGTCTAACGCTCACTTTGTAGCCGCAACTTTTCCATACCGCAGATCCCCCTACGCCATTTGCATATCCTATCTTTTCAATGGGATCTTTCTAACGCCGGTATTTAGAGTCTTGGCTGAAGTGAGCGTTAGAAATCTAACGACAAAACTCCAGCCGCAGAGAAAAGCCAGGAGTTAAGAGATTTCTGGGCTAATGCCAGTTCATAAAGCTCTTAACTACTGTGCTCTAAAGTACACTAACACCCATAAACTACCTATGCACCCCTAAACCGAGGCCCCCCCACATCGCCGCCACTCTATTAATTTTTTTTAACCCCTAATCTGCCGACCGCACACCGCCGCCACCTATGTTATCCCTATGTACCCCTAATCTGCTGCCCCTAACACTGCCGACCCCTATATTATATTATTAACCCCTAATCTGCCGCCCCCAACGTCGCTGCTACCTTACCTACAATTATTAACCCCTAATCTGCCGACCCGACCTCACCGCTACTATAATAAAGTTATTAACCCCTAATCTGCCTCACTAACCCTATAATAAATAGTATTAACCCCTAATCTGCCCTCCCTAACATCACCGACACCTAACTTCAAGTATTAACCCCTAATCTGCCGACCGGACCTCACCGCTACTCTAATAAATTTATTAACCCCTAAAGCTAAGTCTAACCCTAACACTAACACCCCCCTAAGTTAAATATAATTTTTATCTTACGAAATAAATGAACTCTTATTAAATAAATTATTCCTAATTAAAGCTAAATACTTACCTGTAAAATAAACCCTAATATAGCTACAATATAAATTATAATTATATTGTAGCTATTTTAGGATTTATATTTATTTTACAGGCAACTTTGTATTTATTTTAACTAGGTACAATAGCTATTAAATAGTTAATAACTATTTAATAGCTACCTAAGTTAAAATAATAACAAAATTACCTGTAAAATAAATCCTAACCTAAGTTACAATTAAACCTAACACTACACTATCAATAAATTAATTACATAAAATACCTACAATAAATACAATTAAATAAACTAACTAAAGTACAAAAAATAAAAAAAGAAATGTTACAAAAAATAAAAAAATAATTTACAAACATTAGAAAAATATTACAACAATTTTAAGCTAATTACACCTACTCTAAGCCCCCTAATAAAATAACAAAGCCCCCCAAAATAAAAAAATGCCCTACCCTATTCTAAAATTAAAATAGATAAGCTCTTTTATCTTACCAGCCCTTAAAAGGGCCTTTTGCGGGGCATGCCCCAAAGAAAACAGCTCTTTTGCCTGTAAAAAATAACATACAATACCCCCCAACATTACAACCCACCACCCACATACCCCTAATCTAACCCAAACCCCCCCTTAAATAAACCTAACACTAAGTCCCTGAAGATCATCCTACCTTATCTTCACCACACCGGGTATCACCGATCGGTCCAGGCTCTGAAGTCTTCATCCAAGCTCAAGCGGGGGCTGAAGATGTCCATGATCCGGCTGAAGTCTTGGCCCAAGCGGGGGCTGAAGATGTCCATGATCCGGCTGAAGTCTTGATCCAAGCGGGAGCTGAAGAGGTCCATGATCCGGCTGAAGTCTTCTATCAAGCGGCATCTTCAATCTTCTTTCTTCCGAATCCATCTTCATCCCGCCGACGCGGAACATCCTTCTTCAAGGGAAGGTTCCTTTAAGGGACATCATCCAAGATGGTGTCCCTCGAATTCCGATTGGCTGATAGGATTCTATCAGCCAATCGGAATTAAGGTAGGAAAATTCTGATTGGCTGATGGAATCAGCCAATCAGATTCAAGTTCAATCCAATTGGCTGATCCAATCAGCCAAGCAGATTGAGCTCGCATTCTATTTGCTGTTCCGATAGAATCCTATCAGCCAATCGGAATTCGAGGGACGCCATCATGGATGACGTCCTTTAAAGGAACCGTCATTCATTGGGAGTTCGTCGGTGAAGAAGGATGTTCCGCGTCAGCGGGATGAAGATGGATCCGGAAGAAAGAAGATTGAAGATGCTGCTTGATAGAAGACTTCAGCCGGATCATGGACCTCTTCAGCTCCCGCTTGGATCAAGACTTCAGCCAGATCATGGACATCTTCAGCCCCCGCTTGGGCCAAGACTTCAGCCGGATCATGGATATCTTCAGCCCCCGCTTGGTCTTGGATGAAGACTTCGGAGCCTGGACCGATCGGTGATACCCGGTGTGGTGAAGATAAGGTAGGATGATCTTCAGGGGCTTAGTGTTAGGTTTATTTAAGGGGGGTTTGGGTTAGATTAGGGGTATGTGGGTGGTGGGTTGTAATGTTGGGGGGGTATTGTATGTTATTTTTTACAGGCAAAAGAGCTGTTTTCTTTGGGGCATACCCCCCAAAAGGCCCTTTTAAGGGCTGGTAAGGTAAAAGAGCTTTTCTATTTTAATTTTAGAATAGGGTAGGGCATTTTTTTTATTTTGGGGGGCTTTATTATTTTATTAGAGGGCTTAGAGTAGGTGTAACAAGCTTAACATTGTTGTAATATTTTTCTATTGTTTGTAAACTATTTTATTATTTTTTGTAACTTAGTTCTTTTTTTATTTTTTGTACTCTAGTTAGTTTATTTAATTGTATTTATTTGTAGGTATTCTATGTAATTAATTTATTGATAGTGTAGTGTTAGGTTTAATTGTAACTTAGGTTAGGATTTATTTTACAGGTAATTTTGTAATTATTTTAACTAGGTAGCTATTAAATAGTTATTAACTATGTAATAGCTATTGTACCTGGTTAAAATAATTACAAAGTTGCCTGTAAAATAAATATTAGTCCTAAAATAGCTACAATATAATTATTATTTATATTGTAGCTATATTAGGGTTTATTTCACAGGTAAGTATTTAGCTTTAAATAGGAATAATTTATTTAATAAGAGTTAATTTATTTAGTTAGATTTAAATTATATTTAATTTAGGGGGGTGTTAGGGTTAGACTTAGCTTTAGGGGTTAATAAATTTATTAGAGTAGCGGTGAGGTCCGGTCGGCAGATTAGGGGTTAATACTTGAAGTTAAGTGTCAACGATGTTAGGGAGGGCAGATTAAGGGTTAATACTATTTATTGTAGGGTTAGCGAGACGGATTAGGGGTTAATACATTTATTATAGTAACGGTGAGGTCCGGTCGGCAGATTAGGGGTTAATTATTGTAGGTAGCTGGCGGCGACATTGTGGGGGGCAGATTAGGGGTTAATAAATATAATATAGGGATCGGCGGTGTTAGGTGCAGCAGATTAGGGGTACATAGGTATAATGTATGTTGCTGCGGTGTACGGAGCAGTAGATTAGGGGTTAAAAAAAATATGCAGGTGTCAGCGATAGCTGGGGCGGCAGATTAGGGGTTAATAAGTGTAAGGTTAGGGGTGTTTAGACTCGGGGTACATGTTAGGGTGTTAGGTGCAGACATAGGAAGTGTTTCCCCATGATGGAATCAGCCAATCAGATTCAAGTTCAATCCGATTGGCTGATCCAATCAGCCAATCAGATTGAGCTCACATTCTATTGGCTGTTCCGATCAGCCAATAGAATGCAAGCTCAATCTGATTGGCTGATCCAATCAGCCAATCGGATTGAACTTGAATCTGATTGGCTGATTCCATCAGCCAATCAGAATTTTCCTACCCTAAAGGGACAGTCAAGCCAAAAAAAAACTTTCATGTTTCAAATAGGGCATGCAATTTTAAACAACTTTCCAATTTACTTTTATCACCAATTTTGCTTTGTTCTTTTGGTATTCTTAGTTGACAGCTAGGCCTAGGAAGGCTCATATGATAATTGCTAAGCCCTTGAAGGCCGCCTCTAATCACATGCTTTTGTATTTGCTTTTCACAGCAGGGGAGAGCTAGTTCAGGTAAACCCTATAGATAACATTGTGAGCACGCCCATGAATTGTGGCAGACACTGCACTAATTGGCTAAAATAAAAGTCAATAGATAATAAATAAAATGTCATGTGATCAGGGGGCTGTCAGAAGATGTTTAGCTACAATGTAATCACAGAGGTAAAAAGTATGTTAATATAACTGTGTTGGTTATGTAAAACTGGGGAATGGGTAATAAAGGGATTATCTATCTTTTAAAACAACAAAAATTCTGGTGTTAACTGTCCCTTTAATTCCGATTGGCTGATAGAATCCTATCAGCCAATTGGAATTCGAGGGACGCCATCATGGATGACGTCCCTTAAAGGAACCGTCATTCGTCGGGAGTTCGTCTGTGAAGAAGGATGTTCCGCGTCGGCGGGATGAAGATGGATCCGGAAGAAAGAAGATTGAAGATGCCGCTTGATAGAAGACTTCAGCCGGATCATGGACCTCTTCAGCTCCCGCTTGGATCAAGACTTCAGCCGTATCATGGACATCTTCAGCCCCCGCTTGGGCCAAGACTTCAGCCGGATCATGGACATCTTTAGCCCCCGCTTGGGCTTGGATGAAGACTTCGGAGCCTGGACCGATCGGTGATGCCCGGTGTGGTGAAGATAATTTAGGATGATCTTCAGGGGCTTAGTTTTAGGTTTATTTAAGGGGGGTTTGGGTTAGATTAGGGGTATGTGGGTGGTGGGTTGTAATGTTGGGGGGGGTATTGTATGATATTTTTTACAGGCAAAAGAGCTGTTTTCTTTGGGGCAAGCACCGCAAAAGGCATTTTTTTATTTTGGGGGGCTTTGTTATTTTATTAGAGGGCTTAGAGTAGGTGTAATTAGCTTAAAATTGTTTTTTCTATTGTTTGTAAATTATTTTATTATTTTTTGTACTTTAGTTAGTTTATTTAATTGTATTTATTTGTAGGTATTCTATGTAATTAATTTATTGATAGTGTAGTGTTAGGTTTAATTGTAACTTAGGTTAGGATTCATTTTACAGGTAATTTTGTAATTATTTTAACTAGGTACCTATTAAATAGTTATTAACTATTTAATAGCTATTGTACCTGGTTAAAATAATTACAAAGTTGCCTGTAAAATAAATATTAGTCCTAAAATAGCTACAATATAATTATTATTTATATTGTAGCTATATTAGGGTTTATTTCACAGGTAAGTATTTAGCTTTAAATAGGAATAATTTATTTAATAAGAGTTAATTTATTTCGTTAGATTTAAATTATATTTAATTTAGGGGGGTGTTAGGGTTAGACTTAGCTTTAGGGGTTAATACATTTATTAGAGTAGCGGTGAGGTCCGGTCGGCAGATTAGGGGTTAATACTTGAAGTTAAGTGTCAGCGATGTTAGGGAGGGCAGATTAAGGGTTAATACTATTTATTATAGGGTTAGTGAGGCGGATTAGGGGTTAATACATTTATTATAGTAACGTGAGGTCCGTCGGCAGATTAGGGGTTAATTATTGTAGGTAGCTGGCGACGACATTGTGGGGGGCAGATTAGGGGTTAATAAATATAATATAGGGGTCGGCGGTGTTAGGGGCAGCAGATTAGGGGTACATAGGTATAATGTAGGTTGCGGCGGTGTACGGAGCGGCAGATTAGGGGTTAAAAAAATATGCAGGTGTCAGCGATAGCTGGGGCGGCAGATTAGGGGTTAATAAGTGTAAGGTTAGGGGTGTTTAGACTCGGAGTACATGTTAGGGTGTTAGGTGCAGACATAGGAGGTGTTTCCCCATAGGAAACAATGGGGCTGCGTTAGGAGCTGAACGCTGCTTTTTTGCAGGTGTTAGGTTTTTTTCAGCTCAAACTGCCCCATTGTTTTCTATGTGGTAATCGTGCACAAGCATATTTTTGAAGCTGGCCACGTCCGTAAGCACCGCTGGTATTGAGAGTTGCAGTGGCGGTAAATTATGCTCTACGCTCCCTTTTTGGAGCCTAACGCAGCCCTTCTGTGAACTCTAAATACCAGCGGTATTTAAAAGGTGCGGGGGGAAAAAAAACAGCGTTATCTACGCGGGTCATTACCGACAAAACTCTAAATCTAGCCGATAGTGTTTTTTCAATTGTATTATTATTATGGAACTTCAACATTTAGTGTAACTGTATGTGCCAAGATATTATGTTTTGAGAATGGTTACCTCATAGCTCAAAAATAAAGATAACATTAACTAATATTATATATATATATATATATAAACATCAAAGTAGAAAGTCTGTGTTGCTACAACAAAGGCATAATATTTAAGTCCAAAAACATATGAACACTTTCTTTATGTGCTTACACTACCGTTCACTCTGAGTATAATGGAAATAATGGTGAGAGTCCATCCACCCTGTGCATTTGTCTGTGGGTCAGGTTGTGCGTTTCAGACTAAGGCTATACATCAGATGCAATATGTGTATAAGTGCTGGGGACCGGGCCCCGTGCAGCCTATGGCCACTTGCAACTCACGATTACTGTCGTGGCCTCTCGGTCTGATGCAGCAGTCCTCCTGCCTCTCTCCTTCGGTCTCCCAACGTGCAGCTCCAGGGCTGTCTGAGACGTCTGCAGCGTCGGGAGTCCTCCGTGTCCACGTGGTAGAGTGACGTCAAATCCTTGCGCCGGATGTCTGGTACTGGCGCCGAAGTAGTTCCGTAGTGTAAGCACTGTTGCCTGTATCCTTTAGGAAGAAAGTTGCCGAGCTTGGTGACCCCGGATCCTGGCCATAGATACACAAAAAATGAAGAAAGAATTCGATCCGTAGGTCAAATAAGTGAGTTAAAAACAACTTTATTTGTTATCCATTAAAAAGTCCCTGGAGGGGTCCTACAGCAAAGAAACATAGAGCACTGTGTACTCAAGCTGACATGTTCCGGCTGTGTGCCGTAATCATAGCTTGATTGAGTGCATCAGTGCTAACCATTTAAAAGACAATGTTAATTCTGATTGGTTAAAACATGATTACACATTTTCAATGTTAGAACTAAAGTGCTGTGTTAACCTATTCCCTGCCTGATTATTTTATGCTGCTGACCAACTACTAACTTTTGTTGAAAAATTACATTCTTGCATTTGTATGTAAGTGTAGATATGGGAAACTGTGAAAAATTATTTGAAGATTTGGACCTAATGCACTATATGACCATCATTAAAGTGGGTGAAATAAATTAGGTATTCTATTTTGCGTTGTTTTTAAACATTCTGTTTAGCGCATTATTTCTGTTTTGTGTATTAATTATGTACCTAAGTTGTAACACTAACTGATTGAGGACCGTACCTATAGTGAATAAAATTCTTGTTGTAGTTTTTATCTATCCACTTGGAAGACCTCTGATAAGTTTCACTGGACTGATGACTTATTATACATTATGCTTACTAATCAATATCATTATGTAAGTGCATAACCGAGACACTTCTTTTTCTTCTCTAGTGATTTATTCTATTTACTGCTAAGGTACGAAAGAGTGTATGTATTACACATTTATCTAAATGTTCTGTCTAACAATCAAAGCTTTTTCCCAATAGTATGTTATGAGATTTTTGGGAATTTGAAAATCTGAGGTACTTAGGCCTAGATTTGGAGTTCGGCGGTAGCCGTCAAAACCAGCGTTAGAGGCTCCTAACGCTGGTTTTGGCCGCCCGCTGGTATTTGGAGTCAGTGATTAAAGGGTCTAACGCTCACTTTTCAGCCGCGACTTTTCCATACCGCAGATCCCCCTACGCCATTTGCGTAGCCTATCTTTTCAATGGGATCTTTCTAACGCTGGTATTTAGAGTCGTTTCTGAAGTGAGCGTTAGAGCTCTAACGACAAGATTCCAGCCGCCTGAAAATAGCAGGAGTTAAGAGCTTTCTGGCTAACGCCGGTTCATAAAGCTCTTAACTACTGTACCCTAAAGTACACTAACACCCATAAACTACCTATGTACCCCTAAACCGAGCTCCCCCCTCATCGCGCCACTCGATTAAAATTTTTAACCCCTAATCTGCCGACCGCCACCTACGTTATACTTATGTACCCCTAATCTGCTGCCCCTAACCCCGCCGACCCCTGTATTACATTTATTAACCCCTAACCTGCCCCCCACAACGTCGCCGCCAGCTACTTAATATAATTAACCCCTAATCTTCCGACCGCAAAGCGCCGCCACCTACGTTATCCCTATGTACCCCTAATCTGCTACCCCTAACACCGCCGACCCCTATATTATATTTATTAACCCCTAATCTGTCCCCCTCAACGTCGCCTCCACCTGCCTACACTTATTAACCCCTAATCTGCCGAGCGGACCTGAGCGCTACTATAATAAAGTTATTAACCCCTAATCCGCATCACTAACCCTATCATAAATAGTATTAACCCCTAATCTGCCCTCCCTAACATCGCCGACAGCTACCTTCAATTATTAACCCCTAATCTGCCGAGCGGACCTCACCGCTATTCTAATAAATGTATTAACCCCTAAAGCTAAGTCTAACCCTAACACCCCCCTAAGTTAAATATAATTTACATCTAACGAAATAAATTAACTCTTATTAAATAAATTATTCCTATTTAAAGCTAAATACTTACCTGTAAAATAAATCCTAATATAGCTACAATATAAATTATAATTATATTATAGCTATTTTAGGATTAATATTTATTTTACAGGCAACTTTGTAATTAATTTAACCAGGTACAATAACTATTAAATAGTTAAGAACTATTTAATAGTTACCTAGTTAAAATAATAACAAATTTACCTGTAAAATAAATCCTAACCTAAGTTATAATTAAACCTAACACTACCCTATCAATAAAATAATTAAATAAACTACCTACAATTACCTACAATTAACCTAACACTACACTATCAATAAATAAATTAAACACAATTCCTACAAATAAATACAATTAAATAAACTAGCTAAAGTACAAAAAATAAAAAAGAACTAAGTTACAGAAAATAAAAAAATATTTACAAACATAAGAAAAATATTACAACAATTTTAAACTAATTACACCTACTCTAAGCCCCCTAATAAAATAACAAAGCCCCCCAAAATAAAAAATTCCCTACCCTATTCTAAATTAAAAAAGTTACAAGCTCTTTTACCTTACCAGCCCTGAACAGGGCCCTTTGCGGGGCATGCCCCAAGAATTTCAGCTCTTTTGCCTGTAAAAAAAAACATACAATACCCCCCCCCCCACATTACAACCCACCACCCACATACCCCTAATCTAACCCAAACCCCCCTTAAATAAACCTAACACTAAGCCCCTGAAGATCTTCCTACCTTGTCTTCACCATCCAGGTATCACCGATCCGTCCTGGCTCCAAGATCTTAATCCAACCCAAGCGGGGGTTGGCGATCCATAATCCGGTCCAGAAGAGGCTCCAAAGTCTTCCTCCTATCCGGCAAGAAGAGGACATCCGGACCGGCAAACATCTTCTCCAAGCGGCATCTTCGATCTTCTTCCATCCGGAGCGAAGCGGCAGGATCCTGAAGACATCCAGCGCGGAACATCCATCCGGACCGACGACTGAACGACGAATGACTGTTCCTTTAAGGGACGTCATCCAAGATGGCGTCCCTCGAATTCCGATTGGCTGATAGGATTCTATCAGCCAATCGGAATTAAGGTAGGAATTTTCTGATTGGCTGATGGAATCAGCCAATCAGAATCTAGTTCAATCCGATTGGCCGATCCAATCAGCCAATCAGATTGAGCTCGCATTCTATTGGCTGATCGGAACAGCCAATAGAATGCGAGCTCAATCTGATTGGCTGATTGGATCAGCCAATCGGATTGAACTTGATTCTGATTGGCTGATTCCATCAGCCAATCAGAAAATTCCTACCTTAATTCCGATTGGCTGATAGAATCCTATCAGCCAATCGGAATTCGAGGGACGCCATCTTGGATGACGTCCCTTAAAGGAACAGTCATTCGTCGTTCAGTCGTCGGTCCGGATGGATGTTCCGCGCTGGATGTCTTCAGGATCCTGCCGCTTCGCTCCGGATGGAAGAAGATCGAAGATGCCGCTTGGAGAAGATGTTTGCCGGTCCGGATGTCCTCTTCTTGCCGGATAGGAGGAAGACTTTGGAGCCTCTTCTGGACCGGATTATGGATCGCCAACCCCCGCTTGGGTTGGATGAAGATCTTGGAGCCAGGACGGATCGGTGATACCTGGATGGTGAAGACAAGGTAGGAAGATCTTCAGGGGCTTAGTGTTAGGTTTATTTAAGGGGGGTTTGGGTTAGATTAGGGGTATGTGGGTGGTGGGTTGTAATGTTGGGGGGGGGGTATTTTTTTTTTTTTTTTACAGGCAAAAGAGCTGAAATTCTTGGGGCATGCCCCGCAAAGGGCCCTGTTCAGGGCTGGTAAGGTAAAAGAGCTTGTAACTTTTTTAATTTAGAATAGGGTAGGGAATTTTTTATTTTGGGGGGCTTTGTTATTTTATTAGGGGGCTTAGAGTAGGTGTAATTAGTTTAAAATTGTTGTAATATTTTTCTTATGTTTGTAAATATTTTTTTATTTTCTGTAACTTAGTTCTTTTTTATTTTTTGTACTTTAGTTAGTTTATGTAATTGTAGTTATTTGTAGGAATTGTATTTAATTTATTTATTGATAGTGTAGTGTTAGGTTTTATTGTAGGTAATTGTAGGTATTTTATTTAATTAATTTATTGATAGGGTAGTGTTAGGTTTAATTATAACTTAGGTTAGGATTTATTTTACAGGTAAATTTGTTATTATTTTAACTAGGTAACTATTAAATAGTTCTTAACTATTTAATAGCTATTGAACCTGGTTAAAATAATTACAAAGTTGCCTGTAAAATAAATATTAATCCTAAAATAGCTATAATATAATTATAATTTATATTGTAGCTATATTAGGATTTATTTTACAGGTAAGTATTTAGCTTTAAATAGGAATAAGTTATTTAATAAGAGTTAATTTATTTCGTTAGATAAATATATTTAACTTAGGGGGGTGTTAGTGTTAGGGTTAGACTTAGCTTTAGGGGTTAATCCATTTATTAGAATAGCGGTGAGCTCCGATCGGAAGATTAGGGGTTAATAATTGAAGGTAGGTGTCGGCGATGTTAGGGAGGGCAGATTAGGGGTTAATACTATTTATGATAGGGTTAGTGAGGCGGATTAGGGGTTAATAACTTTATTATAGTAGCGCTCAGGTCCGCTCGGCAGATTAGGGGTTAATAAGTGTAGGCAGGTGTCGGCGACGTTGTGGGGGGCAGGTTAGGGGTTAATAAATATAATATAGGGGTCGGCGGTGTTAGGGGTAGCAGATTAGGGGTACATAGGGAGAACGTAGGTTGCGGCGGTTTACGGAGCGGCAGATTAGGGGTTAAAAAAAATATGCAGGGGTCAGCGATAGCGGGGGCGGCAGATTAGGGGTTAATAAGTGTAAGGTTAGGGGTGTTTAGACTCGGGGTACATGTTAGAGTGTTAGGTGCAGACGTAGGAAGTGTTTCCCCATAGGAAACAATGGGGCTGCGTTAGGAGCTGAACGCTGCTTTTTTGCAGGTGTTAGGTTTTTTTTCAGCTCAAACAGCCCCATTGTTTCCTATGGGAGAATCGTGCACGAGCACGTTTTTGAGGCCGGCCGCGTCCGTAAGCAACTCTGGTATCGAGAGTTGCATTTGCGGTAAAAATTCTCTACGCTCCTTTTTTGGAGCCTAACGCAGCATTTGTTTGAACTCTCGATACCAGAGTTAATTTTATGGTGCGGCCAGAAAAAAGCCCGTGGAGCGTTAACAGCCCTTTTACCGCCGAACTCCAAATCTAGGCCTTAGTGTTTGCTTAGTAATGTTGTGTGAATATGAATATAATTCTACAATACTGTTTATTAATTTGTTACTATTGCCAATAGTTTATTAGATCATATTCGGAGTTCAGACCCCTTGGCACTCTTGTTTGGAGTTTAAAGATCCAATACATCTCTCTTTTTCCCAAAATTAGATTCCTGTTCCCACCTCTTAAAGGGGTTTTGATTCTTTCAATGGCTTGCCATCTCAGAGTGGTACTGCTTTTATTGTGTGAATCTTTGAAATGTCTGACCAAGGGGGTAGTTGCCTCTCCCATTTTGATGGTAGACAAATGATTACGTATTCGGACATTAACCTCAGTTGAGGTGAGTCCTACATATTGCAGCTTACATTCCACACAGGATAGAACATATATGACATAGGAGGATGTACAGTTTAGGCAGGAGGTTATTTTAAACACTTCACCTGTGACTTCTGAACGAAATTCATTCGAGATAATGGCTTTGTCACACGGTTTACATCTGGCCCTACCACATCTGTACATCCCTCTATGCCTTAGCCAAGAGCTTTCTTCTGTGCCTGTTATCCTGGGCAATTCAGAGGGTGCCAAATAATTTCCTATAGTTTTGCTTTTCCGATAAGAACATCTGAGGCCCCTATCCACACTGTCTACAAGTCTGTCATCAGCTTTAAGTAGATGGAAGTGTTTATTTATTATACCACAGATGTTCTTATAATCTGTGCTATAATCTGTTACAAATGTAACTTTTCCTTCCTGAGTGGATGGATTGGAGGATCTTAATGATCCCTGTAAAAGTGCCTTCCTATCCAGTCTGTCTACCTGTGACTTCGCTTGCTTGACAGTATATTTGGGATAGCCCCTTTGCAAGAGTCTCTTCTCCAGATCTCTGCTTTGTGCCTGATAAGTGCTCTCATCTGTACAGTTTCTTTTTGTTCTGATGAGTTCACCTTTAGCCACTGCCAGTGGAACTTGCTTAGGATGGCAACTCTTTGCGTGAAGCAAAGTGTTTTTTGTAATCGGTTTCCGATAAGTACTTGTTCTGACTCTGCCATTTTCAGCAACTGTTAGGGTAAGGTCTAGAAAATGTATCTGACTAGTATTTGTCTCATGAGTAAATCTGAGACCTATACTGTTGTTATTCAGTTTGGTCATAAAGTCAGACATTTCATTGTCTGTACCCTGCCAGACAAACAAGAGATCATCTATGTATCGCCTATAAAAGGCGATACATAGTTTATGATCATTTTCTTCTCCATAGATGTGGGACAGCTCCCACCAACCCATAAAAAGGTTGGCGTATGAGGGCGCAAATTTGGCCCCCATTGCTGTCCCACACCTCTGGAGAAAAAAATCCTCATTGAACCTGAAATAATTGTGATTGAGGAGAAAGTTGGTGACTCTCAGAATATACCTGATAAATGTTTCATCAAAATAGGAAAATTCCTCTAGAAAGAAGGTTATAGCTTTTAAGCCTTCTCCATGTGGAATGGAAGAGTACAGAGCCGTGACATCAATTGTCAGCCACTTAAACTGGCTTTCCCAATTGAAGTCTTCCATAAGATTCAGTAAATCTTTCGTATCTCTTATGTGGCTCTGTAAGCGGACCACAAACGGATAGAGGATTGCATCAAGCCATTGTGACAGATGCTCAAGGAGGGACCCTATGCCACTCACAATGGGCCGTCCCTGAACATCCGTCAGGCTCTTATGCACTTTTGGAAGATGGTGGAAGATGGGCACAACAGGATTCTTTACAAAAAGAAAATCATGTGTGTTTAAATTCAGGTGCCCATCCTCCAGACCATCATCCAAAAGTGATCTCAGTTCCTTTTGAAAGGGAACGGTGGGATCCCTTGTAAGTCTCACATAATTGTTAGTATCATTGAGTTGTCGCTCTGCTTCACTAATGTAGGCACTTCTGTCCTGGACTACCACCGACCCCCCTTTATCCGCTGAGCGGATAATGAGGTTTTTGTTTTTCTGTAACTCTAATAGAGCTTGTTTCTCTTTGTGAGACAAATTAGCTTTGTGCTCACCTCTATCCGTCATATGTGACAGTTGTGTGAGATCTTGTTCTATCCTGTTATAGAAAGTTTCCAGGATGGGGCCCCTAGACTGTATGGGATAGAATGTTGATTTATTCCTAAAGCCATTGAAATTCTTAACCGTGTGTGTGGGATTTTCATTTTCTCCTACAGTTGCCAAGTTTTGTAGTGTGATCAGATCACAAGTTTCTGAAAAGTCCAAGAGCTGTGAATTTTCAGGGCCGTGCTGGAATGATGTTATGATCTCAGGGTCCTCAGCCCTCATCTCATTACTCCCCTGAAAGTGTTTTCTGAGGGTGAGATTTCTGATTAGTCTGTTTACATCCAGCATGGTCCTGAAAAGATCAAATGAGCAAGAAGGGGCAAAATTTAAGCCCAGACTGAGTACTTTCAATTGTGTGTGTGTTAAAGTAATTGAGGAGAGATTGATAACATTATACTCTTTTATTGGTATTTCGTTGCTCTGTTTCCTCTTTTGGGATACCTGTTCTGTTTGTGCTGGCCTATTCCAGTTTTGTCCTGGGCTTGGTGAAAAACCTGCTCGAACTCCCTGCGGTCTTCCCCCACATTGGAAATATTGCTAATTATCTGTTGACTGGTACTGCCCACATACTTGGATACTGTGCCACTTTTCTGTGTGCTGTGTGGGTGGGGATTATTTTTTGGATTGCTTTTGCTCTGTTTTGCTTGTATTATCTCTGGGGCACTTTCTTGAAGTGTAACCTGCTTGTGTGTATTTTTTAGTATCCCCTTGGGTGCAATCTCCTGCTCTTCCCCACTTGAGGCTCCCATTTCTCCTCCTGACTCAAATTCACTATCTGTAGTTCTGCCTGGGCCTGTATGAGTACTGTTAGAGTTAGATTTAATCCCTCTCCCTCTTCCTCTGTTCCTGCTCCGTGATCTCCCTCTCCTACTATTAGACCTCCCACCTTGTCTCCTATTGGTGTGACTCCATATATAAACTGATTGTGTATCATAATCAAGTTGATCTCTTTGATACTTTATATGTTTACGGTTGAGGATAATGTTTTTAGACTCTGTGAGTGAGTGCAGATCTTAAAATGCAATCGAATTTGGGATAATCTATCTCCATTCTTTTGCTATTCAATACTTGTTGCAACTCATCTATTTCTTGCCTAATATTTTCAAGCATTTTACTTTTGTAATTAATTATCAAATTCATTAATCTTAGTGAGCATTCTGTTAATACAAAGTTCCATTTGGTAATAAATTCAGAGTCCTGTGTTTCGAATGTTGGAAACTTGCTTATCCTCAAACCCCTTGGTATGATGTTAAGTTTTATGTACTTTTCAAAAGTCCATATATCGAAATGGAGCTTGTGTTCCCTAACAAGTAGTTGCTCCATTCTGTCAAATAATTCACTTAATGAGTATGTGGAAATGTCCAAAGAAAATACTGTATCAAAGTCCTGGTCTCCATATCCCCTCTCAGCAGCCGGTAGTAGGGAATAAAAGTTAACTACGGACCCCTCCATTTTGTAAGTGAGCTCTTAATGTTGTGCTACACAGTAATGCTGCCAGATAGCATTAAATTCAAACAACAAACATCAAAGTAGAAAGTCTGTGTTGCTACAACAAAGGCATAAAATTTAAGTCCAAAAACATATGAACACTTTCTTTATGTGCTTACACTACCGTTCACTCTGAGTATAATGGAAATAATGGTGAGAGTCCATCCACCCTGTGCATTTGTCTGTGGGTCAGGTTGTGCGTTTCAGACTAAGGCTATACATCAGATGCAATATGTGTATAAGTGCTGGGGACCGGGCCCCGTGCAGCCTATGGCCACTTGCAACTCACGATTACTGTCGTGGCCTCTCGGTCTGATGCAGCAGTCCTCCTGCCTCTCTCCTTCGGTCTCCCAACGTGCAGCTCCAGGGCTGTCTGAGACATCTGTAGCGTCGGGAGTCCTCCGTGTCCACGTGGTAGAGTGACGTCAAATCCTTGCGCCGGATGTCTGGTACTGGCGCCGAAGTAGTTCCGTAGTGTAAGCACTGTTGCCTGTATCCTTTAGGAAGAAAGTTGCCGAGCTTGGTGACCCCGGATCCTGGCCATAGATACACAAAAAATGAAGAAAGAATTCGATCCGTAGGATCCGTAGGTCAAATAAGTGAGTTAAAAACAACTTTATTTGTTATCCATTAAAAAAATGGTTAGCACTGATGCACTCAATCAAGCTATGATTACGGCACACAGCCGAAACATGTCAGCTTGAGTACACAGTGCTCTATGTTTCTTTGCTGTAGGACCCCTCCAGGGACTTTTTAATGGATAACAAATAAAGTTGTTTTTAACTCACTTATTTGACCTATGGATCGAATTCTTTCTTCATTTTTTGTGTATCTATGGCCAGGATCCGGGGTCACCAAGCTCGGCAACTTTCTTCCTAAAGGATACAGGCAACAGTGCTTACACTATGGAACTACTTCGGCGCCAGTACCAGACATCCGGCGCAAGGATTTGACGTCACTCTACCACGTGGACACGGAGGACTCCCGACGCTACAGACGTCTCAGACAGCCCTGGAGCTGCACGTTGGGAGACCGAAGGAGAGAGGCAGGAGGACTGCTGCATCAGACCGAGAGGCCACGACAGTAATCGTGAGTTGCAAGTGGCCATAGGCTGCACGGGGCCCGGTCCCCAGCACTTATACACATATTGCATCTGATGTATAGCCTTAGTCTGAAACGCACAACCTGACCCACAGACAAATGCACAGGGTGGATGGACTCTCACCATTATTTCCATTATACTCAGAGTGAACGGTAGTGTAAGCACATAAAGAAAGTGTTCATATGTTTTTGGACTTAAATATTATGCCTTTGTTGTAGCAACACAGACTTTCTACTTTGATGTTTGTTGTTTGAATTTAATGCTATCTGGCAGCATTACTGTGTAGCACAACATTAAGAGCTCACTTACAAAATGGAGGGGTCCGTAGTTAACTTTTATTCCCTACTACCGGCTGCTGAGAGGGGATATGGAGACCAGGACTTTGATACAGTATTTTCTTTGGACATTTCCACATACTCATTAAGTGAATTATTTGACAGAATGGAGCAACTACTTGTTAGGGAACACAAGCTCCATTTCGATATATGGACTTTTGAAAAGTGCATAAAACTTAACATCATACCAAGGGGTTTGAGGATAAGCAAGTTTCCAACATTCGAAACACAGGACTCTGAATTTATTACCAAATGGAACTTTGTATTAACAGGATGCTCACTAAGATTAATGAATTTGATAATTAATTACAAAAGTAAAATGCTTGAAAATATTAGGCAAGAAATAGATGAGTTGCAACAAGTATTGAATAGCAAAAGAATGGAGATAGATTATCCCAAATTCGATTGCATTTTAAGATCTGCACTCACTCACAGAGTCTAAAAACATTATCCTCAACCGTAAACATATAAAGTATCAAAGAGATCAACTTGATTATGATACACCATCAGTTTATATATGGAGTCACACCAATAGGAGACAAGGTGGGAGGTCTAATAGTAGGAGAGGGAGATCACGGAGCAGGAACAGAGGAAGAGGGAGAGGGATTAAATCTAACTCTAACAGTACTCATACAGGCCCAGGCAGAACTACAGATAGTGAATTTGAGTCAGGAGGAGAAATGGGAGCCTCAAGTGGGGAAGAGCAGGAGATTGCACCCAAGGGGATACTAAAAAATACACACAAGCAGGTTACACTTCAAGAAAGTGCCCCAGAGATAATACAAGCAAAACAGAGCAAAAGCAATCCAAAAAATAATCCCCACCCACACAGCACACAGAAAAGTGGCACAGTATCCAAGTATGTGGGCAGTACCAGTCAACAGATAATTAGCAATATTTCCAATGTGGGGGAAGACCGCAGGGAGTTCGAGCAGGTTTTTCACCAAGCCCAGGACAAAACTGGAATAGGCCAGCACAAACAGAACAGGTATCCCAAAAGAGGAAACAGAGCAACGAAATACCAATAAAAGAGTATAATGTTATCAATCTCTCCTCAATTACTTTAACACACACACAATTGAAAGTACTCAGTCTGGGCTTAAATTTTGCCCCTTCTTGCTCATTTGATCTTTTCAGGACCATGCTGGATGTAAACAGACTAATCAGAAATCTCACCCTCAGAAAACACTTTCAGGGGAGTAATGAGATGAGGGCTGAGGACCCTGAGATCATAACATCATTCCAGCACGGCCCTGAAAATTCACAGCTCTTGGACTTTTCAGAAACTTGTGATCTGATCACACTACAAAACTTGGCAACTGTAGGAGAAAATGAAAATCCCACACACACGGTTAAGAATTTCAATGGCTTTAGGAATAAATCAACATTCTATCCCATACAGTCTAGGGGCCCCATCCTGGAAACTTTCTATAACAGGATAGAACAAGATCTCACACAACTGTCACATATGACGGATAGAGGTGAGCACAAAGCTAATTTGTCTCACAAAGAGAAACAAGCTCTATTAGAGTTACAGAAAAACAAAAACCTCATTATCCGCTCAGCGGATAAAGGGGGGTCGGTGGTAGTCCAGGACAGAAGTGCCTACATTAGTGAAGCAGAGCGACAACTCAATGATACTAACAATTATGTGAGACTTACAAGGGATCCCACCGTTCCCTTTCAAAAGGAACTGAGATCACTTTTGGATGATGGTCTGGAGGATGGGCACCTGAATTTAAACACACATGATTTTCTTTTTGTAAAGAATCCTGTTGTGCCCATCTTCCACCATCTTCCGAAAGTGCATAAGAGCCTGACGGATGTTCAGGGACGGCCCATTGTGAGTGGCATAGGGTCCCTCCTTGAACATCTGTCACAATGGCTTGATGCAATCCTCTATCCGTTTGTGGTCCGCTTACAGAGCCACATAAGAGATACGAAAGATTTACTGAATCTTATGGAAGACTTCAATTGGGAAAGCCAGTTTAAGTGGCTGACAATTGATGTCACGGCTCTGTACTCTTCCATTCCACATGGAGAAGGCTTAAAAGCTATAACCTTCTTTCTAGAGGAATTTTCCTATTTTGATGAAACATTTATCAGGTATATTCTGAGAGTCACCAACTTTCTCCTCAATCACAATTATTTCAGGTTCAATGAGGATTTTTTTCTCCAGAGGTGTGGGACAGCAATGGGGGCCAAATTTGCGCCCTCATACGCCAACCTTTTAATGGGTTGGTGGGAGCTGTCCCACATCTATGGAGAAGAAAATGATCATAAACTATGTATCGCCTTTTATAGGCGATACATAGATAATCTCTTGTTTGTCTGGCAGGGCACAGACAATGAAATGTCTGACTTTATGACCAAACTGAATAACAACAGTATAGGTCTCAGATTTACTCATGAGACAAATACTAGTCAGATACATTTTCTAGACCTTACCCTAACAGTTGCTGAAAATGGCAGAGTCAGAACAAGTACTTATCGGAAACCGATTACAAAAAACACTTTGCTTCACGCAAAGAGTTGCCATCCTAAGCAAGTTCCACTGGCAGTGGCTAAAGGTGAACTCATCAGAACAAAAAGAAACTGTACAGATGAGAGCACTTATCAGGCACAAAGCAGAGATCTGGAGAAGAGACTCTTGCAAAGGGGCTATCCAAAATATACTGTCAAGCAAGCGAAGTCACAGGTAGACAGACTGGATAGGAAGGCACTTTTACAGGGATCATTAAGATCCTCCAATCCATCCACTCAGGAAGGAAAAGTTACATTTGTAACAGATTATAGCACAGATTATAAGAACATCTGTGGTATAATAAATAAACACTTCCATCTACTTAAAGCTGATGACAGACTTGTAGACAGTGTGGATAGGGGCCTCAGATGTTCTTATCGGAAAAGCAAAACTATAGGAAATTATTTGGCACCCTCTGAATTGCCCAGGATAGCAGGCACAGAAGAAAGCTCTTGGCTAAGGCATAGAGGGATGTACAGATGTGGTAGGGCCAGATGTAAACCGTGTGACAAAGCCATTATCTTGAATGAATTTCATTCAGAAGTCACAGGTGAAGTGTTTAAAATAACCTCCTGCCTAAACTGTACATCCTCCTATGTCATATATGTTCTATCCTGTGTGGAATGTAAGCTGCAATATGTAGGACTCACCTCAACTGAGGTTAATGTCCGAATACGTAATCATTTGTCTACCATCAAAATGGGAGAGGCAACTACCCCCTTGGTCAGACATTTCAAAGATTCACACAATAAAAGCAGTACCACTCTGAGATGGCAAGCCATTGAAAGAATCAAAACCCCTTTAAGAGGTGGGGACAGGAATCTAATTTTGGGAAAAAGAGAGATGTATTGGATCTTTAAACTCCAAACAAGAGTGCCAAGGGATCTGAACTCCGAATATGATCTAATAAACTATTGGCAATAGTAACAAATTAATAAACAGTATTGTAGAATTATATTCATATTCACACAACATTACTAAGCAAACACTAAGTACCTCAGATTTTCAAATTCCCAAAAATCTCATAACATACTATTGGGAAAAAGCTTTGATTGTTAGACAGAACATTTAGATAAATGTGTAATACATACACTCTTTCGTACCTTAGCAGTAAATAGAATAAATCACTAGAGAAGAAAAAGAAGTGTCTCGGTTATGCACTTACATAATGATATTGATTAGTAAGCATAATGTATAATAAGTCACCAGTCCAGTGAAACTTATCAGAGGTCTTCCAAGTGGATAGATAAAAACTACAACAAGAATTTTATTCACTATAGGTACGGTCCTCAATCAGTTAGTGTTACAACTTAGGTACATAATTAATACACAAAACAGAAATAATGCGCTAAACAGAATGTTTAAAAACAACGCAAAATAGAATACCTAATTTATTTCACCCACTTTAATGATGGTCATATAGTGCATTAGGTCCAAATCTTCAAATAATTTTTCACAGTTTCCCATATCTACACTTACATACAAATGCAAGAATGTAATTTTTCAACAAAAGTTAGTAGTTGGTCAGCAGCATAAAATAATCAGGCAGGGAATAGGTTAACACAGGACTTTAGTTCTAACATTGAAAATGTGTAATCATGTTTTAACCAATCAGAATTAACATTGTCTTTTAAATGGTTAGCACTGATGCACTCAATCAAGCTATGATTACGGCACACAGCCGAAACATGTCAGCTTGAGTACACAGTGCTCTATGTTTCTTTGCTGTAGGACCCCTCCAGGGACTTTTTAATGGATAACAAATAAAGTTGTTTTTAACTCACTTATTTGACCTACGGATCGAATTCTTTCTTCATTTTTTGTGTATATATATATATATATATATATATATATATATATATATATATATACAGGGAGTGCAGAATTATTAGGCAAATGAGTATTTTGACCACATCATCCTCTTTATGCATGTTGTCTTACTCCAAGCTGTATAGGCTCGAAAGCCTACTACCAATTAAGAATATTAGGTGATGTGCATCTCTGTAATGAGAAGGGGTGTGGTCTAATGACATCAACACCCTATATCAGGTGTGCATAATTATTAGGCAACTTCCTTTCCTTTGGCAAAATGGGTCAAAAGAAGGACTTGACAGGCTCAGAAAAGTCAAAAATAGTGAGATATCTTGCAGAGGGATGCAGCACTCTTAAAATTGCAAAGCTTCTGAAGCGTGATCATCGAACAATCAAGCGTTTCATTCAAAATAGTCAACAGGGTCACAAGAAGCGTGTGGAAAAACCAAGGCGCAAAATAACTGTCCATGAACTGAGAAAAGTCAAGCGTGCAGCTGCCAAGATGCCACTTGCCACCAGTTTGGCCATATTTCAGAGCTGCAACATCACTGGAGTGCCCAAAAGCACAAGGTGTGCAATACTCAGAGACATGGCCAAGGTAAGAAAGGCTGAAAGACGACCACCACTGAACAAGACACACAAGCTGAAACGTCAAGACTGGGCCAAGAAATATCTCAAGACTGATTTTTCTAAGGTTTTATGGACTGATGAAATGAGAGTTAATCTTGATGGGCCAGATGGATGGGCCCGTGGCTGGATTGGTAAAGGGCAGAGAGCTCCAGTCCGACTCAGACGTCAGCAAGGTGGAGGTGGAGTACTGGTTTGGGCTGGTATCATCAAAGATGAGCTTGTGGGGCCTTTTCGGGTTGAGGATGGAGTCAAGCTCAACTCCCAGTCCTACTGCCAGTTTCTGGAAGACACCTTCTTCAAGCAGTGGTACAGGAAGAAGTCTGCATCCTTCAAGAAAAACATGATTTTCATGCAGGACAATGCTCCATCACACACGTCCAAGTACTCCACAGCGTGGCTGGCAAGAAAGGGTATAAAAGAAGAAAATCTAATGACATGGCCTCCTTGTTCATCTGAACCCCATTGAGAACCTGTGGTTCATCATCAAATGTGAGATTTACAAGGAGGGAAAACAGTACACCTCTCTGAACAGTGTCTGGGAGGCTGTGGTTGCTGCTGCACGCAATGTTGATGGTGAACAGATCAAAACACTGACAGAATCCATGTATGGCAGGCTTTTGAGTGTCCTTGCAAAGAAAGGTGGCTATATTGGTCACTGATTTGTTTTTGTTTTGTTTTTGAATGTCATAAATGTATATTTGTGAATGTTGAGATGTTATATTGGTTTCACTGGTAAAAATAAATAATTGAAATGGGTATATATTTGTTTTTTGTTAAGTTGCCTAATAATTATGCACAGTAATAGTCACCTGCACACACAGATATCCCCCTAAAATAGCTATAACTAAAAACAAACTAAAAACTACTTCCAAAACTATTCAGCTTTGATATTAATGAGTTTTTTGGGTTCATTGAGAACATGGTTGTTGTTCAATAAAAAAATTAATCCTCAAAAATACAACTTGCCTAATAATTCTGCACTCCCTGTATATATATATATATATATATATATATATATATATATATATATATATATATATATATATATATATAATATATATATATATATACACATACATACAGTCATAAGAAATAATTGCATTCCAAGTTTGTGATGCTCCTACAATTTGTAATTAAACTCACCTGAATCAATTAACAGGTGCTGACAATATAGAAATCACACCAGCAAACAGTTGAAATGGTGAAAAATTGACTCAACCTTTCTGTTGTGTATCTCTGTGTGCCACACTGAGCACGAAAAAGAGAAAGAGCAGCAAAGAATTGTCTGAGGATTTGAGAACAAACATTTTGGAAAAGCATGGACAATCTCAAGGTTACAAGTCAATCTCCAGAGATCTTAATGTTCCTGTGTCCACTGTGCGCAACATTGTCAAGAAGTTTACAGCCCATGGCACTCTAGCTAATCTCCCTGGACATGGATGAAAGAAAAAACTTGATCAAAGATAGCAATAAAGGATTGTTTGAATGGTGCATAAAGAACCTCAATCAACTTCCAGACAAATTCAAGCTGACCTTCAGGCACAGGGTACAAATGTATCAGCTTGCACTATATGTCGCCATCTGAATTAAAAGAAACGCTATGGTAGGAGACCCAGGAGGACCCCACTGCTGACACAGAAACATAAAAACGCCAGATTGGAGTTTGACAAAACTTACCTGAGGAAGCTAAAATCCTTTTGGTAGAATGTGCTGTGGACAGATGAAACAAAATTACAGCTTTTTGGTAAAGCCCATCATTCTACTGTTTTCAGAAAAAGAAATTAGGCTTTTAAAGCAAAGAATACTGAGACCCTAAAGTCAAACATGGTGGAGGTTCACTGATGTTTTGCGGTTGCTTTGCTGCTTCAGGCACTGGATGTCTTGACTGTGTGATGGCATTATGAAATCTGAAGACTACCAAAGAATACTGTTGTGCAATGTAGGGCCCAGTGTCAGAAAGTTGGGTCTACTTTAGAGGTGGACAATCACCCAAAGCACACATCAAAAATCACCCAGAAATGGTTTAAGACAAAGTACTAAACTGGCCAGCAATGAGTCCAGATCTCAATCCCATAGAGCACCTGTGGAGAGATCTCTAAACAGCAGTTGTGAAAAGGAACCATTCCAATCTGAGAGCTAGAGCAGTTGGCAAAAGAAAAGTGGTCCAAAATTCCAGTAGAGAGGTGTAAGAAACTCATTAATGGTTACAGGAAGCAACTGATTTCAGTTATTTTTTCCAAGGGGTGTGCTACCAAATATTAAAGGGACAGTATACTATAAAATAGTTTTTCCCTTAATGCGTTTCAAATAACTTTTTTATCAGATGAAGAGTATAAAATGCATCAGATTTGCTTGTTTAAGGCTTATTTGTGTATATGAATGAGATGATTTTGTGTTTTGAAGCCAACACCTTATAAAATGGGTTGAGCTTGTGGGTATAATCAGATCTCATTACTTTATCACATTGTGCACATAACATACTTCTTTATCTTATATCTGTCTATAAACTAATCACCAATACTTGGAGAGAACAATGGAAAATTAACATTTTACTACCTTATCTTTTCTATAACCCACTGGGAGTGTAATATTTTTTCTACTGGCTGTGTTAACACAGCTTGGCCTCAAGGCCAAAAACTTTCATGGGTGGGGATACCACAGGCTAAATAAACTATTTCAAATGCCATTATAAGGTTAATGGAAATACTTGTAAACAATTTAATACACTCCAGCAGGTAAAGTGGATCATTGGGAACACATTAAAGGGGAGAAAATTTTTGAGTAAACTGTCCCTTTAAATTAAGGGTGCCTATAATTTTGTCTAGTCCATTTTTGGAATTTTGCGTATAATGTGTCAGATTTGGCTTTTTTTTCTCCACACTTTTGTGTTATACCAACACAAACAAAAGAAATAAACATGAGAATGCCTAAACATTTGTCAGTGCAACAATTTTCTGGGAGAAGTGGTGCATTATCTAACAGAAATGCAGGGGTGCCAATATTTTTGGCCATTACTGTATTACATATACACACAGGGGGCTTAAAATTTAAAGTCCAAAACTACTAGCCAGGACAAAATGTTATTTGCCACTTTTAATCCCACCCACTCCACACCCACTATTTAACCCCCTCTTTGCATATGTTTAGCCATTGTGAAACATTTTGTAATATTATTTTTATTTTATACCATAATAAACTAAATAATGCTACATACATTAATAAATAAACAAAAATAAATTCTTAGCAGTTCGAACATCAACTAGAGGTTCTGGGGAAGGCCACAGCTCGATAGAAAAAGGAAGTTGCTGAACTGAGAGAATGTGGAGAGTGCTGATAGTCATGGAAGATCATAGCAGACCTGAAGATTTTTTTTTTAAAATAATAACCATCTCTCCTTTCTCGCTCTTAACTATCTTTCTCGACTCTCTCCTCTCTGCGATCTCACTTTTTACCCTCTCCCTTCTATATCATCAGGCAATGAGGCCGATTTATCAAAGGTCTTGCGGACCCGATCCGACAGTGCGGATCAGGTCTGCAAGACCTCGCTGAATGCGGAGAGCAATACGCTCTCCGTATTCAGCATTGCACCAGCAGCTCACAAGAGCTGCTGGTTCAACTCCGCCCCTTGCAGACTCGCGGCCAATCAGCAGGAGGTTGTCAATCAACCAGATCGTACACGATCAGGTTGAATTGTGGCGATTCCTGTCCGCCTTATCAGAGCAGGCGGACAGGGTTATGGAGCAGCGGTCTTTAGACCGCTGCTTCATAACTGCTGTTTCTGCCGAGCCTGCAGGCTCGCCAGAAACACGGGCCATCAAGCTCCATTTGGAGCTTGATAGGTAGGCCCCAATATCTTCTCTTTAACCCCTCTCATATCTCTTCACTCTTTGTTTCTCCATCGTCTCTTAACGCTACCTTCTCCACTTTCACTTTTCCTCTCCGTGTTTGGTTACTAGATTTAACTTGCCAGTAATGGTTTGTGGTAAATTTGGCCTCTCAGCCATTAATTCCATGTTATTGGGACAACAGTATATCACCTGGTGAAGACGTGGGCCCAGCCAGGAAAACTGCTTGCTGTGTGTTACGTGTACTATGAATCATTTCCTTCATATTAAATAAAACAGCACTTTAACTTTCATTACTTTTTGTAAGCTGATTTCTAAAAGGTTGAAACACAGATGTAAAAGGGCTTTCAACTCTTACTGTTCTACATAACAATGCATCATTTTAAACATTTAATATTTATGTGTAGGACCTTAGCTTCAACAGTTAGTATTAGGTTATGGCAGTTTAGGGGTCAATATTAAATGATACTCATAGTCATGTACAATGCATATTGTTTAAAGTATTGTATATATCTGCAGAGTATTTAATGTTTCTTTCTTTTATTTTAAACATAAACATATATATATATATATATATATATATATATATATATATATAAATTTATGTTAATAATTATAAACACAGCAAGCAACAATAAATCCCTTTTAAGATATATACAACACTTTAAAGAATCTACATTGTGCATGACAATGCATATTATGTCAAGTCAAGGAGATATGGTAAACGTCGGAGGGCCGGCAAAACCTCATCGGCCTAGCAGGGGTCCTGGAACTAAATGCCAGACCAGAATTGTACCCTGGTCCGGCACTTTTTGAAAGGGGTACAGATTGAGCAGGGTGCAGGGGATCAAGTAGCCCTTTTACTATGTTGTCAGCAATTTAATGTGTCACCTGGGGATACCACTTGTTTGGGGTGCTACCTTCTGGGATTCTTCAATTCCGGTCCCCCAAAATAGCAGCTTTAAAAAAAAAAAAAAAAAAGATAAACGTATCATTTAAAATGTGTTTTTTCTAATGTAGAAAAATAAAGTAAGACAAATATGTATACATTTCTCAATCATTTTAATACCAAACCTCATCACTGCACACAAACAAAAAACATCAAACACAACACATGACTATCAGAGGCAAAAAGTCTTAGACATCTCGTTCCACTAGATATGGCTTATTTAACGAGTACTAACATTTTAAGCAGTAAACAACAATCAAGAAAATTAATGTGAAGGCTTCCGCCATTAACTGTCATTTTAGATATGTTGTTGTCTTGTCACTCTCATTTGATCAGTATTTTTCAGCCCTTTTAAACATTTTTACTCCTTGCAATCTTGTTATAACATTGAAAATTCTTATATTCCAAACATTTTAAGGACATCATAAAGTATGGCAGCAGTTTAATGGCACAGGATATTATGTGTCATCTAAGAGAAATAAAAATGTTTTACTTTCATGGGAGTTATTAGATGTAAGGGAGCTTCATCATTACTCAATTTCAGCAGCCCTTGAAACTACTCCAAAACCAGAAATATAGTGCTTTACTGTTTGGGAACTTAGTGCTTTTTCTCTGAGGTTTTCACATATCTCCATAAAAGAAGTCAGTAATGTGTCAGAACATTCTCTGTACTTTACAACAATGGTTACAAGTCTATGCTGCCTTTGCCTTTAAATATCTTGGCAGAACGCTAGCTGGATCTTATTTGAAGCTTGCTACTATCGATGTGTTAAATAAATCCGTCAATTTCCAGGGTAAAGACGCAGTTTAACTTGGGAATAACTGTTAGGCAAAAATAGAAAAGTAAAACATAAATTAGATGGAAATGTTTCCTACTTAAATTGTCTTTAGACAACTTTACAAATTGCTTTGATCTTTTGATAAATGCTCATTTATGACCAGTAGCAATGCGGCATTAAGTTTTTCACAGTGCAATGCTTTCTTGTGCACCCTGGTAAAGCAAAATCCTTTAAAATCAAGGTCAAATTAGTTAGCGGTGCCTACTGCAATCTCTATTGTAACAATTTAACATTACCGTTCAAATTGCAGAAACATGAAAATCAAAAATGTCTTAACATACATTAAAAAATAGGCTTAACAAATATAATTGATGTAATAAATATTTAGTTATTTGAAAACTAGCAAAGTCACATTGTATTATACTTATGCTTTGTACTTATGCACTTTTTTCTGTTAACACTAACATCAGTTCTACGATAGTATGTTAATTTATTACCAAGTAATATGTCCCTTTAATGCTAAAGTTTAAATCTTATCTCGGATGTAAAAACTCCATAAATTCTTGGTTTAAACATTCAATTAACTAATTTTTGTCGGGGAGGGAGGGAAGGGTAGGAAGGGTGGAGAGCAATTTAATTTTTGAATTTCCATCAAGCTAGTAATTAAACCAGGAATTTCCTGTTTGACTTCTGAATGAAAACTTAAAGAAACATTCTAAGAAAAACTAACATACACAGCAATGCATTTTTAATGTGAATAGGAGCTTTATATATACATTTCCCTTAATAAATTACTGATAACATTCACTGCGTATGTCACCTGGGTAACTGATTTCTAATAGGCCCCAAGTAATTGGATTCCTCAATCTCATCAACCAGTGTTGATTGTGACGGACCCCGGATACCCTGACTGGGTATCTTCGCCAATAGGTCCTGCTTCCTCCCCGGAGCCTGCAGCTGTAGAGCTGGAAATTGATTACAGCCAGAGCCCACCCAAATAACCAGACAAGACCAGTATTCAGCTTATATACACATTCAGAGCCTTATACGACCCCAAGATCTCCCGCCATTCTCGCCCCTCCAGACAGTCCGACACCTCCATAGGAGCCACAGTCCCATAGAGTCCCCACAGTAACTAGGTTGATCCCGGGGGAGTGGCGGCACTTCCAAGGTGTCATTGGAAAGCTCTTGGTCTCCAGATGCCATAGTCCAAAGTTGCATGATCCGTTACTGGGGACCGAAGTTGCAGCCTTGTAAAGATATGGAGGTGGGGGTATCCAAAACCCCCCAATTCCCGAGTGAGCTCCCCCTCTGCAATCACCCCAGCCCTTGTCCACCAGAGGCACAACAAATCCTCAAAAGAGCGGAGCTCTTGACAAAGGGCCTCTGGAGCGACCTGGGGTAAAGTTTAGCGGGCGCCCAGGGTAATCTGGCTGGCCAGTAGTTCCAGGAGCCCGGCCAGTCGGAGAGGGGTCAGGCGGCAAGGGGTCAGCTCTTCTATGAGGAAGTACAAACAGAAAAACATGACACAGGAAGGGTTTGGGAGATCCCATAAGCCCTGAAAGGGCCCAAACTGGTGTAATTAGCAGTGAGACAGGTAGAAGGGGGGGGTAGCTTTGACAGTCTGGTATCCTTGACAGTGACATGTACTGCATCAGTCCTGACACTCTAAGTAAGTGTTATAGCTTAATGTAAGTGCATATGACCAACAGTTGAATAAACCGGAGGTCACTTACACAGTTATAACTTTTCCAAATATATGTAAATTACAAAATATTACAAAATGCCTACAAAAAAATAGAAATGCACTGATGTGTTTTCAGATTTGACTAAAATGCCCCTTTAACCCTTTAATTGCTGAGCCAAATCCATGTATTTCAATGACAGTACATAATATATTCCGGCAAGAACTTATTGCACATTTGTCAGTGGCCAACCCAGACAAAAATAGTCCTCCAGATTAAATATGTGCTTGATATAATGTCTTTGGTGTGATCCAGGCACAACAAATATTCATTAGTAGTTTCTGGTAAAACAATGTATAGCGTAACCCTGTTAGAGTATTATTTGTGTTGGAGCCTTACATATCATTTAGCTCTCAAGTAGATTACCACAATGTAAGAAATGACTTTCAAGTATAAGCGGTTATAACTCCCCATCAGTAGCCTTCAAACTCCGGTGGGTATTCGATAAAGTTACTCACTTGTGGTGAACGTGCTATTTTCCTCATACACTGCCTTGTGTCACAGTCCATTTGAATGTCGTAATGGCTGTAAAGCACCCTAGGAAGACAAGCTGTGTGGTGACATCACCAGAAATGGACAGGAGTAGCCTCCGTTCCAAATTAGATGCAAAGAGAAAAAAGTCCAAGGACGTCAGAAGGAAAGTAAAACTTGACTTTTATTCAATATTCATTAAAACAATGGTAATGCCAAAGACAGAGCAGTCACTAGTGCCAGCAAATCCTAGAAGCAGACCAACAGCCTACGCGTTTTGTGCGGCACTTGGCACTTCATCAGGGCTGACTGCTCTATCTTTGGCGTTATCATTGTTTTAATGAATATTGAATAAAAGTCAAGTTTTACTTTCCTTCTGACGTCCTTCGACTTTTTTCTCTTTATATTTGCCATTGTTGTGTAAATCATCTTTAAGGTACCAGAATACTCATCTGAAAGAAGAAAATTATCTCTTCCGAATAATAAGCTTGATATCCCTCTATTTACCCACCATGACTGTTCTTTCTGAGGATCTGTCAGATAATTACTAATGTCACAGTAGTTACCTGATAGCCAAATTAACATTAACTCCTTAGTTGAAAGAGGAGACTCTTCTCTTCCAAAACAGAGGTCAACTGCCTCATGTTGTTACTTACCTAGGGTGCTTTAGTCTCTTTTTGAGCCAGTAACAAATCTAAAAATCCCTTCTATAGCAATTAGCTGCAACATAGAAGCACAAGACCTTTAAACTAAAATATTGAATCCCCTCTTTCATATTAAGCATGTATATTGTCTAGAGGGGAAGATGCTCCTCTCTCAAATTTCTATATAATAGTCTCACACTCCTCTGTGCAGTTGAAGAGAAAAAAAATGATAATTATTTTTTTTTTAACATCGTATTCTTTTATTGAGATTTTTAGCAACAACAGTTCAACGAACATGTTCGTTCACAGTAACATTAGGATACAAGTATGAACGTCTTAAATAGACCATACTAAGTAATAAGCACAAAAAAAACCCAATGTGGTCTGCATATTAGAAGCACAATAAAATGCCTACATAACTGCTAACGTAATGAACCTATGTAAATGAAACCTCCATTTTCTATATATTCTCCTTATATGTACCTCAAATAAACTGATACATCAAAGGAAGGAGATTTAGAATAATAAATAGCAACGATACAGGTGTGTTGAAGTGTATATTAGGATGGGTCCACCTGTGAACCCTAGCATATAATTATAGTATGAAAACATAATTTCCTTGACAATTAAAAATAGTGTACAACTTGTGATGGAATAGTATCATAGTTAAAGGGTCAGTAAACACACGTCTTTATTTTTTAATAAAAAATTCTAGGTCTTATATTTTAAACCCTGCCCTCTATGACACAATCTAATGTTATTTTTTTTATACGCCCCTGATACGCCCCCTGACCATGCTAATGAGCTAGCTCACTAAAATAAAGAAAAACATCTAGTGAAATGAATTACAATAAAACCAGTCATTCAGTTTAGAAGTGATTTTAATTTGTAAACAAAAATTACCAATATTACGGCTAGATTTAGAGTTCTGCGGCCAAAGGGGTGCGTTAGCTACGCGTGCTTTTTTTCCCCCGCACCTTTTAAATACCGCTGGTATTTAGAGTTCACAGAATGGCTGCGTTAGGCTCCAAAAAGGGAGCGTATAGCATAATTTACCGCCACTGCAACTCTCAATACCAGCGGTGCTTACGGACGCGGCCAGCTTCAAAAACGTGCTCGTGCACGATTCCCCTATAGAACACAATAGGGCTATTTGAGCTGAAAAAAAACCTAACACCTGCAAAAAAGCAGCGTTAGGGGTTAATAAATATAATATAGGGGTCGGCAGTGTTAGGGGCAGCAGATTAGGGGTTCATAGGGATAACGTAGGTGGCAGCGGCGTGCGGTCGGCAGATTAGGGGTTAAAAAATTTTAATAGAGTGGCGGCGATGTGGGAGGACCTCGGTTTAGGGGTACATAGGTAGTTTATGGGTGTTAGTGTACTTTAGAGCACAGTAGTTAAGAGCTTTATGAACCGGCGTTAGCCCAGAAAGCTCTTAACTACTGACATTTTTCTGTGGCTGGAGTTTTGTCGTTAGATTTCTAACGCTCACTTCAGCCACGACTCTAAATACCGGCGTTAGAAAGATCCCATTGAAAAGATAGGATACGCAAATGGCGTAGGGGGATCTGCGGTATGGAAAAGTCGCGGCTGTAAAGTGAGCGTTAGACCCTTTCCTGACTGACTCCAAATACCAGAGGGCGGTAAAAACCAGCGTTAGGAGCCTCTAACGTTGGTTTTCACAGCAACC
Organism: Bombina bombina; assembly: GCF_027579735.1. Taxonomy (NCBI): domain Eukaryota; kingdom Metazoa; phylum Chordata; class Amphibia; order Anura; family Bombinatoridae; genus Bombina; species Bombina bombina. The sequence continues at coordinate 1,306,929,372 of NC_069499.1, forward strand.
GCCCAACTCTAAATCTAGCCGTTAGAGAATTAGATTAAAAAAAGTAATGCAAATGTTAATATCGTTAAGTAGCCAGCACATTGCCAAAGCGGCAATCCCTTGTTTACCTCACTGATAGTTTGACAGCTGAGGGAAGAAGAAACTAAGTGTGCATGCGTAGAATCAGGAAGAAAAAAATCTAAGAACATCGGAGCACGCTCAGTAGACTGCAATGGTGCGATCGGTACCGCAATGATAGGCGCAGCAGTCAAAAGGTAAAAATCCAAAATTGGTAAAGAAAATCAGTGCGTGGGCTGCCTTGATTAAAAAAATAATAATTATGAGGGTAAATTATGCATTACATAAAAACTTTGGGAAAAAAGCGGTTTTATTAATATTCTTTAGAATAAAAATGTTGATATTTACTGTCCCTTTAACGAAGCATGCAAATAGAAACCTAAGTGGTCAGACATTATAGTCATCATGAAAGATCGGATTATGATGTTAATTACAGTTTTTGAGGTAGTCCAGATGTGCATTGAATGAGCAGGCTCTGTGATAAAATTTTAGGGGCATCTTATTCCAACTAGGCAAATGTCTTAAGAATATATGGCAAAGCGTCACAAAGGTTAGTAACTGCCTCACTATTTGCCCATTTTTAAGTATTTTAACCTATGCCAACTTTGGGTAATCAGAACTGGGGGAACTTCCAGATCTGCTTTGTGCATCTGGTGAATGTGAGGACTGTGATGAGACATGGGTAACGTCTACACCGACTCTGATAGCTTGAGCATGTGCAGTGTGTGATGTAGTATAATGTGGTTCAAAAACATCTGGCCACTGCTGTATCTCTGGTGCAAGGCCTTTGATATTCAATAGCTCAGAAAAAAGAAAGATTGTGGGAGGCGCCCAAGGCAGTCTGTTCACTATGAAAGGGTTCACTATACCAATGTGTTAATTTATATGCAAGAAAGTTCAGATTCTACTCAATGTTAAATAATTTATTGTACACAACGTTAATAAATACAATATTATGAGTTAAAAAACACAATTTATTTTCCTAATCTTATTTAAAAATGTATCGACACCGGTGTCATAATCTCTCTATTCACTATAAAAGGTAAACAAATTAAAATATTTATATATTTGATATAGTACTTCACATGAATATAGAACTGAATCCCTCTCTAGTAAATGATACAATATGTGGCAGTATTTGACTTCAATGTATTTGTAAGGCGTGGTTATTTTACAAGCTGTAGTGAACTGTTCTCTGGCAATACACTAGAGGAAGCTTCTATTCATTTTTTGTGTGATTTTCTCTCTATTTCATTCTATATTTTTCACCTGCAATTTGGGGAAGTGAAAGTGTTAACTTTACTCCATTTTTGCTGCTTTTGGTAAGATAAGTAAGGATAACTAGTACTAACAAGGCTACAGACTGTTAGTCTGAGGATTTAACAACAAGCTAGCAGACTGCTGCTCTCAGGATTTAAGCTTCTCTTCACTGATGTGATAACCAGCCTGTGCAACAGAAGCAGATGTACAGGTGAGCGGTAGGAGTAATCAGGAGTGTGCGCACACAGCAAGAATAAATCATCAGCTGTTTTTTGGCGGAGAGAAAATTCGGGGTAATTGGAACCACCGACATCAGCTTGTGCATAGCCATCTGAACAGTGGTCAGAAACCGAAAGGAATCAAGTGGACTAAGCGGTGAGACACAGAGCTGTCAGACCTAACTAAAAAGAACCGCTGATACAAGTAAGAGGAATCGGAGGACCTGTCAGAGGGAGGAGGTAAGGATTTGAGCATATGTAAAGATTTATATAAATCTGTACAAAGTATATTCAAAGAGTATCCCTTGAAAAAATGTGTGCATAGTGTGAACTAAAAATATCACGTAAAGTGTTACAAATACATTGAAGTCAAATACTGCCACATATTGTATCATTTACTAGAGAGGGATTCAGTTCTATATTCATGTGACGTACTATATCAAATATATAAATATTTTAATTTGTTTACCTTTTATAGTGAATAGAGAGATTATGACACCAGTGTCGATACATTTTTAAATAAGATTAGGAAGATAAATTGTGTTTTTTATCTCATAATATTGTATTTATTAATGTTGTGTACAATAAATTATTTAACATTGAGTAGAATTTGAACTTTCTTGCATATAAATTAACCCATTAGTTAACTCGTTTTTTTAAAACGGTGATCATAGTGAACAGACTGCCTTGGGCGCCTCCCACAATCTTTCTTTTTTCTGAGCTGTTGGTCATCTTGGGTTGCACCCTGTGAGAGGTGGAGCTGCTGGGAACGCAAGTGCTGTTTGACTAAGTTTTTAAACAATCCTTACTTACGTAAAGGGCCACTAAACCCAAAATCTTTCTTTTATGATTCAGATAAAAAATAGAAATTTAAACAACATTACAATTTACTTCCATTATTTATTTTGCTTCATTTTTTAAATATCCTTATTTGAAGAAAAAGCAATGCACATGGTGAGCCAATCACATGATGCTTCTATGTGCAGCAACCAATCAGCAGCTATTGAGCATATCTAGATATGCTTTTCATCAAAGAATATCAAGAGAATAAAACAAATTAGATAATATAAGTAAATTAGAAAGATGTTTAAAATTGCATTCTCTTTGTAAATCATAAAAGAAAAAATGTGGGTGGCATGTCCCTTTAACTTTGATATTCAATGCTAGAGTCCCATTTTTGCACCCTGTGCATGTAATCACCTCCTCCTGCTGATTGAGCTATCTGCTTTGCTCTCTGAAGGATCGGCCGCTTCATTCTCGGCTGGGGCGGGAATCAAGGGTAGGTGCTAGAGTCTAGTAATCCAGCAAGGGTTGACACAATAAGGTTAGGACTCGAGATCAGTAGAGGGATAATGCTGCGGGCATGGAGCCTTCTTGCCTCTGCTGCAAAAGATTCGTAGTAGGATTCTTCAGCATGTGGCATTCTCAGCGCCATTATAAGACTATTGCACCCAGTATGAATCTTTCTTCCAAGTTTCTCAAGCAAGGCATGTATTTGTAAGCGATTTTCCTCCATAACTTATAGGGTTGGTACAAAGCTATATATGTAGGCAGATAAATTGTACATAGCTTTGTGAGCAGATCCGAGCTATATGATTGAAATAATTCCATCTAATACTTCAGACAGTCTTTCGATTATTCAGGTCGAGTTACAGCGACCCTAGGGTGGATGGAGAAATCCAGTCTGCATTGAATTTCGGTAGGCCATCTGCTTTTCAAAATTACTACCGTACAAGTAGGAATAGTGATGCGAGTTAAATAACGTCTCCCCAACTTCTCCAATATGATATGGTTCAATCTAGAAGATTTAGCTTCCTTTATAAGGAAAGAACCTAATTTTATATGGTTTAATGTCAGGAGCTCTTCGGAGATGCGTCCTACAGCTACGGCGGTTGACTCCGCCCCAAAAAAATGATAATTCTGAAACATGACCATTAACACACCTGCATTCTGGAAGAAATGAGATCTCCAACTGAATAACCTAATTTTACTTGACAAGCAGAGATCACAAAACATTTAAAGCTTCTTAAACAACCCATATCTTTCATTTTATTTTCTTTAGTGATTATTTTAATACAAATTTTGTTTCCTGTAAAATGATACAAGTAAGGTTTAGGAGGGGGCATTTTGATTTTGTCACTGTTAATATAGATAAAAACATAAAGGCATTAAACAGTGAATCCATAAATTACACACACACACAGAAACACTGTTACAAATATATATTGGAAGTAGTTTGTAAATTAAAGGGACATTAAACATATTTTTTTTTTAATACTAATCGAAAGATTTATACCACAGAATTACACAATATAGATAAAGAAGTAAATTGGAAAGTTGTTTAAAAATGTCTGCTCTATCTAAACCATGAAAGAAAAATGTTGGGTTTCATGTCCCTTAATGTTATTAGTGTACATCAAATGGCCAATGCTTGTAAAGATGCCATATTAATGTACATATGCCATTCACAAATAACACAAGCATAATTGTAGCAATGCAGATCACAGCACAATGAGCATGGAAACACAGAGTAGAATAAACAGGCATATTGGGGGGGATCCCCTTATTACCCCATTAAACCACCCCTAAACTGAAGAGGTTGCTAGTCAGCTATATCAGATCATGGCAGCGCTTCCTGTCAAGACTGTAGCATTACATACATTAAATGTAAAACACACAACAGACCAACAGCACAAGTTTCCCATTGAAACTTTTCTCTCATATCAGGCCAGAATTCATTACACAAGTCCCTGATGTACTGATTCCACAGATCATGTAGTGGCACAAACAACTCATACCTGCAATTAGACCATCAACACATCAATAATCACAATGACAGGCACTTTGATACAGTATTTGTATATCACAAATAGGAACAAGGGCAAAGAAATAGGCACCAAATTAATTACTTCATTTACTTGAGTGTTTATCAACCTTTGCAGAAGGCACCAATATTTTTTTTAACTAAAAAAAGCACACAGACACAACAGCACAGCTTCATGTTTAGCATAAATATTTGACAAGTTGGGGAGATTCTTGGTTTCGGCTTCATGAAAATACAAAACAAACTTTGCACAAGCTCTGTGACACACCATGCAATATATTAGGGGGAGCACTTACACTGTATATGTTATAAATTGATATTCTTTTATTAGCGAAACAAGGATTTTGCTTGCTTTTCATATGTGAGTGTAAATAAACTCTGTTATTAAAGGGACATAAAACTCAAGACTGAATTAACTATAGCATGTTTATATGAACAGTTACAGAATTGTTTATACATGCATCAGAAATAAGTCAATATATGGGATATGCAATGCAAAACATTCTTCAGTATGAACTGGTTAAGTGCAATATGGGAAGAGTCAGGTGTGGTTTTATTTGGGGGAAGGGAACTAAATTAAGGGAACAGTCAACTCCAAAATGTTTATGGTTTAAAAAGATAGATAATCCCTTTATTACTCATTCCCCAGTTTTGCACAGCCAACACTGTTATATTAATACACTTTTTACCTCTGTAATAACCTTGTATCTAAGCCTCTTTTGAAAGCCCCCTTGATCACATGGTTATTTATTTATTATCCATTAACTTGCATTTTAGCTAATTAGTGCAGTGTCATGCACATCTCCATGGGAGAGAGCACAATGTTATCTTTATGTAACACATGAATTAGCAGTGCCTTGTTGTGAAAATCTAATAAAAAATGCATGTTATAAGAGGATGTCTGTAGTGGCTTAGAAACAGGCAGAAAATTAGAGGTTTAAGTGTTATAAAATATATTAATATAACTATGTTGGTTGTGCAAAGCGGGGAATGGGTGGTAAAGGTTTTATCTATCTTATTAAACAATACCAATTTTGGTGTTGACTGTCTCTTTAAATAGGATTTATTATTTAATATTTGTCACTCACAGTCAGTCTGTATGTGCCTCAGAAAACGCAAAAGTCAGAAGTTTAACACATACAGTATGTTCAAATTTGCTTTATGCATTCAGATTTAGTTATTTCAGATCACTAGAAATGCCAAATATCGAAAGACAAACTGATTTCAGAATAAAAGTAAGGGTTATAACAGTCTGCTATTGGACCCTGTCCCCAACTTAGACTTTTATGGTTCAGATAGTTTGTGTAATTTTAAACAATTTCAACATAAATTTATTATTAAATTTGCTTCATTTTCTTATCTTTTGTTAAAGGAACAGCAATGCACTACTGAGAGCTAGCTAAGCACATTGGGTGAACCAATACAAGAGGTACAGTATATATGTGCAGCCACCAATCAGAAGCTAGCTCCCATTAGTGCATTGCTGTTCATGAGCCTATCTAAGTATGCTCTTCACCAAAGTATACTAAGAGAATGAATCAAACTTCATAATAGATTTAAAACATCTTAGTGTATTTGATAAATAGATGTTAAACAGTAAATATGATGATGTACAGTAATCAAAGCAAAGATTGGCCTGATAATATATAGATGTATTTTTTAAATTATATTAACTGTGTAAATATTAAAGAAATAAATTGTTTTAGATTACAAATTACTGGCCACCAATATGTTGAAACCTGGGTTCCCCTATCTAACCCCTTCTGCTGAGGACAATAAAAGAGACATTGGGGGGTAGTTATCAAGCCGTCAACCTCAAATACGCTGGAATTCCGCAGCGTATTTGTGGCGAGGCTGATTCGCCTTAGTTATCAAAGGCTAGAGACCGGCAAAAGTAGAATTTTGTGACGTAAGCTTCGATCCGCCGGACTCAGTCCGACACAGATCGATTCTTACGTCCCTCCAGATGTTCCGCACACAAGTGCTGCACTATCTGACTACTTTTGCTAGTTATCAAAAAACTAGCAGGTACGCTCTGCACTTTTCCGGCCCAGCGTACCTGGAGGTGGCGGATCCCATAGGAATCAATGGGAGTCTGACCATAGCGAAAGTACAAGTTCGCTGCTGCCAGACATCCCATTGATTTCTATGGGAGCTGTCTACACCTAACACCCTAACATGTACCCCGAGTCTAAACACCCCTAATCTGTCCCCCCCTAAACCGCCGCTCCCGGAGCCCACCGCAAGCTACTCTATACATATTAACCCCTAAACCGCCGCTCCCTGACCCTGTGCAACTATAATAAATGTATTAACCCCTAAACCGCCGCTCCCAGACCCCGCCGCCACCTACATGATACCTATAAACCCCTATCCTGCCCCCCCTATACCGCCGCCCTCTATAATAAAGTTATTAACCCCTATCCTGCCGATCCCAGACCTCGCCGCCTTTAAATAAATAGTTTAACCCCTAAACCGCCGCTCCCGGACCCCGCCGCAACCTATATTAAACTTATTAACCCCTAATCTGCCCCCCTACACCTATAATACATTTATTAACCCCTATCCTGCCCCCCCTACACCGCCGCCACTGTAATAAAATTATTAACCCCTAAACCTAAGTCTAACCCTAACCCTAACACACCCCTAACTTAAATATTAATTAAATAAAATCTAAATAATATTTCTATTATTAACTAAATTAATCCTATTTAAAACTAAATACTTACCTGTAAAATAAACCCTAAGATAGCTACAATATAAATAATAATTATATTGTAGCTATCTTAGGATTTATTTTTATTTTACAGGCAAATTTCAATTTATTTTAACTAGGTACAATAGCTATTAAATAGTTATTAACTATTTAATAGCTTACCTAGCTAAAATAAACTGAAATTTACCTGTAAAATAAATCCTAACCTAAGTTACAATTACACCTAACACTACACTATCATTAAATAAATTATTCCTATTTAAAACTAAATACTTACCTGTAAAATAAACCCTAAGATATCTACAATGTAATTAATAATTACATTGTAGCTATTTTAGGATTTATATTTATTTTACAGGTAACTTTGTATTTATTTTAGATAGTTAGAATAGTTATTAAATAGTTATTAACTATTTAATAACTACTTAGCTAAAAGAAATACAAAATTACCTGCAAAATAAATCCTAACACTACACTATCATTACATTAATTAAATAAATTAACTACAAATAACTACAATTAAATACAATTACATAAACTAACTAAAGTGCAAAAAATAAAAAAAGCTAAGTTACAAAAAATAAAAAAAATAAGTTACAAACATTTAAAAAATATAACAACAATTTTAAGCTAATTACACCTAATCTAAGCCCCCTAATAAAATAACAAAGCCCCCCAAAATAAAAAAATTCCCTACCCTATTCTAAATTAAAAAAGTTCAAAGCTCTTTTACCTTACCAGCCCTTAAAAGGGCCTTTTGCGGGGCATGCCCCAAAGAAAACTGCTCTTTTGCCTGTAAAAGAAAAATACAACCCCCCCAACATTAAAACCCACCACCCACATACCCCTAATCTAACCCAAACCCCCCTTAAATAAACCTAACACTACCCCCCTGAAGATCATCCTACCTTGAGTTGTCTTCAGTCAGCCGACCCACAGATGGAACCGAAGAGGAGATCCGGAGCGGCAGAAGTGATCCTGCAAGCGGCGCTGAAGAAGTCTTCCATCCGGGTGATGTCATCTTCCAAGCGGGGTCTTCAATCTTCTTTCTTCAGGATCCATCTTCATCCCGCTGACGCGGAACATCCTTCTTTCCCGACTGACTACCGACGAATGAAGGCTCCTTTAAGGGACCTCATCCAAGATGGTGTCCCTTCAATTCCGATTGGCTGATAGGATTCTATCAGCCAATCGGAATTAAGGTAGGAAAAATCTGATTGGCTGATTGAATCTATTCTATTGGCTGTTCCGATCAGCCAATAGAATGCGAGCTCAATCTGATTGGCTGATTGGATCAGCCAATCGGATTGAACTTGAATCTGATTGGCTGATTCAATCAGCCAATCAGATTTTTCCTACCTTAATTCCGATTGGCTGATAGAATCCTATCAGCCAATCGGAATTGAAGGGACGCCATCTTGGATGACGTCCCTTAAAGGAGCCTTCATTCGTCGGTAGTCTGTCGGGAAAGAAGGATGTTCCGCGTCGGCGGATGAAGATGGATCATGAAGAAAGAAGATTGAAGACCCCGCTTGGAAGATGACATCGCCCGGATGGAAGACTTCTTCAGTGCCGCTTGGAAGATGACATCGCCCGGATGGAAGACTTCTTCAGCGCCACCTGGATGATGACTTCATCGGATGGAAGACTTCTTCAGAGCCCCTTGGAGGATCACTTCTGCCGCTCCGGATCTCCTCTTCGGTTCCATCGGTGGGTCGGCTGGCTGAAGACAACTCAAGGTAGGATGATCTTCAGGGGGGTAGTGTTAGGTTTATTTAAGGGGGGTTTGGGTTAGATTAGGGGTATGTGGGTGGTGGGTTTTAATGTTGGGGGGGGGTTGTATTTTTCTTTTACAGGCAAAAGAGCAGAATTCTTTGGGGCATGCCCCGCAAAAGGCCCTTTTAAGGGCTGATAAGGTAAAAGAGCTTTGAACTTTTTTAATTTAGAATAGGGTAGGGAATTTTTTTTATTTTGGGGGGCTTTGTTATTTTATTAGGGGGCTTAGATTAGGTGTAATTAGCTTAAAATTGTTGTAATATTTTTTAAATGTTATTTTTTGTAACTTAGCTTTTTTTATTTTTTGTACTTTAGTTAGTTTATGTAATTGTATTTAATTGTAGTTAATTTATTTAATTAATGTAATGATAGTGTAGTGTTAGGTTTAATTGTAACTTAGGTTAGGATTTATTTTACAGGTAATTTTGTATTTATTTTAGCTAGGTAGTTATGAAATAGTTAATAACTATTTAATAACTATTCTAACTAGCTAAAATAAATACAAAGTTACCTGTAAAATAAATATAAATCCTAAAATAGCTACAATGTAATTATTAATTACATTGCAGCTATCTTAGGGTTTATTTTACAGGTAAGTATTTAGTTTTAAATAGTATTAACTTAGTTAATAAGAGAAATATTATTTAGATTTATTTAATTAATATTTAAGTTAGGGGTTTTAGGGTTAGTGTTACACTTAGGTTTAGGGGTTACAGTGGTGGCAGTGTAGTGGGGGGCAGGATAGGGGTTAATAAATGTATTATAGGTGGCGACGGTGTAGGGGGGGAAGATTAGGGGTTAATAAGTTTAATATAGGGGTTCTATAAGTTTAATATAGGTTGCGGCGAAGTCCGGGAGCGGCGGTTTAGGGGTTAAACTATTTATTTAGTTGCGGCGAGGTGCGGGATCAGCAAGGTAGGGGTTAATAACTTTATTATAGAGGGCGGCGGTATAAGGGGGGCAGGATAGGGGTTACTAGGTATAATGTAGGTTGCGGCGGTGTCCGGGGGTGGCGGTTTAGGGGTTAATACATTTATAAGAGTTGCGGCGGGGTCTAGGAGCAGCGGTTTAGGGGTTAATAACTTTATTGAGTTGTGGGGGGCTCCGGTATAGGGGGTAGAACAGTGTAGTTAGTGTGGGTGCTTAGTGACAGGCTAGCAATAAAGCTGTCAAAAACACGAAGAGCAGCGAGATTGGATGAGTCATAACTCTCACAGTCCGCTGCTCATCGCCCCGTACTTGGTGCGCGGCTTTTTGACAGATTTATTGATAACTTAGGCAAAATTTTTCAGGTCCGTGGCGGCGATGGTAGGCAAGCTTAGGCGGGCGTATTGGGCAGACAAAGGCAGGAAAGTTGACACGTTGATAACTAGGCCTCAACGTCCTCCAGACATAGCTGTGTGCAATATTAAAAAAGGACAGTTAAAGAAACATAAAACAGTATGAACTAACTAAAGTTTATAAATATATAATGCAGCCAAAGCTTACCTGCAAAACAGTTTCTGTTTCAGCCCCCAATTAACCCCTTTAATTCAGGCATAGTTTTGTTTGCAGCAAGCTCCCCACTGGGCATTTCCATATATTGAAAGTGCTATCCAGGATATAGCTTCGGCAGAATGCACTTGTGCACATGCATGGTAGGGGGCACAGTCACATAACACCTGATTAAAGCAGTGCACAGTATAATGCTGAAGCTTTCACAAAGCATGTGACATTATACCATGAATATAAGCAAGCCTCTTGGCAAGAAACAATAGCAGTACCTGCTGTCCCTCCTCAACTTCCCTTACTTGCATAAGTAATTATCCTCAAGTGCACACTTTGTTACATGATACCACAAGGCTTGGAGTAGGACACGTATAATGGGGGTGGTGCAGGCTACAATTGGCAACACTAAAGTGTAAGTAATTTTGCAGATTTTTTCTTAAAGTACTTATAACCTTTTTTACACTTGTTTTCACACACTGTTTTACCTCAACATGTTTTATGGCACTTTAACCCCTTAACGACCAAGGACGTACGCCATACGTCCTAAAAAAAAATACAGTTAATGACTGAGGACGTGTGGCGTACGTCCTTGGTCTGGAAAGCAGCTGGAAGCGATCCTGCTCGCTTCCAGCTGCTTTCCGGTTATTGCAGTGATGCCTCGATATCGAGGCATCCTGCAATAACCCCCCTTGGCCATCCGATGCAGAGAGAGCCACTCTGTGGCCATCTCTGCACCGGACATCGGTGGGTGGGAGCCAGTCTGGGAGGCCATCGATGGGCCAAGTGGAGGGGGGCGGGATCGGGGGCGGGACAGACGGGGGCCTGCACGGGTGCACGCGCGTGCACGGGGGGCGGTGGGTGGGCGTGTGCACGGGGCGGCAGCAGGAGGGAACTGCTACACTGCAGAAAAACAAAGTTGATAAAAGTAAAAAAGAATGTATTTACAAATTGCATCTAAGCATCTAAGGGATCTGGAAGGGGTCGGGGGGTTGGTCGTGGGGGGGGAAGCTACACTACAGAAAAGGGCAATTAAAAAAAACACAACATACTTTTTTTTACTAAAAGATGGCGCCCATTAAGGCAGAGGGGGAGGGTTAGAGAGCTGTTTGGTGGGGGATCAGTGAGGATGGGGGCTAAGGGGGGATCCTACACAGCAGCATATGTAAATATGCTATAAAAAAAAGCCCAAATATAGCTTTTATTTTAGTACTGGCAGAGTTTCTGCCAGTACTTAAGATGGCGGGGACAATTGTGGGTTGAGGGAGGAAAGAGAGCTGTTTGGGAGGGATCAGGGGGTCTGATGTTTCAGGTGGGAGGCTGAGCTCTATACTAAAGCTAAAATTAACCCTGCAAGCTCCCTACAAGCTACATAATTAACCCCTTCACTGCTAGCCATAATACACATGTGATGCGCAGCGGCATTTGGCGGCCTTCTAATTACCAAAAAGCAACGCCAAAGCCATATATGTCTGCTATTTCTGAACAAGCTGTTTGTAAATAATTTCAGTGAGAAACCTAAAGTTCGTGAAAAAGTTTGTGAAATAGGGAACATTTTTTTTTAATTTGATCGTATTTGGCGGTGAAATCGTGGCATGAAATATACCAAAATGGGCCTAGATCAATACTTTGGGTTGTCTACTACACTACACTAAAGCAAAAATTAACCCTACAAGCTACATAATTAACCCCTTCACTGCTGGGCATAATACACGCGTGGTGCGCAGTGGCATTTAGCGGCCTTCTAATTACCAAAAAGCAATGCCAAAGCCATATATGTCTGCTATTTCTGAACAAAGGGGATCCCAGAGAAGCATTTACAACCATTTGTGCCATAATTGCACAAGCTGTTTGTAAATGATTTCAGTGAGAAACCTAAAATAGTGAAAAATTTAACTTTTTTTTTAATTTGATCGCATTTGGCGGTGAAATGGTGGCATGAAATATACCAAAATTGGCCTAGATCAATACTTGGGCCCCTAGTTATCAAGCCGTCAACCTCAAATACGATGGAATTCTGCAGCGTATTTGTGGCGAGGTTGATTCGCCTTAGTTATCAAGCACTAGATACCGGCAAAAGTAGAATTTAGTGACGTAAGCTTCGATCCGCCGGACTCAGTCCGACACAGATCGATTCTTACGTCACTCCAGATGTTCCGCACACAAGTGCGGCACAATCTGACTACTTTTGCTAGTTATCAAAAAACTAGCAGGTATGCTCGGCACTTTTCCGGCACAGCGTACCTGGTTTTCAAACCGCCGCCCTGGAGGAATCAATGGGAGTCTGACCATAGCAAAAGTTCATGTTCGCTGCTGCCAGACATCCCATTGATTCCTATGGGAGCTGTCTACACCTAACACCCTAACATGTACCCCGAGTCTAAACACCCCTAATCTGTCCCCCTACACTGCCGCAACTAAATAAATGTATTACCCCCTAAACCGCCACTCCCGGAGCCCACCGCCACTCTAATAAACTGATTAACCCCTAATCCGCCGCTCCTAGACCCCGCCGCAACTATAATGAATATGTTAACACCTAATCCGCCGCTCCCGGAGCCCACCGCCACCTACATAATACCTATTAACCCCTAAACCACCACTCCTGGAGCCCACTGCCACCTACATTCTACCAATTAACCCCTATCCTGCCCCCCTATACCGCCGCCCTCTATAATAAAGTTATTAACCCCTATCCTGCGGATCCCGGACCTCGCCGCAACTAAATAGTTTAACCCCTAAACCGCCGCTCCCGGACCCCGCCGCAACCTATATTAAACTTATTAACCCCTAATCTGCCCCCCCTACACCGTCGCCACCTATAATAAATTTATTAACCCCTATCCTGCCCCCCTATACCGCCACCACTGTAATAAAATTATTAACCCCTAAACCTAAGTCTAACACTAACCCTAACACCCCCCTAACTTAAATATTAATTAAATAAATCTAAATATTAGAACTTTTATTAACTAAATTAATCCTATTTAAAAATAAATACTTACCTTTAAAATAAACCCTAATATAGCTACAATATAAATAATAATTATATTGTAGCTATCTTAGGATTTATTTTTATTTTACAGGCATCTTTCAATTTATTTTAACTAGGTACAATAGCTATTAAATAAAGATTAAATAAATTAAATAAAGATAAATTTACCTGTAAAATAAAAACTAACCTAAGTTACAATTACACCTAACACTACACTATACTTTAATAAATTATTCCTATTTAAAACTAAATACTTACCTGTAAAATAAACCCTAAGATAGCTACAATATAATTAATAATTACATTGTAGCTATTTTAGGATTTACATTTATTTTACAGGTAACTTTGTATTTATTTTAGCTGGTTAGAATAGTTATTAAATAGTTATTAACTATTTAATAACTACTTAGCTAAAAGAAATACAAAATTACCTGTAAAATAAATCCTAACCTAAGTTACAATTAAACCTAACACTACACTATCATTAAATTAATTAAATAAATTACCTACAAATAACTACAATTAAATACAATTAAATAAAGTACAAAAAATAAAAAAAGCTAAGTTACAAAAAAAAAAAATTACAAACGTAAAAATTTTAAGCTACTTACACCTAATCTAAGCCCCCTAATAAAATAACAAAGCACCCCCAAAATAAAAAAATGCCCTACCCTATTCTAAATTAAAAAGTTACCAGCTCTTTTACCTTACCAGCCCTTAAAAGGGCCTTTTGCGGGGCATGCCCCAAAGAATTCTGCTCTTTTGCCTGTAAAATAAAAATACAACCTCCCCAACATTAAAACCCACCACCCACATACCCCTAATCTAACCCAAACCCCCCTTAAATAAACCTAACACTACCCTCCTGAAGATCATCCTACCTTGAGTCGTCTTCAGCCAGCTGACCACCGATGGAACCGAAGAGGAGATCTGGAGCGGCAGAAGTCATCATCCAAGGGGCACTGAAGAAGTCTTCCATCCGATGAAGTCATCATCCAGGCAACGCTGAAGAGATCTTCCAACCGGGCGATGTCATCTTCCAAGCGGCATCTTCAATCTTCTTTCTTCCGGATCCATCTTCATCCCGCCGACGCGGAACATCCTTCTTCCCCGACGGCCGACGACTGAATGAAGGTTCCTTTAAGGGACGTCATCCAAGATTGCGTCCCTTTAATTCCGATTGGCTGATAGGATTCTATCAGCCAATCGGAATTAAGGTAGGAAAAATCTGAATGGCTGATTGAATCAGCCAATCAGATTGAAGTTCAATCCGATTGGCTGATCCAATCATCCAATTAGAATGCGAGCTCAATCTGATTGGATCAGGCAATCGGATTGAACTTCAATCTGATTGGCTGATTCAATCAGCCATTCAGATTATTCCTACCTTAATTCCGATTGGCTGATAGAATCCTATCAGCCAATCGGAATTGAAGGGATGCCATCTTGGATGACGTCCCTTAAAGGAACCTTCATTCAGTTATCGGCCGTCGGGGAAGAAGGATGTTCCGCGTTGGCGGAATGAAGATGGATCCGGAAGAAAGAAGATTGAAGATGCCGCTTGGAAGATGACATCGCCCGGTTGGAAGATCTCTTCAGCGCCGCCTGGATGATGACTTCATCGGATGGAAGACTTCTTCAGCGCCCCTTGGATGATGACTTCTGCCGCTCCGGATCTCCTCTTCGGTTCCATCGGTGGGTCGGTCGGCTGAAGACGACTCAAGGTAGGATGATCTTCAGGGGGGTAGTGTTAGGTTTATTTAAGGGGGGTTTGGGTTAGATTAGGGGTATGTGGGTGGTGGGTTTTATTGTTGGGGGGGTTGTATTTTTATTTTACAGGCAAAAGAGCAGAATTCTTTGGGGCATGCCCCGCAAAAGGCCCTTTTAAGGGCTGGTAAGGTAAAAGAGCTGGTAACTTTTTAATTTAGAATAGGGTAGGGCATTTTTTTTGGGGGGGGGGCTTTGTTATTTTATTAGGGGGCTTAGATTAGGTGTAAGTAGCTTAAAATTGTTGTAATATTTTTTACATGTTTGTAACTTATTTTTTTTTATTTTTTGTAACTTAGCTTTTTTATTTTTTGTACTTTAATTGTAGTTATTTGTAGGTAATTTATTTAATTAATTTAATAATAGTGTAGTGTTAGGTTTAATTGTAACTTAGGTTAGGATTTATTTTACAGGTAATTTTGTATTTCTTTTAGCTAGGTAGTTATTAAATAGTTAATAACTATTTAATAACTATTCTAACTAGCTAAAATAAATACAAAGTTACCTGTAAAATTAATATAAATCCTAAAATAGCTACAATGTAATTATTAATTACATTGTAGCTATCTTAGGGTTTATTTTACAGGTAAGTATTTAGTTTTAAATAGGAATAATTTATTAAAGTATAGTGTAGTGTTAAGTGTAATTGTAACTTAGGTTAGTTTTTATTTTACAGGTAAATTTCTCTTTATTTTAACTAGGTAACTATTAAATAGTTAATAACTATTTAATAGCTATTGTACCTAGTTAAAATAAATTGAAAGATGCCTGTAAAATAAAAATAAATCCTAAGATAGCTACAATATAATTATTATTTATATTGTAGCTATATTAGGGTTTATTTTAAAGGTAAGTATTTAGTTTTAAATAGGATTAACTTAGTTAATAAGAGAAATATTATTTAGATTTATTTAATCAATATTTAAGTTAGGGGGGTGTTAGGGTTAGTGTTAGACTTAGGTTTAGGGGTTAATTTATTACAGTGGCGGCGGTGTAGGGGGGGCAGGATAGTGGTTAATAAATTTATTATAGGTGGCGACGGTGTAGGGGGGGCAGATTAGGGGTTAATAAGTTTAATATAGGTTGCAGCGGGGTCCGAGAACGGCGGTTTAGGGGTTAAACTATTTATTTAGTTGCGGCGAGGTCCGGGATCCGCAGGATAGGGGTTAATAACTTTATTATAGGTGGCAGCGGTATGGGGGGGCAGGATAGGGGTTACTAGGTAGAATGTAAGTGGCGGCGGTGTCCGGGAGCGGCGGTTTAGGGGTTAATACATTTATAAGAGTTGCGGCGGGGTCTATTAGCTGCAGTTTAGGGGTTAATAACTTTATTGAGTTACGGGGGGCTCCGGGGGCGCCGGTATAGGGGGTAGAACAGTGTAGTTAGTGTGGGTGCTTAGTGACAGGCTAGCAATAAAGCTGTCAAAAAGCCAAAGAGCAGCGAGATCGGATGAGTGATAACTATCACAGTCCGCTGCTCATCGCCCCGTACTTGGTGCGCGGCTTTTTGACAGCTTTTTTGATAACTTAGGTGAAATTTTGAAGGTCCACAGCGATGGTAGGCGAGCTTAGGCAGGCGTATTGAACCGGCGAAGGCAGGTAAAGTAGACGGCTTGATAACTACCCCCCTTGGGGTTGTCTACTACACAACACTAAAGCTAAAATTACCCATAAAAGCTCCCTACATGCTCACTAATTAACCCCTTCACTGCTGGGCATAATACACGTGTAGTGCGCAGTGGCATTTAGCAGCCTTCTAATTACTAAAAAGCAAAGCCATATATGTCTGCTATTTCTGAACAAAGGGGATCCCAGAGAAGAATTTACAACCATTTAAGCCATAATTGCACAAGCTGTTTGTAAATAATTTCAGTGAGAAACCAAAAGTTTGTGAAAAAATTAGTGAAAAAGTGAACAATTTTTTGTATTTAATCGCATTTGGCGGTGAAATGGTGGCATGAAATATACCAAAATGGGGCTAGATGAATACTTTGGGATGTCTACTAAAAAAAAAATATATACATGTCAATGGATATTCAGAGATTCCTGAAAGATATTAGTGATCTAATGTAACTAGCGCTAATTTTGAAAAATAATGGCTTGGAAATAGCAAAGTGCTACTTTTATTTATGGCCCTATAACTTACAAAAAAAGCAAAGAAGATGTAAACGATGGGTATTTCTAAAATCAGGACAAAATTTAGAAACTATTTAGCATGGGTGTTTTTTGGTGGTTGTAGATGTGTAACAGATTTTGGGGGTCAAAGTTAGAAAAAGTGTGTTTTTTTTCCATTTTTTCCTCATATTTTATAATTTTTATAGTAAATTATAAGATATGATGAAAATAATGGTATCTTTAGAAAGTCCATTTAATGGCGAGAAAGGTACAGTAAATGAGTAAGAGGAAAATTACAGCTAAACACAAACACCGCAAATAGGTAAAAATAGCCTTGGTCCCAAACGGACAAAAAATGGAAAAGTGCTGTGGTCATTAAGGGGTTAAACTCAATATAAAAGGATGTGAAACCCAATTTTTTTTTCATGATTCAGATAGAGAATACAATTTTAAGCAACATTCTAATTTACGTCTCTTGCATTCTCTGTCTGATACATGAAAAAAAAATGCCCCTAACTGTTTAATTATGGATTAATTATTTATTTTGCTGCCTTTTGCCTGTAAAATACATCAGAAAATTGTGCTGGTTCTAATCATGTGAAGGCTGTTATTTTTTTTTACTGTGAACTATAGTATACTTCCCTTACCTTGTCTATCTAGCTATTTGTGTGTTCACAGTTGTGTGCATCAACTATCATTATAGGAAAGCATTCTTTTCTTTTTTTTTTTTATAGTCAACATTCTTTAATAAGTAATTTATAAAGTGAACTATTAAAACAATAAACCTGTGTAATATATATCTTTACCTTTACGAGCAAAAGTATATCTTTCAATCGTTCGTATATGTTAATATTTTCAATAATAAAATAAAGAATAAAAAAAATAAAAAAAAACACTGCATCCACATATATGGTGCACAATGCACTTAAAACCTTTTTTAGAAAACACCTGCACAAGCTTTATATAACATATAATCAACATTTTCTTTTCTGACATGTGAAAGAAAAAAATAAATATATATATACTTAATATAGTGTAAGTGATCAATTTTCTTTGTGAATATGACCAAACATTCTCTAGTACGTGCTTTATAAGATAGGTAGATAGATAATTTTCAATTATCAGTTGAATAAAAAAAAAAAAAAAAAAAAAAAAAAAACATCCACATATATAGTACACAGTATACCTAAAACCATTTTAGAAAAAAAATACCTGTGCAAAAATCAATATTTTCATCATGAAAAAAAAAATAAAAAAAAGGAAAGAAAAAAAAAATCTTTGGCATACACAATACAACCTAAAACCCATTTATAACAGTATTTTCTAATATGTGGTTAGTATAGTGAAATCGCTAAATGTAAAAAGACTAAAGCGATTACCATATATCACATTGTTCTCAATTGTTTTCATAATTTAAAGGAGGAGGAGAGAAAAAAAAACACACACATACTACCAACCAATAAAGAAATAAGGAAAACAAATAGAAGCATAATACACACAGTAAACAGTATAACACAAAATATCTGAAGACTGAAAAGAGGACTCTCTTTAAATCTTTTAATTCTTTGGTTCCTTTTCCAAAAAAGTTAATGCTGCTTCCAGAGAGTCAAAGAAAACAAAATCCGTTCCAGACTTTATCTTCAACCTAGCTGGATATATCAAGGAGAAGAATCTATTTTCAGCTACTAAATGAGAACATATAGGCGAAAACTGTTTTCTTTTTATTGAAGTTTCAATAGAAAAGTCCTGAAAAAGCAAGATCTTCACTCCTTGAAACTGTAAGGACTGTTGTTTCCTATAGGCTCTCAGGATCTCACTTTTCCCTTGGAAATTTAAGAATTTCGCTATGACTGGTCTTGGTTTTCTGGCGTTGGGTGCTGAGTCTTCCCTCTCTCTCCCCAATCTATGTATTCTTTCAATTGTAAAGATGTTATCCCCTGGATTTAGGCCTAGTAGCTCTGGAATGGAGTATTCCACAATTTTTTTCAGATCTTGAGGTCTTAAGGCTTCAGGGATTCCAATTAACCGCAGGTTATTTCGCCTTGACCTATTTTCCATATCATCTATTTTACTGGCCAGGCTTATGTTTTGTTTTAGAAGAGTTTCAACTTGCAATTGTAAAGTATTCTGAGTGTCTTCACAGTTTGAAATCCTCTGCTCTGTTTCTTTTATTCTTTCCGCTTGATTTTTCAACTCTTCCAGTATTGTATTCAATCTTGTGTAAATTTCCTCTATCTTTGGGCTAATGAGATCAGAAACCAGAGTTGTGATCTCACCAGCATAAGAGGTATCAGAACTCTTATCTTCTAGTGTGGATTTGTTAGGAGAGCTAATTGAGATGACTGATTTGTTACCTTTTTTCTCTGTTTGTTTCATTTTTGGAGACATTTTCGCTTGAATGAGGTATTTATCCATATAATTTTATAAGGCAGTTCTATCTTAGATCCAGCACCTCAATCTTCCTATACATATAGGTACGTCTGAAGTTTCACAAGCCCTTAAATCATGTGAGGTTTTTAAATGCAGATTATTTAGAAAAAGCTTCATCAACTCAGATAGCTGATATATATATTTTTTTTTTTTAGTGACCACCCATATTGCAAGAGAGAAAGAACTCCTTCACCACAAAATACTATAGCAAATTTTATGGCAACCAGGTGTACATATGTTGCCTCACACCCATTGAAGATGTTATGTCCCTGGAGTCTTTATTAATAGGAGGTTAGGGAGAAGAAAAAGACTGAAGGTTTAACACATTGAGAGGCCCTGTTTTACCATCAAGTCCAGCAAGCACAGCAAAAGGAATAAAAACTTTGTTTAGCAAATTAGTGCTTAGAGAACAACAGCTTTAGGGTTTCAAATTATAAAATAGGAAAACTCCTAATTATTTCAGTCTTTAACCCAGATCTTTGCCATTTTGTTTAGCATCACTACCAGTCCACTGGTTCAAGGCTGGATAAGGGAAAGAAAAAAATTAACAGTTCCTACCTCCCTTCTCTCCTTCTGCCAGATCTTTACAAGTCTCTCCAGACTCTCTTCCCTCTTTTTTTTTTGGGGGGGGGGGGTTAAAGGCCTCTCGTCTAGAGGCAACCCTGTGACTTTTAAGGTGTCCTACTCCCACCTCTCAGGGCACCGTATAGCCCCAGCGTTGCTCGGCAGTTCCAAACGAACAGAGAGCTGCTAGACCTTTCTTGTGCCGCTGTCCCTGCAGTCTGCGCAGTCAGCCGTGCCGCAGCGTTTCCCTCTTGGCTGATTCCCTAGGTAAGAGGTGACGGCTCCGCTGGAACTTGCCGTTATACCTCAACACTTGCTTCACACCCGGGAACTCCAGTGGGCCCAAGAATCCCAGTCTTTGCAACAGACACGGCTTCTTCTCACAGCTATCGTGCCTGCCCTCGTTCTGGGATCACGCCGTCTACACTGGGTGATGACGTGTCAGCGAGCACTCCCGATCGCACCATCAGGAAAGCATTATTTTCAATAGCAGTGGTCATACTAGGTAGTTTAGGTGTAGATATTATTGTGTATATAAAAACATATATATTTAGCTATTAGATGCAGTATATATAAATAATTATTAAATTAATAAAAACTAAAGCACCTTACAGGAAGAGAAGAGGGCCAGAGAGTTATGATAATATTTTCTTTAAAGGGGCAGCAAACTCAAAATTATACTTTCATTAATCGGATAAAGCAAATTGGTGGCTACACATCTATGCCTCTTGTCATCTTGTCATTGGCTTGCCAGATGTGTTAAGCTAGTTCCCAGCAGTGCATTGCTGCTCCTTTAACAAATACCAAGAGTGTGCAATTATAAACAACTTTCCAATTTACTTCTATTATCAAATTTGCTTGATTCTCTAGGTATCATTTGTTATATGCACAGCCACCAATTGGCAACTACCTCTCATTAGTGCAATTATGGGATCATAGCAATCTTTAACTCTCTTTTTTTCCTTGCACAATTGAGTCATTTCTGATGGTGCCCCCAACCGATGCCAAGGTATCAGTTTATTGACCAGGACTATAGTGGGCGTCGCCCTAAAGTGTGACTCTAACAATCTCCTTTACAAAATTTTGACCCCTGTATCTGAGGGAAGTAATAATGTGTTTTAAGTTGTGTGATTGTAGCTCTTTTTTTATATAAGTTTTATACAAAAATATAATAAACAATACATTTTAAGATTAATGTGCACTAGTTACATCTTTCTTTTTGGACCTTTTACTAAAGGACACTATAGTTAGTTACACGCCCATTATGTCCAATCCCTCCCAGATCATCCAACTCCCTAACAAGCTCCACTATCTCAACTCAACTCTGCTGTTATATAATGTGTCTCTGCCACTGGTTTTCTGTGACCTAACCCCCAGATCTCTTTAAAGGGTCATTAAACCCCCAAACTATATTTCATTATTCAGATGGAGGGTAGAAATGTAAATAATTTATTTTTACTTCTATTTTTAGATTTGCTTCATTCTATTGTAATCCCTTGTTAAAGGAGCAGCAATGCACTATTTGGAGCTAGCTGAACACATCTGGTGAGCATATATATGCAGTCACCAATCAGCAGCTAACTCCCAATAATGCATTGTTGCTTCTGAGCCTACCTAGTTATGTTTTTCATCAAAGGATACCAAGAGAATGAAACAAATGAGATAATTGAAGTAAATTGGAAAATTGCATGCTCTGTATGATCTGATTCATAAAAGTTTAATTTTGACTTGACAGTCCCTTTAACAAAAGAAATGTTGGGAAGTACGGGTGCCCATATCCAGTACTCTAAGGCCATAGTGAATACAGTGTAGGATTGAAAATTATATATTTAAAAAATAGCCCAGGAATCTTAACTTATCTGTGTTCCAGAAGGATAATTTTGAAATTCTGACGCATGAAATCTTGGAAAAAAGGAAAATTATATGATAAATTCAGAATTTGTGTCACAAACAAATGCAGAATATGGCAGTGGAAAACAATATTCAGCTATTTTCAGAGCCAAATGTATTAGTGCTAAAGTACAACACACCTTCACCTTTATAAATCTAACACTGAAAATAGCTGAAAGCTATTTCCTGCAGATGTATCTGGCATTCGCTTGTGTTTATGCACATGCCTATAACTACATAAACAAGTACATGACAGATCTAGTCTAAGTGATTCTCTTTCAAGGGCAGGTTTACCTTTGCTGTGCTGGTTTAATTTTAAAGAGTCTCATCTCTCTTTTTGCTTTGCAGTTAAATCTTTAGATTTGTTCTGTTTCTACTTTTTGTAGTTGTGCTCCAAAACAACAGCCTTGCTCTCCAAGCACTACTGAATAGTTTTCTCTCTCAGGTTAGGCATACTACGTTTAAGGAAGGCATTGACAAACTATTCTGCTTTCTCAGGAGTTTGAACCTGAGGAAAATAAAAATAAAAAAGTAAAATAGAACAAATTTCAAATTAAATATAAAAAATAGACATTTAAATTAAACATACTTAATGTAATTTCCATCTGTTTCTCAGATATGTTCCCTTTAAGGGTAGTAAAAAACAAAAACAAAATGCAAAGCAGAATATGTCCCCTTTTTGGGTGGGAATAAGAGCCCCTTCTTCCTGCCAGGTAACATTTATATTTAAAAATCAATAAATATAAGTAAGGGGTAGTTAGTGAGTATTATTAAGGGGACTAAGCAAAGTTATTGAAATTACAGTATAATTTAACTTCAGTTTCATGGCTGCTCATCCAAATACCAATTTCAAAAACTATATAAAAATACATTTATTTAATTATAAATAAAGTATGATGTGCGACACTACTCCTTTACTGACGAAGAGGGATTTTATCTCAATACTGGTCAGGTGACTCAACAACAAAAAAGAAACTGGAGAGCTAGACCAACTGCCTTTAGATACAATACATTTAACAGCCACATATATTCTCCTTATGTCCATAGGTTTGACAAGGTGATGCAAAATTCCTGTAGTTTATGGTAAAGAAAACCATTTAAGAAAACATAAAATCTTCACTGCACTCCAGATTGAACTATATTTTCCATAACAAAGGCAAGATCCATCCACTAACAATTTTTGAAAAGGACTTTTATTTTCTCACATCCAAAAAAAAAAAAAAACAATTGATGGATCTTGCCTTTTTACATTGATATAAGGGTATTGGCTATTCCAATCTGGGCTTGCTCTGCTTCTTTCCCTTCTGGGATGTGAATAAGAGTCAACAACCTCATTTTAGGATGTCAAACCTTAGAAAAAATAAAAATAAAATAAAAAAAAACATACTTGAGTAGAATACTCCCTACTGCTTGTCCAGTGCATCATTGAAATAAATAAGGGCAAACATTAAAAAACCTTTCAAAGATCGGATATGTACTAATGGAAAAATTAATAAAAAACAGCTTCTGAAATTCAGAGTCTGAAATTTTGTTTCCAAGATGGCATGAGTTTGAAGCAAAATAATATAATTACCTTCAATATTAAATATCCAACCATGCTTGTCTGTGCAAAGTTTTGATAAGGTCCACAACTGCAATGTGCATGCAGTGGCGTCACTAGGGTTGGTGTCACCCGGTGCAGTAATTTATGGTGTCACCCCCCTCCCCCCAGAAAGCAGACACAAACAAACACAAAAACAGAGGCACACACACATACAAACACTCAGACACACTTAAACACACACCCAGAAACACATTCAGACACACACAAAAACACACACACACAAAAACAAACACACAAAAACACACACACACAAAAACAAACACACAAAAACACACACACACACACAAACACACACACACAAAAACACTCAGACACACACAAACACTCAGACACACACACACAGACACACACACACACACACACACAAACACTCAGACATACACACAAAAACACTCAAGCACACACACAAAACACTCAGGCACACACACAAAAACACAGGCACACACACAGAAACACTGCCTAGAGCTGCTGTACCGCAACCATACCAGTCTGGTGGACATCATACGTGGCTCCTTCACTTTAGAGACAGTGTCAAACAGTCATTTGGTCAGGTGCCAGGCACCCCCTCACAATTTCCTGATTCCCGTTTAGAGAGACAGCACAGCAGTGAGTGACTCCACTGCTCCACATGTCACTGAGCAGTGAGCACAGATAGGCAGGCAGGTTTAGGCTAGCAGCGCAACTTCGCAAGCCCCACGGCACGCCCACGACATTCATAGTGAAATTGGGCAGGGGAGGAGCAAAGTACAAACAAGCAAAAGCAGCCGGGAAAACTATTTGTGGAAATTGCAGCGCTGGCTCAAGGGGAAAAAAAATGAAGTGTCTACAACTTCCCCAGTCCTACTAATGTTCACAAATGCTGGCCCATCTAATAAAAAAAATATATGCACCTCTACATTGGAGGGTGTCACCCTGGTGCGGCCCGCACCCCCGTACCCCCTAGTGACGCCACTGTGTGCATGGAAGCATCTTTTGATTGATTGTTCCTAAATATGATGACCAAAATCTGACACAGGCTGCCTTAAGTTTTCCTTCTTTTGAGCAGGAACATTCAAGAGAAGAACCCTGTTTAGCACTAAAGCAGAATTATTTAAACAATTTTGCTAATGAAGTAATAAAAAAAAGAATTGTCTGCAGTACAGAAACTGTTCTAATGGAGGAGGACACAAATTCAATTGGATATGTACATGTATCTGAAATCAAGACTACCCACACTCCTGTAAACAATAACAGGCGTATATTGAATCCAATGCTATGGACACTTGTAATCTCATGTCAAGTAAAATAAATGAAAATTGCAGATCTGTCTTTACTTTGGCCTCTTGCTTATTTTTAAAATCTCCAGTTCTGAGATAGACAGGCATCTGTGAATACACAATATCTGGAAATGTGTGAATAATGTAAAAGGGAATGGACCTGTTTATGTTTTTTATAAATTGGAGAAAAAAATATACCTTTTCCCACCAAAGCATGAAGAAATCATAAAGCCATGGCACTGTTGAAGCATGTTAGCATTGAAGGGCTAGCCACAAATATTAGTTCAGGTATCAGGTTAGGAATTCAGAGCAGGCATAGCAAGACCTTCTGTCTCTCAAGGTATATTCAATGGAAGAAACAAATTGTAAGTAAAACAGGGATGGTTAACATAGCAGGCAAAAGAAACAGGGGGCTTCAAGTTTTGTTGCAGTCATCTGCAAATACACTGTTGTGACTATTATAAATACATACAGAAAGAGAAGCGCTGTCTCAGGAATGAACAACAGCTCAGTATCTTATTCTATGATGATTAAACACCTGGGAACATCCTCTTTTAGCCCAATTGTGCTTTTTACCAAGAATAACTTTCCAGAAGTTTTTCCAGACATGCTGGGAAACAACAAAATGGTTGCAAAATGTTATAATCTATACTATAATCGCGTTTGTAACGTGTCCATCGGTGTCGCTAGTTGCGCACGCATACTCAAAGGAATATTGGCTGCGCGAGGCAGCCAAAAGAATGTTGGCTGTGCACTCAGCCAAAAGAATCCACCAGAATGCAGCGTAAGCTGCATCCAGGTGGATTTCGAAAATGGCAGGGTGCATTCTTTCACCACCCTGCCATCTTTAACCAGGGTGGATTCTTTCACCACCCTGCCATTTTCGGAAACCACCTGGATGCAGCGTAGGCAAATCCGAAGCCTTAGAAAAACAACAACACGCAAAAACATGTAACCGTCCACATGAAGTATAACAACAAAACCTAACCGCATGCACAAAGTATAAAAAAAAACTAACCTCCCACACACAGTATTAAAGGGACACTCAAGTCAAAATTAAACTTCATGATTCAGATACAGCATGCAATTTTAAACAACTTTCCAATTTACTTCCATTAACAAAATGTGCACAGTCTTTTTATATTTATACTTTTTGAGTCACCAACTCCTACTGAGCATGTGCAAGAATTCACAGCATATACGTATATGCATTTGTGATTGGCTGATGACTGTCACATGATACAGGGGGAGTGGAAATAGACATAACTTTGCAATTTATTTAACAAAAATCTAGTACTCATTTGAAGTTCAGACTAGGTGCTATTGCATTGTCTTCTTATCATGCATTTGTTGATTATGCAAATCTACAGTGTTGACTAGTCCTTTAACAAACACCGAAACCGCAAACCCCCACATTGCAAAATAATTAACCCCTAATCCGTAAAAAACATAATTAAAATATTAACCCCATTGCAATAAACTTAACTAAACTATTAAACCCTAAATCGCCAACCCCCCACATAGCAATAAACCTAATTATCCTATTAACCCCTAAACCAACAAACCCCCACATCGCAATAAACCGAATTAACCTATTAACCCCTAAACCGGATGAAGATAGAAGATGATAGAACTGCCTGGAAAAAGACCTTCTCCACCGGGCCTTAGTCTTAGGCTTTTATTTTTATTTTTTGGGGTGGCTTTTTTTTTTAGATTAGGGTGTTTTTAGGCTGGAAAAGAGCTGATTGCCCTTTTAAGGTCAATGCCCATACAAATGCCCCTTTAGTGGCAATGGGTAGTTTATTTTTTTTTAGTGTTAGGTTTTTTTATTCTGGGGGTTTGGTGGGTGGGGGGGTTTACTGTTAGGGGGTAATTGATAATTTGTTTAGGCAAAAGAGCTGTTTATCTTACGGCAATGCCCTACAAAAGCCTTTTTTAAGGGCTATTAGTAGTTTAGTATAAGATTTGGGGGTGTTTTTATTTTGGGGGGATTTTTTATAGGGGTATTAGCTTAGGTTTAAATGTTTTATTTTGGATAGCTTTGTTTATTTTTTCTGTAATTTTAAATTTTTTATTTTGTGTAATTTTAGCTTTGGGGTTTGTATTTTTTATTTTTTTACATAGACTGCCCTCTGGGCAGGCTTATCGCCTAGTGTTATATAATGGTACTAGTCCTAAAGCCTGTGTACACGGGCCAATTTTTTTAAGTACCGCGGTTCTAACCCTTGCTCCCTCTCTCTCCCCCTCTCTTTTGCGCTCTCTCTTCCCCGCCCCTGTTCTGCTCTCTCCCCCCTCTTTTGCTCTCTCTCCCCCTCTTTTGCTCTCTCTCCCTCGTCCCTCTTTTGCTCTCTCTCCCCCTCTTTTGCTCTCTCTCTCCCCTCTTTTGCACTCTCTCTCACCCCTTTTTTGCTCTCTCTCTCTCTCCCCTCTTTTGCTCTCCCCCCCTCTTTTGCGCCCCCCCCCTCTTTTGCGCTCTCTCCCCCCTCTTTTGTGCTGTCTCCACCCCTCTCTTTTGCGCTCTCTCCCCCTCTCTTTTGCACTCTCTCCCCCTCTCTTTTGCGCTCTCTCCCCCTCTCTTTTGCGCTCTCCCCCCTCTCTTTTGCGCTCTCTTCCCCTCTCTTTTGTTCTCTCTTCCCCCTCTTTTGCGCTCTATCCCCCCTCTTTTGCGCTCTCTCTTCCCTCTCTCTTTTTCTCCCTCTCCCGTTCTCTTTTGCTCTCTCTCTTTTGCTCTCTCTATGCCCCTATTTTGCTCTCTCCCCCCTCTCTTTTGCGTTCTCTCCCCCCTCTCTTTTTCTCTCTCTCCCCCTCTCTTTTTCTCTCTCTCCCCCTCTCTTTTGCGCTCTCTTCCCCCTCTCTTTTGCGCTCTCTCCCCTCTCTTTTGCTCTCTTCCCCCCCCCTCTTTTGTGCTCTCTCCCCCCTCTTTTGCGCCCTTACCCCCCTCTTTTTCGCTCTCTCCCCTCTCTTTTGCGTTCTCTCCCCCCTCTCTTTTGCGCTCTCTCCCCCTCTTTTTTGCGCTCTTTCCCCTCTTTTGTGCTCTCTCCCCCTCTTTTGCGCTCTCTGCCTCTCTAGCGCTCTCTCTCCCCCCTCTCTTTAGCGCTCTCTCCCCCTCTCTTTTGCACTGTCTCCCCCCTCTCTTTTGCGCTCTCTCCCCCTCTCTTTTGCGCTCTCTCCCCCCTCTCTTTTGCGCTCTCTCTTCCCCGCCCCTGTTCTGCTCTCTCCCCCCTCTTTTGCTCTCTCTCTCTCCCCCTCTTTTGCTCTCTCTCTCTCTCGTCCCTCTTTTGCTCTCTCTCCCCCTCTTTTGCTCTCTCTCTCCCCTCTTTTGCACTGTCTCTCTCCCCTTTTTTGCTCTCTCTCTCTCCCCTCTTTTGCTCTCCCCCCCTCTTTTGTGCCCCCCCCTCTTTTGCGCTCTCTCCCCCCTCTTTTGTGCTGTCTCCACCCCTCTCTTTTGCGCTCTCTCCCCCTCTCTTTTGCACTCTCTCCCCCTCTCTTTTGCGCTCTCTCCCCCTCTCTTTTGCGCTCTCCCCCCTCTCTTTTGCGCTCTCTTCCCCTCTCTTTTGTTCTCTCTTCCCCCTCTTTTGTGCTCTATCCCCCCTCTTTTGCGCTCTCTCTTCCCTCTCTCTTTTTCTCCCTCTCCCGTTCTCTTTTGCTCTCTCTATGCCCCTCTTTTGCTCTCTCCCCCCTCTCTTTTGCGTTCTCTCCCCCCTCTCTTTTTCTCTCTCTCCCCCTCTCTTTTTCTCTCTCTCCCCCTCTCTTTTGCGCTCTCTTCCCCCTCTCTTTTGCGCTCTCTCCCCTCTCTTTTGCTCTCTTCCCCCCCCTCTTTTGTGCTCTCTCCCCCCTCTTTTGCGCCCTTACCCCCCTCTTTTTCGCTCTCTCCCCTCTCTTTTGCGTTCTCTCCCCCCTCTCTTTTGCGCTCTCTCCCCCTCTTTTTTGCGCTCTTTCCCCTCTTTTGTGCTCTCTCCCCCTCTTTTGCGCTCTCGGCCTCTCTAGCGCTCTCTCTCCCCCTCTCTTTAGCGCTCTCTCCCCCTCTCTTTTGCACTGTCTCCCCCCTCTCTTTTGCGCTCTCTCCCCCTCTCTTTTGCGCTCTCTCCCCCCTCTCTTTTGCGCTCTCTCCCCCTTCTCTTTTGCGCTCTCTCCCCCTTCTCTTTTGCGCTCTCTCCCCCTTCTCTTTTGCACTCTCTCTCCCCCTTCTCTTTGGAGCGCTCTCTCTCCCCCCTCTCTTTGGAGCTCTCTCTCTCCCCCTCTTTTGAGCTCTCGCTCCCCCTCTTTTGTGCTCTCTCTCCCCTTCTTTTGTGCTCTCTCTCCCCCTCTTCTGTTCTCTCTCCCCTCTCTATTTTGTTGTCTCTCTTCCTCTCTTTTGCTCTCTCTCTTCCCCCCTCTTTTTGCTCTCTCTCCCCCTCTCTTTTTCTCTCTCTATGCCCCTCTTTTGCTCTCTCCCCCTCTCTTTTGCTGTCTCTCCCCCCTCTCTTTATCCCCCCTCTTCTGCTCTCTCTATCCCCCCTCTTTAGAGCTCTCTATATATCTCACGTCGCATCCGGCCCCACCCGTGTCGAACCCGGCCCCTCCAATATCATGCCCGACACCGCCTACGTCACGCCCGACTGGCCACGATCACTTCACTCCAGATGCCAGGTGAGGTAGGCAAAGTGTGTTTGTCCTTGTGCGCAGTCTCTACTGCGCATGACAGCTTCGGACAAACACACTTGGCCTTTTATTATATAGGATAATTCTGTCTCAACTTCCTTCATGAAGAGAATAGCAAACATCCAGAGGCAGAACCTTTTCTCTCTTTCTGCTATAAGATTTGTTTTTAAGTGAAAAAAGTTCTGCAGGTCATTTTGAAATGAAATTTAATTTTATATTAGGCACCAAAGCACCAGCTCAATTTCAATGTGTTGAAAAAAAATTGAAGTTTTGTTAAGTTTTTAAAATGGCTCTTGAATAAATTGAATTTGCTCTTGGTCTAACATCTTATAATTATAATGTAAAAATATAGCAATAAAACAACATAAGAACACCTTGCATTCGTAGACTTGGAAAGGCTAGGGGGTGTTGAAAATAATCACAGAGCCTGTTAGCAATCAGTGTGCTGCTGCTTTGCAGCGCTGCTCTGTATTTGACTGTTCTTACACAGTGCAGCCAGAGCACAGTGCTCTTTGAAGAGAAAAGCCTGATGTGGAGCAGGGCTGCAAAGCAAAAGCGCTAACAGTTCCTGCATGTGTCCTGTTCTTTCTGCAGACACGCTGCATTTTCTGAGACGTCATCTCAGGTCATAGCATATTCTGCCTTTGGGAGAAAATATAATGCAAGCAATAAAACTTTATAGCAAAGAGTATGTAAAACTAACATAAAATGCATTTTTTTGCAAAAACTGCTTAAATCTGTTGAAATAACAAGGCGAGAAAAGAAAAATGAAGTCATACCCACAGGTAGGGATGGGCGAATGTTTCTAAAAATTCGAAATTTAAAACGAATTTTGATACATTCGTTCATTCGAATCGAATTTCGAATGTTTATATAACATTCTAACATTCTATTTTAGAATTTTCGTTTTCGAATTTCTCAATAAAATTCAAAAATATTCGTTTGAATAATAGAATGCTTAGCTATGTATTCATTCAATTTCGAAATGTAATATTCGAATTTAAATGTGACATTCGAATTCGAATGTGACATTCAAATTTGAAATAGTATTTTTAGTCTACAACTGTGTTTAATAAATGTAATATTCAAATTCGAATGCTACATTCGAATTCGAATGTCACATTCGAATTTGAAATAGTATTTCTAGTCTATTTCTGTGTTTTAAATGTTATATTCGATTCGAATGTGATATTCGATTTGACATGTGACATTCGAATTCGAAATAGTATTTCTAGTCTAATACTGTGTTTTATAAATGTAATATTCGAATTCGAATGTGACATTCGATTCGAATATGACATTCAAATTCGAAATAGTATTTCTAGTCTAATACTTTGTTTTATAAATGTAATATTCGAATTCGAATGTGACATTCGATTCGAAATGTGATATTCAATTTGAATGTGACATTCGAAATAGTGTTTCTAGTCTACAATTGTGTTTTATAAATGTAATATTCGAATTCGAATGTGACATTCAAAAACTGTAAATAACATTCAAAAATCGAATTAAGAATATTCGTTCTTATCAACATTCTATTATGTAAATCGAATTTCTACAATAACATTTCTTGTAACATTCGAATTCGGATATAAACACATTCGCCCATCCCTACCCACAGGTCCACAATTACCACTAATAAAAGTAACATACAACCTGATTCCCAATGCCTACTAAAGAGAAGGACTGCAGTATTTGGATATCCACAGTAGACAGAAAACACAGCAAAGCAACCCAGCAAGCTGCCCCTTGTGGAGAATCACTTTGCATTGGTGAGGATACCTGGCAGGGGCTACACTCAGAGTCAAGGGACACCACTTGTAAATCTCTTACAAATATAATAGGTCACATGCTGTGGCAACTTTAAAAGGTCACAAGTGGGGGACCAACAACTATCAAGGTGGCTGGACCCTTACAGTATTGATTGTGCTTTACTCTTATAGAGGTCAAGATATGTTCCTTCATCTATAGCAAATTATAAAACTTCTGAGTTCTAGTTCCAGTTGTCGGAGGAATCTACCTAATTATTATTGACAGAGTTCTACAAGGGTAAAATTAATTGCTTTGCTCCAACAAATGTGTGTCTGGCTCCTAGGCTTTGCATAAATGTGATGGCTGAGCAGTATCAAATTGGCACAAAAGTAGAGACCAAATCCTTTTACACCTTACAGACAACACACAACTAACGTATTAAAATACAAACTTCTGATGGCCACAAGTGGTTCCTGGACACAAAATTTCCATCATCATGCTAGAATAACTTAACTGTTTACATATATTTCCCTACATAGTGCTTCAATCAAACTTTAAAGCAATAGTTGGTTTGCACTGGGTTATTGTGTAGGCTGAAGTATCTTTGTAAGGTGGAGATGCAATCGGTGACATAATTTGATAAGATTAACTAACTGATTAGGAGCTGCAGGAAGAAAAAGACCAGAATATGTATTGTCATGAAGCCTACCTGTAATCCAATTTGCTTTGCCTCTTCAGGAGATAGAGGTTGATATATTATGTCTAGAAAAAAAAAATAATGAAAATGTCTTATGGAAATGCTGATACTGATAGCTTATTAATAAATATTGTTTTTGTGGACAATTATTTCAATCTTCTATATTAATGTTGACTATGTAGATAAAAGCAGAAAAATACAATTTGACTTCAGAAATAAGCCTGGCACATTTTTCAACCTGTTTTACAAACATGAAGTAAAGTATATAAATCATTAATTGAATATTGTGGTGACAGTTTTATTTTCTTCCTCAAGACTCCTAATCAGATAAAAACAGGAACAAAAAATAAATAAGCATCTAGTGTTACCATAGCAATATTACCATCAGTCTTTGAAATCTGCTCTCCTCCTTCAATAACACTAGAAGTAAGCTAATTCACATTTGCTAGCAAAACAGTGACTGGGATACAAAATTAATTTAAAGAGATATTGCACTCCAATTTTTTGTCATGCATAAGAAAGAGAGGCAGATCAATATGCTAAAAATATTTTAACATATAAAATATAAATTTGAAGTAAAACTAAAAGAAAATACATGATTATATTAACTGAATCTTGCTCATTAGCTGATGGGGACAGATGCCACAGGAAAAAAAGAATTGGTTTATCCAGCAGAGGACTATCCATTTTTCAGAAATCAAAAGGACTCTTTTGATTTTCTGTTCTAAAAATAAAATACTGTATTGTTTTTATCTTTGTGGGTATGTTTTATTGTCCACCAATAGAAATGTAGGAGTTGTCTTTATCAGTCTGTAAGCAAACTATCCCATAAAAAAAAAATGCACTTAAAACGTTTAGATGTGACAGAAACTCCAAATCAAATATATTTATAGGGACACTGATCCCAAATTTATCTTTCATGATTCAGATAGAGCATGCAATTTTAAGCAACTTTCTAATTTACTCCTATGATTAATTTTCTTGCTATCTTTATTTGAAATGCAAGAATGTAAGTTTCAAAGCCGGCCCATTTTTGATGAACAACCTGGGTTGTCCTTGTTGATTGGTGGATAAATGCTGTCCAAGGTTCTTAATCAAAATGTTGCTGGCTTCTTAACTTAGATGCCTTCATTTTCAAATAAAGAAAGCAAGAGAACAAAGAAAATTTGATAATAGGAGTAAATTAGAAAGTTGCTAAAAATTGCATGCTCTATCTGAATAATAAAAGAAAAATTTGGGGTTTAGTATCCCTTTAAGTATAGTAAAAGATGTAGCATGAGGCTATATATTCATTACTGTAATGTTTAACTTTTTCTTGGTAAATAAATTCCATTAATCCATTCACAATGTCATGCTCTCCCAGAGATTTCTGTAAAATTATTTTTTTCTATCTAAAAGACACATATTGGTTTTGTACTTCTCAAAACTGTGAATTTGTGTCCACATAAATAATGTGCCTCTTCTTCACAGCAAAAATGTTATAGAAAAAACATACAAAGTTGAGAAATAGATCTTAAAAGGACATAAACTTTTTTATGATTCAGATAGAACATACAGTTTTAAACTTTCACATTTGGGTTTTTTCGAGCCGTTATTAAAGTGATTACTTGAGTTTATTTTAATCAGTTTCAAACTTGCCAAAGCAGAGGACATAAGATAAACATACCCAAAAGGCTTTTCAATTGGTGTGTGCCTGAAGTGTTTTGCAATTGCACAACCATGTAGTTTTATGCATCCATTTTTTTATTCTGCAATTTCAGTGATACATTGTTATATATTAGATTCTAATGCATCACTCTTGTATCTCTTCAAATACTCAATAATCACAACATTTTCCCTTGATTTAGATTGTTGCTTTAGCAGGGGCGTAATAAGGCATAGGCCAACGAGGCCGGTGCCTAGGGCAGCAGATTTTTAAGGGGCAGCAGAATTTTGAGTCCCTAGGGCTACTCTACTGAACTCAGGGCCGTGTGGCTAAATCAACCATTTACAAATGACTTAAATGGCTGGCCCGGCTATTGCTATCCTATGGGATTGTATGTGGGTGCGCATGACGTGGAGACAGTGGAGGCGGAGCTCACTTGCGCAGCCTGACCTGGACTGAGAGGGAATGCGGTATTCTTCCTGGATCCACCGCATGATTGAGACTCACACAGACTACACAGTGCAGTGTGCACTACAAAGTGACCACTGTGAAACAGCATATGCCTTTCTCCCTTCAATACATCTTCATTAGGCATTAAAATACTTAAACGGATTAGTCACTAAATACTTGTACATTTAATGTTTATCTATCTGTCATACATGCAAAGAATAAGTATTTATTGCTGAATCTATACAACTATGTGACTTAAAACACAACTGAAAATATGTTGTATGCATTTAATACATTCAGAAACAATACAAGTATATACTTTATTATGATTGTATCATGTGACTTTATCCCCTAGGATACAATTCCTAAACCTATCATAACTACTGTTGTATTTTTAGTACTTTTAAAGGCCAGTTTGTATATTCATTACATATTTATCCAAGCAGATATTTTGCTTAAATAACTGTCAATCACCAAAGAAGATGTTTAAGGTTAAACAACCTACTGACAAACTACCATACAGTGAAGGATATTTTTTTCTGATATAAACACTTTAATCATCTGACTTTCAAAATAATGTCTTAATATAAAAAAATAAAAAATATATATATATATATATATATACATACATATATATATATATATATATATATATATATATATATATATATATATATATATATATATATATATATATATATATATATGTGTGTGTGTGTGTGTGTGTGTGTGTGTGACCAGAGTGAATGCAAGCCCTGGTGAACATCTACTTAAAAAGAATTTTTAATTTTTTACACCCTGCCCCAAAAATATTATGTCTAAAAAAAGGCCTTAAACCTGGGGTGGGGTGGAGGGTGGGGGGGGGGGGGCAGCAGAGTTTTGAGTGCCTAGGGCAGCACAAAACCTAAATACGCCCCTGTGCTTTAGCTTCGGAGTCATATACCTACACAAACTATTGTTATGGTATCTATGTTTCTACTGCTGCAAAAAAAAGGCTTGAAAAACCCAGAAGCTAGGAAGCCATAGCTCTGTGCATATAAAAGGGACAGTCTACTCCAGAATTGTTATTATTTCAAAAGATAGATAATCCCTTTATTAAACATTCCCCAGTTTTGCATAACCAACACGGTTATGTTAATATACTTTTTTCCTCTATAATTACTTTGTATCTAAGCCTCTGCAGACTGCCAATCAGTACTGACTCATAAACAACTTTATGGGAGTGAGTACAATGTTGTCTATATGCACACATGAACTAGCGCTGTCTAGCTGTGAAAACTATCAGAATGCACTGAGATAAGAGGTGGCCTTCAACGTCTTAGAAATTAGCCTGCCGAGGTTCAGCTTTCAACAAAGAATACCAAGAGAACAAAACACATTTGATGATAAAAGTAAATTGGAAAGTTGTTTAAAATTGCATGCCCTATCTGAATCATGAAAGTTTAATTTTGACTAGACTGTCCCTTTAACTTCTAAAACCTATTTTTTTTGTATAAAAAAAACACAGATACCTAATTGTGACTTAAAGACAGGGTCATTTCTTATTTATGCTGAAATCTGTTTAAAATGTCTTGTATTTTCAGGCTTGTATTGAACCTATTCACAGCACTTCATACTTTATTGATGTTTTATAAACAATAATTACTTACTTTCATCTTGTATACTTTATAAGATGTTTTTATGGCTTCTCAGAACTTGTATTACCCTATGTTTAGACTATCTTGATACATCCTATTATTGCTGCACAATATTAATAGAGCTATAAGCATTTAATGGCAAATTATTTTTATTATAACTTCTCATATTTCTTGAGAATGTTAGTCTTTTTATTACTTGTCATAATGAAAAACTACAAACTTAGCATAGTGCTATGTTCATATTTTAGATTTGATTTTTACTAATTAATTTTTGTAATAGTTATCTAGTGATATAAGGTTATTATTGCTATCATAACTTGTTAAGTCCATGTTATAGTGTCCATAACATTACATAACTATTAAACTGTATTATATATATTTAGGACAGGACTTAAATTTGCTTAGCATTTAGAAGTCAGCCTAAAAAAATAAAAAGCAGAAACAACTTTTTTTTTAGGATATTTGTATGGAAAACCTTAAAGGGACAATACAATTAAAATTAAAATGTTCATGATTGAGACAGAGGTCTCCATTCAAGAAACACGAGATGGACAACTCTGAACCTGTCCGCTCTGGCATTGTTGCTAGCGCACAGCAATATGCTACCTGCATTTAACATTGCACAAGTATCTACTTGTGCTCACTACGTCCTGCTTACACATGGCCAATCGCATACGAGCCTGGACAAGTCTAGGGGATTGCAAATCTCCAGCACAGAGCTGGAGTATAGGTTAAGATGCAGCTGTCTGATAACCGCTGGTTCTTAACTATAGGCTGCAGACTCGCTCATGCTAGCCTCTACCAAAGGCACTATAAAGCTGTACTGCAGCTTGCTAAATGGAGCCCAGAGCAAGACATTTTAAACCACTTTCCAATTTACTTCTATCAAATTTGCTTTGTACTCGTGGTATCCTTTTTGAACAGTAAACAAAGGTAGGCTGATAAGTATCTTTAGTAATCCAACATTGCTATAAACATTGTTGTAAACAATGTTGCCAATGGGCTAAAGACACATGAACGCTCCTGAACTCACGATTACTTTTTTTTTCAAATAAACTTTATTTAGAAAATCATCAAATATACAATATGCTCTTTCAGGTTGGGAGGGAGACAATCCCTCTCCTCCCTTCCTTCAAAATAAATCTTTCAAGTTATCATCAACATTTGCTTTTCATTTCTGTGTTACTGATTCTAACTATATATTCAACTGTTCACCATAACATTATTGATGAGTGTCCATCCATATTGCCTGTTTCTTACAATGTTCATAAAGCAATTCTGAGCTATTCATTGTCAGTCAACTGATATCCTATCAAATATTATATTTTTCAACATTACTAACAACAAACTAATTACGATACCAAGTGCATTGCTATGCATAGTTAGTATAGTTATAAACTATTGGGAGGTTTCAACTCTGCCCGTGTAAATCTATTATATCCTTCCCTTTATTATTTTTTCTCACTAAAATGTCTTGTGTTCTAACCTCTGTGATGTTGTGGTGTGAATTTATTAAACCCTTGGTCTGTAAGATTCTTGACACTCCTTCCACTGCATCAGCATTATCTCCTGAGTTTTTAATGAGTTATTTTGCATGTGGTGGTACCTTTCCAAATGTAGTAATGTGTCTACCTGCTTTTTCCATTCCTCAACCGATGGTGCAACCTTGTTCTTCCAATGTTTGGGGATCAGCATTTTTGCCCCGTTTAACATGACTAACCTAAGGGCTTTTGCAGCCTTACTATCGAGGCTGGGTAACGAACGAAATAGGAGGGTCTTAGGATTATTCTGCAAAGATTTCCCTGTTGCTATTCTTACATACTCAAATATCTCCGTCCAGTATCTATCCAAGCCAGGGCACTCCCACCATATGTGAGTTAGTGTGCCGTTGTTTCCACATTCTCTCCAGCACTTCCCTGAGGTTGTTTTATATATTTGCTTTAACCTGACAGGGGTCAGGTACCATCTTGATAAGAATTTATAGTTTGATTCTTGTACCCTAGTTGAGATTGAGGATTGTTTAGTGGTCTGAAACGCTACTAGCCATTCCTGTAGCTCGATATCTGTGTTTAGTTCCTTCTCCCATGCTCTAGTGAATGTGGGCAAGGTTTGTACGTCTTCTGGTATCAATAATTTATATAAAACAGATGTAGCATGTTCAGTGGGGGTTTCACGTAAGCAAAGAGTTTCAAATGCAGTGGTCTGCCTGAGTAAATTATGTTTATGTCTGTGTGTCGCGAGGTAGTGGCTCATCTGTGAGTACCTTAGCCAATTCATATTGTCACCTATCTCAGTCTCTTTAATGTTCTCAAGGGATTTCATTTTACCATTGTCAGTCAATATCTTGAATACTCGTGTTTTAACGGAAGTGTTTTGGTCTAAGTCTGAGCTCCTATAGTTCCAAGGCAATGCCGGGTTCTGACAAATTGGTGTCATGGGTGAAAAGTGTGATGAGATCCTTTCTGAGGTGTTCATGAATTTATCCCATATAGTGAAAAAGTCTACATATAATGGATACTTTTCTACCGTCTGTGGTCTGTCCTTTTTTGCTAGCCACTCCAAACCTCCCACGTTCCCTGAGCCCAATATGGCGCGGTCCAGTTGTACCCATATTTTATTATAATCGTTGTAGCACCAGTCAAACAAAGTGTGTAGCACAATCGCTTGCTTATATACCTCTATGTTAGGTAGTCCCACCCCTCCTCTGTCTCTTGGTAAATAGAGCGTTTTTCTTGGAATTCTTGGTCTAATGTCCCCCTAGATATATAGTTCTATTATATTTTGAAGTCTTTTTAAGTATTTAGAAGGCAGAGTTATGGGTGTTGTTTGTAAGAGGTATAGTAGTCTTGGTAAGACGTTCATCTTAATGACGTTAACCCTGCCTAAACATGAGATTGTTTTGTTTTTCCAATTAGACAAGTCAATTACCAAGCTTTTTTCCAGTTGTTTATCATTTGCATGAAAAATCTCTTGTTGGTCTGGGGATAAATAAATGCCTACATATTTCATTTTGATAGCTTGTCTTCTGAGTGGGCATGTTTGTAGCGTGTCATTAATTGTTGTCGTATAACGTTATATTTAATAATTCAGACTTTGCAAGATTTAACTGGAAGTTTGCAACTTCCCCATACTCCTTGAAAATCTCTAATACCCGGGGCAATGACGTGTCTATGTTTGTTAAAGTGAGCAGAATGTCGTCCGCGTATAGTGCTAATTTATGATGTCTGTTTGCTATGTTAAGACCAGTTACTAGTTTGTTGTCTCGGATTTTCTGGGCCAACGCTTCTATTGTGAGTGCAAAGAGTATCGGGGAAAGTGGGCATCCCTGCCTTGTGCCATTTTGAATTAGAAACTTTTCGGAAAGTAGTCCATTCACTTTTACTTTTGCTGTGGGGCTTCTATATAGTGTGAGA
Source organism: Bombina bombina (assembly GCF_027579735.1). Taxonomy (NCBI): domain Eukaryota; kingdom Metazoa; phylum Chordata; class Amphibia; order Anura; family Bombinatoridae; genus Bombina; species Bombina bombina. The sequence goes on from NC_069499.1 coordinate 1,306,968,562, forward strand.
ATTAACTGTATAAACCTACTACTAAATTTCATTTTGTGAAGGACTGATTTAAGGAATTGCCAATTTACCCTATCAAATGCCTTTTCCGCATCTGTAGATATAAGGGCCATTTGTATCTTATTTATTTGGGCATATGTGATTAATTGGAGGGTTCTGAGTGTATTGTCACGCGCTTCCTGTCCCGGTACAAATCCCACCTGGTCTGGGTACACTGTCAGTATATTTATAAGAATCTTAGTAGTGCTATCCAAATAATAAATCAGTTTATGGCAGGGTTACAAACACAATATAAACAAAAAAAAAATAGCAACCCTAATCAACCATGCATCTACTAGACCATACAATTAATATAAATACCTGAATTATTTTATTTAGTTAATATCCATGAACATATTGAAGTATATTTGCAATAAAAGGAAACTAAATAATATTATAGGCGCTTGAAAACTATTTAAATATGTTATGCAAAATTCCTACACGCTTATCTTAAGAAACCAGCCTTATATACAAGTCTTTTAACATCCAAGCAATACAATTCTAAACAGTGTTTATAAAATAATAGGATAATATATATATTCTGCTATTTAACTGCAATTTATCCTACTCTGCCACATACAGTAATAATAAATGTTTATTTTAAATGTTTGCATACAAATAGGCAGGCTAAGAGCTATCTGAAACAATGGCATACAGTTTAAAAGTATAATCTGTACTTTAAATCTATTAACTGTAAAGGCTATGCATATGACTTATCTTACAAAACCCAGAAAACCGTATCTTTAAACTGCAGTGACTTTAAAATATCACATGTAATTAGCAGTCCTTTTCTTATACTCTCTATATATATATATACGTTACCAAAATGATATCCAACTTCCCAAAATGATATTCAACTTCAAGATTTTTCACACCTCATATAAAATAAGTGTAATTGCAATGGAATAGGAGAAATATGGCCCACTTTGTTTTTGTAGTTTGACTGTGTCCCACGCAAAACAGTTTCAGTCAGTTCAAAAACTCTGTAGCCAGTGTGTCCCCTTCCTTCTGCATCAACTTATTAGTCTAATCATAGGTGTGAAATATGGGTGGCCCTTCGAAACCTTGTCCCTCTATTGGATAATCTGAATATCCCATTTCCAACAGCCAAAAAGCTTTCTGGCTGTAGTTCTCTCATGGCAACACTGGGTGGCATCATTACAAACATACATAGCAACATTTGAATCAACTTAAATCAGTATTTCTATCAAATGGTTATTCATTTTATCATAATTTATTGCAACAACTATTCACAATATTTGTTTTGGATAAGTTATATCTTAATGAATTTTCTGATTATTCTGATACCAAATATGTTATATTATTAACATTTTATTATATTAAGGCAATTTAATACTGTTAATTATTAGCTTAAAATGCATTATAATTTTATCTGTATCCTGGCATTTATATGTGAATAATAGCTTATTTTTAATTCAGTATTGTACTGTATTCCAAGTGAATCCTGTCTATGTAGATCTGAAATAAAAATAAATGTTAATAATCACTTCTCTTCAGGTCCATAAACATCTATTCATGTTCTTAAACACACAGAGGCTAAGTAAGATCTTTTATGTTTTCAAAACATATATATATATATATATATATATATATATATATATATATGCACTTCAAATAAGGGATTACCAAAATGGTCATTCAATCTATACTAATTCTGAATTTATTTCCTATATAAATATCCCCTGCAGCAATCATCCACCTAATACAATGTGCTTAATTTTAATATATATATATATCATGAATCATTCCAAACATACATGGAAAACTGGCATTGTTCCCCTTGCAAAATGCATCCAACTCTATCTGTGTCACCTTCCCCCTAGCTGTGTAAAATTCCAGAGGGGTCCTTGAACACATTCTTTTCTCTCACCAAATGTTTTGGGAGTTATAAAACTCTGCATATATAGTCAAATGAGTAGGAAAAAAAAATGTGTGTGTGTTTTACACCATAGGAGGTGGTACTTCAAAAGCTATGCTGATTTTCAATCCTGATAAACGTGTATTCATCCAGCTAACCCATCTGGTAAGGGGGTTGGGACCCCCTGTGGTGTTAAACAAACTCATGTTCAATTAATCCTGAGGTCTCATCTAACATATACAGTGTATAAAATATACATATATATGTATACATATGTAATATTCATCATAATATTCATATACTCTGACATAAATCCCCCTTCCAACTTCAAATAGATGTAGGACACATGTATTTGAATTGGCTTAAAGTCAGTGGTATTTGATGAGGATCAACCGTATATCTCATAGACAGTCTCTTATGTAGAAAGTTTGTTATTTTGAGCCTTCATGTTTATCAGTTGGGCACCTTTAAACTGCAGTATGTCTTTAGTTCATTTGGGGATATGACACTTCATTCTCCCTCTATGACTTGTAGTTGGGATCTGGGATGACATGCCCGCAATTGATTGATATGGACCCATTTATCTATGAAACTTTCATTTTTGGGGATCCTTATTTTATAGGCCACTGGAGATATTTTGTCAGTAATGACGAAAGGACCTTTCCATGAGGGAAGAAATTTCTTCTCCCTAACCTGATCTCTTCCAAAGTTATAAAGATAAACTTTATCATTTATTTCATATTCCTTTTTGTACGTTTTGAGATCATAATAGGTTTTAGTGGTAGTTGCGGCTCTTTCTAAATTCCTTTGAGCAAATGCAAAGGCATATTGCAGGTGTTTTCTTAGGTTCTCCACATATTGATGTGTATTGGCAGCGTTTATCAAGTTTTGGTCTGATGTACGGTATAGTAGATGCTGAGGTAGAACCATTCTTCTACCAGTCATCAGTTCAAAAGGTGACATCTTGGTAGCACTACTTGGAGTTGCTCTTAATGCCATTAAGACTAGAGGTAGTTTTACATCCCAGTCTTTACCTGTTTCACTCACAAACTTTTTGAGGATTTTAACAATGGACTGGTTGTAACGCTCTACACCACCACTTGAGGCAGCTCTATAAGCAATATGGAGCTTTCTTTTAACCCCTAGTATTTTCCACATTTTTGTCATTACTTCGCTAGTGAAGTGGGTCCCCCGATCTGATTCGATTCTTTGGGGCAAACCAAATCTGGAAAATACATGGTTGATGAGCAATGCTGCACATGTTTCAGCACTATTGTTAGGTGCACTAATGCACTCTACCCATTTAGTGAACAGGCATGTCACTGTTAACATGTACTTGTTACCTCTTGATGATCTTGTTACTGGGCCAATAAAATCAATTTGTATATCTGACCATGGCATTACCATCCCCCTTTTCTGCAATGGCGCTCTATGCGTTGGTCCAGTGGGTTGGAACTGTGGGCAGATTAAACACCCTTGACAGTAGGTTTGAACATCTTTCAACATGTGTGGCCAAAAAGCGTAATCACGCAATATTTCATACGTGAGTTTGGCACCACGATGACCAAATGTGGGAGCATCATGGGCATGTTGAAGCATTAGACCTCGGAACTTGGTGGGTACTACCCACTGCTGGATGCCAGTTTTGGAGGTTCTAATTAACAAACCATCCTGTAATTTGAATTGTGATTTAGATTTTATTAAGATTCTCAGATCTTCTTTGCCAATGCAATCATCTTTTGAGATGGGGTTGCTTTCAGGATCTTCTATGTGTTTATAGAAGATGCCTACAATGGGGTCTTCTTTTTGACTAGTGATCAGGTCCTCACTAGGAGAATCCTGACTCCATTGTACCAAATTAGGCTCACTCTGTTGTTTTGCCTGGTTTCTGGTAATGGCTTCTACTTGAATTGCACCCATTAAGTGGTCAGTATTAAGGAGTTCTCCAGTTATGGCTCCTTGTTTGGCTAATGAATCCGCAAGGTCATTGCCTTCCTTATCAGGACCTAGAACTCTGGAATGACCCTTGGTCTTTTTCCAGTGTATGGTTAAATCATTGGATACCACCAGATTATCAATCTCGCAGAACAACTTGCCATGCTTGACTGGTTTGTTATTGCTTTTCTGCATGCCATTTCTTTTCCAAGTTGGCAGGTATTCAACAAAACTGTCACGTACATAATTTGAGTCAGTTATGATCACAAATTCATGAATACCATGTTCAATAGCCATTTCAATGGTTTTGAAAACAGCAGTTAGTTCTGCAACTTGACTGGATCTTGGTCCAATGTTGAAACCTACAGATATATTTGAGTCTCCATTTGTCCAAGTTATACCAATGCCAGCTACTAATCTGCGCTCACTATCAATAGTGGCGTGGTAAGAACAACCATCAACATACACCCAAGGTAATGTTTGACAATGTTCCTCATTGTATATTTTATATCGGGAAAGCAATTGTTCCTCCAGAAAATCATCTTCTGATAATTCTTCCCCAGGATCTCTAGCAGTACAGTCGTGGAGCTCAGCAAGCCCTTGTGCGACTGGATTCTTTTTATTCTGTTTGTAGCGAATTTCTAAGGGCCAGCCTTGTAAGGAAAGAGTCCACACTGTTATGCGGCTATTAGACAGATTCCCATCTCTTATTCTCTCACTTTGCAAATATAGCAAAGGCTGGTGGGCCGTTTCTACAATAATTTTCTCGCCCTGTATATAGCTGCGGAAATTTTGTAGAGCCCATACAGTAGATAAGAGGGCTTTTTCGCAATCGCTAGATTTTATTTCTACTGGGGATAGATTTTTGCTCGCATAAGCAATGGCTTTGTTCAAATTATCATGCTTTTGGTATAACACAGCACTCATGCTTACATCTGTGTAACCCGTCTCTAAGAAGAAAGGTTTACCACCTTCAGGGTACGCTAAGCAAGGTGCTTGAGTGAGTTTTCTCTTCAGCTCTCTGATGGTTGTCTCTTGAGACTCACTCCAGTGCCATTTCACATCCTTCTTTAGAAGAAGTAGTAGTGGTTTAGCTAATTCCGCATAATTATCAATGAATTTGCGAGAATAATTCGTCATACCCAGGAATGATCTCAATTCCTTTAAGTTAGTTGGGTTTTTAGAATTCACTATCGCTTCTACCTTTTTCTTCTGGGGATTTAATCCGTCAGAAGTAACTTCATGTCCCAAGAAGTTTACACGAGTGCGGCACCATTGAGCTTTTTGCAGGGATAATTTGACACCTGCCCTTTTAAGTTGGCTGAGAATGTGTTTAAGCTCTACGATGTGTTTTTCAAAGTCTGTGCTTTTGATTAAAACATCATCAACATAAGATAAGGTCCCCCTTTCCAGTGCATCAGGCATAGCCTTATGCATGAATACAGCAAATTCATGTCCAGAATTTATGTATCCAAAAGGAAGTCTTTGAAATGCATATTGGACCTTTTGGAAGGAGAATGCTAGCTTATATTGGTCCTCTTCATGTACCTTTATGGTCCAATATCCCTGTGCACAATCAATGGCAGTGAATATTTTGGATCCTTGCATTTGTGCTAGGCACTGGTCAATGTATGGTACAGGCCAGCCAGACATGTATACTCGTTTGTTTAGCTGTCTTAAGTCAGCACACAAATGCCATTGTCCATTGGGTTTAAGGACACCTAGAATAGGGTTATTATAAGAGCTGTGCACCTGTCTGATAATACCTCTTTCTTCCAAATTCCTTATGATCTCTGCAAGAGAATCATATGAGGCTAAGGAAAGTCTGTATTGTTTGACAAATACAGGTGGCGCATCGGGATCTGTTTGTATTCTTGCAATGTGCAAGTCTGTAGTACCACAGTCATAAGAATCCTTAGCGAAAATATCCTTGTATTCCATTAGGAGTTCTCGCAGCTGTTGGCGTTCGTCATCGCTGGAACAGCCATTAGCTAAGGATATTTGCTCTTCGACTATTTGCTGAAATCCTGGAAAGATTTCAGGCTGTCCTATTTCATAGGCTTCTTCCAACCTAGAGGTGAGATCCCCTTGATTATAATTTACATTGCTCCCATGACTCTGGGTATTGGGGTAATCTTGCTGTTTGATTGGCTGATCAAACACTAGAGAGGCTTCTTCAATTTTACAGATGCCTTCTTCTGAGCTGAAGGGATAAATAGACTGAATATTAAATAGACCCTCTGGCATAGATGCAAAGGATTGTTCCATTAATTGTTCTTCAGTTAGGTATCCTTCAGGTATTAGCCCAATTACATTATTCTGGAATCCAAAAGTGTAATAACTTGATTCCAGTGCATATCCTGTGGTAGTTCCCTTGGATAATGTTATATCCTGTGGGGTCATGTTATGCACAATAATATTTATTGGCACAGTTCCAATATTCACCATAGGAGTGTAGGTTACTGAGACACCCAGATTTTGTATTCTATGGGAGAGGCAAATCAGTGTTTCAGAAGTTTTTAATTTCTGACCTCTCTTTACCTGTAAGGGTAAAAGAAATTTATCAGCCCCAGCAGGAATTATAACATCGCTAGATACCTGCATATTCACAGCATATGGCAATTGCTGGTTTGATTTCAGGGCTGCATTTTCATCCTGAAATACTTCAGGGTCCCCCTTTAACCTGCTCCAGAGGCAAGAATTAATCAAATCTATTTGTATGGCATATCTATGTAAGATATCATTGCCAATGTATATTTGATTATGGGGAGTATTTAAAACTAAAAACAGGTGCTTCACTGACTTATTACCTATAGAGATAGATAATAAGCACTTAGCTGTGATGTTATAGCTTTCAGACCTGTCATCCAGGCCGTTGACACTGTGGTCTTGGGGAGAAAGATATTTAATCACTTTAGGTTCAGCTATTTGCGCTAATAAACCTTCGCTTATATAGCTAGCTTCCTGTTTTAAGTTTATTTTAGCATACTTGGTTTTACCAAGGTCATGCACTTGTATAGGGATAAATAGATCCTCTTTAACTCTCTCAATCCCTGTGAGGTATTGAGCGTGGCCTCCCCCCTTAGGGATTTTATGATCCCCCTTGTGGAGTGATATGGTTAATACATCGCCATCTAGGGAAATATTCGCTATCTTTCCAGGCGAAATTTTAAAAGTATTACCATCAGAGCCACTAAAAGGAGTCTGATCATCTATTTGTAGAATAGTGATTTCAGGTACAGAGTTATTTCTGAAATGAATCTCCACAGCATCTGGTTTCTCTTCCACCACGTGACAGCTATGTCGGGCGTGAGATATACCAGATTTTTCATAATTGATAGGCCGTTTAACTTGTGACCAAATTACATTATTTATGCAATCAATTCATCCATTTTATTTTTGGCTATTTTTAAACCCTCTTCGCGTCTGCGCAAGGAACGAATACTATTTTCTAGCTCCAGTATTTGCAATCGTTTGTCTGTGACACAAAACGACATTTCGTCAATTATGCATATTAAAAGGGGCCAGGATTTTAGTATTAGTTCGTCTCGCTTTTTGGGAGCTTTGCATTGATTAATCATTAATAATTCCTGGAAGAATTCATTCTCTTCATTCCACATATTATTATTAACGGTAATATTTTTAGCCCTAGTTTCAAGCGTATCCATAAAATCATTTAATTCACCCGCAATATTAAACTTCCCTTTAAGGTAACTTAAGATATCTTTCTTAAGGACCTGACCTTTAGTAATAGGTATGGTTATGTATAGAATTAAATGAGTCACTTCTGGCTACAGACATTATTATATTGGTTTAGTACTTAGTTAAACTAAAACGCTAATACAATTTTTGCCAATAAAAAGAGAGAAGGAAAAATTTTATATTTAAAAAAAAAAATATTATTAATTTTGAAATATGAAAAATTAATATTCCGAAATATGAAAAATTAATATTTTTGATTAACTTTGAAAATATGAAAAATCAATATTTTTGATTAATTTTGAAATATGAAAAATTAATATTTTTATTAATTTTTCAAAATTAATCTTTAATAATATTTCAAGATATTAATGTCAATCTCGAAATATGAAAATTAATATTTCAACTTTTCAAAAAAAATAAAAAAATAAAAAAATTATATCTTCAAAATATTAATATCGAAATATGAATTTTTTTTTTCTCTTTTATAATAATTTCTATTTACTTACTAATATATTATATCAATTATGATGGAATATTAATAAATCTCAGAAAAAGTGCCTCCAATTATTATGTCAGTATATTTATAAGAATCTTAGTAGTGCTATCCAAATAATAAATCAGTTTATGGCAGGGTTACAAACACAATATAAACAAAAAAAAATAGCAACCTTAATCAACCATGCATCTACTAGACCATACAATTAATATAAATACCTGAATTCTTTTATTTAGTTAATATCCATGAACATATTGAAGTATATTTGCAATAAAAGGAAACTAAATAATAGTATAGGCGCTTGACAACTATTTAAATATGTTATGCAAAATTCCTACACGCTTATCTTAAGAAACCAGCCTTATATACAAGTCTTTTAACATCCAAGCAATACAATTCTAAACAGTGTTTATAAAATAATAGGATAATATATATATTCTGCTATTTAACTGCAATTTATCCTACTCTGCCACATACAGTAATAATAAATGTTTATTTTAAATGTTTGCATACAAATAGGCAGGCTAAGAGCTAACTGAAACAATGGCATACAGTTTAAAAGTATAATCTGTACTTTAAATCTATTAACTGTAAAGGCTATGCATATGACTTATCTTACTAAACCCAGAAAACCGTATCTTTAAACTGCAGTGACTTTAAAATATCACATGTAATTAGCAGTCCTTTTCTTATACTCTATATATATATATACATTACCAAAATGATATCCAACTTCCCAAAATGATATCCAACTTCAAGATTTTTCACACCTCATATAAAATAAGTGTAATTGCAATGGAATAGGAGAAATATGGCCCACTTTGTTTTTGTAGTTTGACTGTGTCCCACGCAAAACAGTTTCAGTCAGTTCAAAAACTCTGTAGCCAGTGTGTCCCCTTCCTTCTGCATCAACTTATTAGTCTAATCATAGGTGTGAAATATGGGTGGCCCTTCGAAACCTTGTCCCTCTATTGGATAATCTGAATATCCCATTTCCAACAGCCAAAAAGCTTTCTGGCTGTAGTTCTCTCATGGCAACACTGGGTGGCATCATTACAAACATACATAGCAACATTTGAATCAACTTAAATCAGTATTTCTATCAAATGGTTATTCATTTTATCATAATTTATTGCAACAACTATTCACAATATTTGTTTTGGATAAGTTATATCTTAATGAATTTTCTCATTATTCTGATACCAAATATGTTATATTATTAACATTTTATTATATTAAGGCAATTTAATACTGTTAATTATTAGCTTAAAATGCATTACAATTTTATCTGTATCCTGGCATTTATATGTGAATAATAGCTTATTTTTAATTCAGTATTGTACTGTATTCCAAGTGAATCCTGTCTATGTAGATCTGAAATAAAAATAAATGTTAATAATCACTTCTCTTCAGGTCCATAAACATCTATTCATGTTCTTAAACACACAGAGGCTAAGTAAGATCTTTTATGTTTTCAAAACATATATATATATATATATATATATATATATATATATATATATATATGCACTTCAAATAAGGGATTACCAAAATGGTAATTCAATCTATACTAATTCTGAATTTATTTCCTATATAAATATCCCCTGAAGCAATCATCCACCTAATACAATGTGCTTAATTTTAATATATATATATCATGAATCATTCCAAACATACATGGAAAACTGGCATTGTTCCCCTTGCAAAATGCATCCAACTCTATCTGTGTCACCTTCCCCCTAGCTGTGTATTTGCAACACATCTTACTTTGAAATCACAAAACTTAGGTGAGAAATTCCAGAGGGGTCCTTGAACACATTCTTTTCTCTCACCAAATGTTTTGGGAGTTATAAAACTCTGCATATATAGTCAAATGAGTAGGAAAAAAAAATGTTTGTGTGTTTTACACCATAGGAGGTGGTACTTCAAAAGCTATGCTGATTTTCAATCCTGATAAACGTGTATTCATCCAGCGAACCCATCTGGTAAGGGGGTTGGGACCCCCTGTGGTGTTAAACAAACTCATGTTCAATTAATCCTGAGGTCTCATCTAACATATACAGTGTATAAAATATACATATATATGTATACATATGTAATATTCATCATAATATTCATATACTCTGACAACACCAACCTTGGGAGATAAGTGTTTATTCTAGTGGCTAGTATTTTGGCAAATATTTTTATGTCTGAATTTAGTAGTGAGATGGGTCTATAATTTTCAGGTCTATCAGGTGTTTTCCCCGGTTTAGGAAGAACCGTAATGTGTGCTTCTAGCATGTTGTCTGTAAAGCCCCCGTCCTTGAGTAGGGAATTGAATAATTTGGTTAGAGGGGCCAGTAAATGATGCATGAAGCTTTTATAGTATTTAATACTTAGACCATCTGGTCCAGGGCTCTTCCCGTTTGGCATGTTTTTAATGGATTTTTTTATTTCTTCAGGTGTGATTGGCAAATCTAAGGTTTCGGAGTCGTCACTATTTAGTTGGTGAAGCTGTATGTCATCTAGTAAATTATCTATGTCTTCCTGTGTACCTTTCATCGGGATACTATACAGCTTCCCATAATACTGTCTGAAGGTGTCCGCTATATGTATGCTGTCTTTTTGTGTTTGTCCTGCTGTATCTGATATGTTATATACATGGTTATCTAGCTGTTTTCTTTTAAGAGCTTTCGCTAAGGATGAGCCAGTTTTGTCATTAACATCAAAGTATCGTTGCTGTAGTATGTTTGCTTTCCTCTGGTATTCCTTCATCAGGTAATTGTTAAGTACAGTTTTACTTTTGGAGAGTTCTTGTAGTATATCAGTGGAATTAGGGTGTTTTTTAAGTTCTGTTTCCCAGTATCTAATTTGAGAGGTTATTGAATTTGTGAATTGCCTATTGTTTTTATTTTCCCTAGCTTTATATCTTATAAATTCTCCCCTTAGTACGCATTTATGTGCCTCCCATAGTACTGACATGGCGGTGTCTTCATTAGTGTTTTCTCTGAAATAATGACCTATAACAGAATCCAATTCTGTCTGTGTTAGTTTATTGTCTAACATGTGCTCGTCCAGCCTCCATATAAATGGCTTTATCAGCATATTTGGCCATCTAATTGTGCACTTTACTGGGGCGTGGTCTGACCATGTGGTCGGTAGTATTGTTGAGTCTTCTATCAGTGTTAACCCTGCCTGGTCTGTGAGGATGTAGTCTATCCTGGTGTATATGTGATGCGGGTGTGAATAAAATGTATAATCCCTTTTGCGTGGATTTTTTGCCCTTCAAACATCATGTAATCGGAGTTGTTGCATCTGGGTGTGTATTCCCTTTATTACCTTGTGGGATGTGCTGGTTTTACCCGAAGAGGTGTCCTTTATTGGGTCTAATGGGGTGTTGAAATCTCCCCAAGCAGTAGAATACCCTTCGAGTGTTCCAGTATCAATTGGGTGACTTGTTTGAATAGCAAGTGCTGCCCTGTATTCGGCAGGTAGATATTTTCTAATGTGACTTGTGTATTGAAAAGAAAGCCTATCACTATTATATAAGCGCCATTAGGGTCCTTAATAACATGCGATGGACAGAAATGTATATGGTTTCTCATAAATATACCTACTCCTCCCTTTTTTGTAGGGCCTGATGCCATAAAGGCCGTTTTGTACCTGTTATTGATGAACTTTGGTTCTTTTCCCTTTTTGAAATGTGTTTCCTGCATGTACATTATATCCCCCAGTTCCTTATGCATATGATTAAAGGCTATTGAGCGTTTCTCTGGGCTGTTTAATCCTTTTGCATTAATGGTTAACAGTTTTATTTGTCTCGTCTGCATGATGAGGTGTATTGTTTCCCCCTGTGTCTCTAGAGGTGTTAACCTACCCTGTTTTAACAATTACTATTTCTTGTATATAGTAAGCCCTTGATTGTTATAAGCAATCTATGTATTAGGTTGTCAAGTACTATACTAACCAGAGAAGGAGCTGCATGTAAACTATTAGGTGGTGTTTCCGGGTATAGAGTGTTCCCTCACGTTTCTATATGCTATTAGTACTGGTATATATGCCAATGCACTGAACCTCCTTTAACTGAGAAATACAGAGTGAAAGTATTCCTTACAAATATAAGCCTAACCTTTTCTTTTGTCAGTGAAATGCAACAACTTACAGTATCAGACCCAGATATTGATCTGTGTCTCAATGCCATGCAATACAGAACAGTGTAACTTAATACAGTACAAACAAAAAACAGTAGAGGCAGTATCCCTGCCCCCAAACCCAACCTGTACAGATAAAATAAAAAAATTAAACATTGTTAGCATACGACCTTATATCAGCTGTCTAGTTTCCAAGTATACACTGCCGTTATTTCACAGCAAATAGTCCCCAGTTCATGCTTCAGATTCAGTATTTGCATCTGCTGCTATCTCTGGCTGAGGAGCTTTCTCTAGGGTGGAGGGAATCTTCTTTAGGGGAGAACGGGGACCATTCTCACGTGGAGGTAGTCTTGTTTCAGCGTGCTTCGCTTTTTCCAGTTGTTGTAGGCTGAGCTTCAGGGCCTCACAGAAATATGGTAGATCTTCTTGGGTTTTAAGGATCACAGTGGTGTTGTCTCTGGTTGCAATAATGCTGACTGGGAAGCCCCATCTGTATATAATCTTTTGTTCTCTTAGGATGTTTGTAATGTAATTGAGTTCTCTCCTCTTTTGAAGAGTGGTCGGGCTGAGGTCCTGGAAGATTTGTATGCGGTTTCCCGCGTGTGTGATATTTTGCTTCAATCTTGCTTGTTTCATTATTTCTTCTTTGTCTTTGAAGTGGAGCAATTTGAGTATTACATCTCTCGGCGGTGCCTTGGGTGGTGGTTTTGCACGTAGTGCTCTATGCGCTCTTTCAATCACCAAATCTGGGGCACAATTATCATCTTTAACTGTTCTGAATAGATTTTGCAAGCACCCCTCTAATGCCCCCGCCTGTATTGTTTCTGGTATGCCCCTTATTCTCAGGTTGTTTCTCCTTCCTCTATTGTCCAGATCTTCAACCTTGTCTAATAGCTGTTGTATGGTCTCTTCCTGGTCATAAGCCTAACGTAACATGTGTTGAATATCCGTATCCATGATATTATGTCTTTCTTCTAATGTTGTTACCCTCTGTGTCACTCTAGATAAATCTCTTTTCAAATCCCCATAACAATTTTTTACTTCTTTGACCATTTCTTTAAGATCATTCTTAGTACACAGTGGTAATAGATCCTCCTTTGTAAGCCCAGTTTTGTCATGTATCATTGGTGTGTTCTCCACCATGTCTCCTTGTGGGTTGTCTGTATCAGTGGTTGCTGGCATGGAATCTAGCACATGGTCAATAGGTTTTAAATAATGTTGCAGCATTCTGGACCTTGGTGTGTTGTCTGGTTTATTTGGCTTCTTTCCTGGCATTTTGTTCATGTAATGTAAGCAGATGGTTCACTGGATGTGACTGAAAGAAACGTTCATTCACTGTTAATCTGGCCAACCCAGCTTGTAATTAGAGAGGCTATGTTTTTCTTCCTTGTAATCCTGTCAGGAGTGTTCTTTTATTATATACCGGGGTTCAGCTTATCTTTGCCTGTGTGTCTGTTTGGCTGTTTTATGTTTCTCCCCTTTATGGTGCTGTTTCCTCTTGTGAGTTGCTTATATGTCTGCTTCTACTGTTTGATTAACGTATGGGGCCTGCTTTATAACATTCCTATCTATGCCCAGGGTTCCCCAGCATGTGGTGTGTTAAGTGGTACACTTACTGCATGTATTTAGTCCCCTTTTTTTTCCCCTTTCAGAGCTGCCTCTTATGCGACTTTACTCCCTGCTGCACTCCGTAATTATGGGCCGTCACTGATCGCATGACCACGTGGTATGGCGGTTCCGTTTTCTGGCCACTGTCTCCGCTGTCTACCGCTTCTAATCAGGTTTCCCCTGATACCTCCAGTTGTCGGTCTGTGCCTCTCCTCTCTTGTATCTTCTGTCCGATGCTGTATTTATGCGGTTGTCTGCATGTTATAGCCGGTGTCTCTGGCCAGTCCTCTCACCTCCGCTGCTGACTTTGTTTCCCCTGCGTTGTGCCTGCTTCCTCTCTCTGCCAATATCTATGAGGTGTTAGATACCAGATGCTGCTATTAGGGGTGTTTAAAGATGCCAATGTCTGTTAATTTAGTTGGGTTTGGGATGCCAGGGCATAGGAGCTATAGGATCACGCAGCCATCTTCCAGACCGGCTAAGCCCCGCCTCCCTACGATTACTTTTTAACAAAGGATACCAATGAAAAGAAAAACTGATAAAAATAAACTAGAGGCTTATTTAAAAGCTCATGGTCTACCCAATCAATTTATGTTTAATTCTGACTTTACTGCCCCTTCCCATAGACACATTATTAGGCTGCTTTAGGGGTATTTAGCTCTATTGGACATACTATTAAATAAATATGCAAAATACAAATTATGAACCCCGAAATAAAATTTATATTTAATATTAGTTATGCCCAACATATATTAGCTAACTATTAAATTAGTCCAACTACAAAAGTGATGGTGAACTGTAGCTAATCTAATGCAATATAATGTAATCTTTGCCAGTAAAGAAGTCTATATGTACCTTTAATTAAAAAAAATCCATTTGTGAAAGGGTTAAATCAATAGTAATGGTTCTATTACGATAGTCAGTTTTTTCTTGGTGACCATTTCAAGGATCATCCAATCTGCCTGTGTGCCGTTCGGCACTCATTAAGAAGACTACGTGGAGAGAGGGTGGGACTGGTCTCTATGTCACAGCCGAGCCAATAGAAGAATTAAAGGGGTCAGAGGAACAACGATAACGAGCGAGTATAAAAATCTTTGATTATAAAATATATATGCAGTTTTTATTAAAAACAATATATAGGATTTTACTTGCAAATTAATATATATTTTTTTGTTGCTACAATCTTGAAGTCTGAAATAAACCATCACTTTAATGTAAATTCATTTCAACTTTTGCTCTCGAATGCAAGTTACCACTCTGTTGCCTGCCACCATGTGAATTTTTGAAAAAGCTTTGGCGAAAAGCGTCAGATGGCGCGTAGGGGGTCAGACCTTTGTCTATGATTAAAACTGATGCCATCCAGGTTTATCATTTTACTATTTGTATTCACAATAAATGCTATGTTTTAAACACCCTTTAGCCAAGTGGATGTGTAGCGCTACTTAGTGCATCAGTGATACCGCTTGCCTCGCTTGCATATGGACTTTGGCCAGTTAGCAGTATTTATTACTGTTTATAAGTTGTTTTATAACTGGTCCCTACAGTGGTAGGGCTCTCACTATGGTGTTATTTTTGGTAAAGCACCAGTAAACCATGGTTTTAAGTTACAGCTCTTTACAGAGTCAATTCATAACAGTTATATTACTACAGGAGCCAGAGTGAGCATACGACAGTATATCTAGTACAAAACATGTAGAGGGGCAGCACACTTGCAAGAAAGAACTAGTTATTAACAATTTAGGCTTATGTAAACCAACTTGGCTCTCTAGTAAGCAACAACAGATGAAATCAATACAGCTTTACTTTTTAACTCTAATTCTACTTCTCTTTCATAAATCAGCAGATATGAGACTTAGTGGTGCTGATACACATTTAGCAATGTCACACATACAGACCCTCTTCAGTACCTTAGACACACACACACACACACACACATATATATATATATATATATATATACTGTATATATATATATATATATATATATATATATATATATATATATATATATATACTGTATATATATATATATATATATATATATAGTATTATAGAGAAGGCCCCTCTGACTCACACATACACACACACATATATGTATATATATATTTAGTATTATAGAGAAGGCCCCTCTGACTCACACATACAGACACACACACACACACATATATATATATATATATATATATATATATATATATATATATATATATATATATATATATATATATTTATAGTATTATAGAGAAGGCCCCTCTGACTCACAAATACAGACACACACACACATAAATGTATATATATATAGTATTATAGAGAAGGCCCCTCTGACTCACACATACACACACATATATGTATATATATATATATATATATATATATATATAGTATTATAGAGAAGGCCCCTCTGACTCACACATACAGACACACACACATATATGTATATATATATATATATATATATATATATATAGTATTATAGAGAAGGCCCCTCTGACTCATACATACAGACACACACACACACATATATATATAAAGGGCTCCAAAGCACACATCCACTTGTGTGCTTTGGAGCCCTTTGCAGTTAAGTAGATAAAAACATATTAAAGCATATTAAAGCATATTTATGCAATATTTATATTAATAAAGGTTTTAACTATGTATTTACTGTAAATATATTTCTCATTCCAATGTTGAAGAATAAACTATTGTGTTTGTGCGAAAGCGGGGTGTTTGGTTTTTTTCCAATTTTTTTTTTCTTCATTGACTTCTAAGGGGGATATGTGAATATATCTTTGGCTTTTTTGACAAGCGCTAAACGCTTACTTCTGGCACAATTAATGCTAGAAAGGGAGCGTTAATTAGAGTACATACATAGAAGAAGCTCACAGACAATTAGAAGATGTAAATGTTTACAAGACACTTCACACTAACCCTACCAAACACTTTCAAGAACTCTTGAAAGATTTACTTGATGATGGCCTTGAACAAGGGGTGATGGACTTGTCGACCTTCGAATACCTATATATTCATGAACCGGTGACACCTATTTTCCACCACTTACCGAAGGTCCACAAGTCCATCACCCATGTTAAGGGTAGACCTATTGTTTCAGGGATAGGTTCTCTTTTTGAGAACCTGTCTAACTGGATAGAATCGTTACTACAGCCACTTGTTTGCAAGTTACCCTCATACTTGAGGGATACCAAACATTTACTTAACTCACTGAAAGAGATTACCTGGAGGGAGGAGTATAATTGGCTCACCATTGATGTGGTGAGCCTGTACTCCTCCATACCACATGAATTTGGTTTATTGGCTATCAGAGAAATGATGGATCTCCTTAGTGATTATGAGGATTCTCTTAAAGAATTTATTGTTAGAACTGTTCACTTTCTGTTGACCCACAACTATTTTGAGTTTGAAGGCATATTCTATCTGCAGAGGCGTGGGACGGCTATGGGGGCCAAATTTGCCCCAGCATACGCCAACCTATTTATGGGTTGGTGGGAGCTGTCCCACGTCTATGCAGATGGAAATCCTTACAGGGAGTCACTTGTAGGGTACAAACGCTATATCGACGATCTCCTGTTTGTATGGGTGGGGTCTAAAGCGGAGAGTGAACAGTTCATAGCCTACCTCAACAACAACCAAGTGGGTCTAGAATTCACTTCTCACTTTGAAGAGAATAGGATTGACTATCTAGATCTAACACTTGAAGGAGATCCTAACAGGGGATACATATCCACCTCACTATATACCAAACCGATATTCGCAAATTCCCTTTTGCATGCGAAGAGCTGCCACCCCAAGCACATGCATTATGGGGTGTCCAAAGGGGAAATGATAAGGATTAGACGTAATTGCTCTGATGACGATGCCTTTCTTAAGGAGAGTAGAACCTTGATTAATAAACTTAGAGCAAGAGGCTATCCAGAAAATAGCATCATGAGAGCCTATAATGACGTTAGGGTTATACCTAGAGAAGAACTACTCAAACCTAAAATACAGAAAACAAAAAATAGGAGAAAGGAGAAAGGCTTAAATCATGAGAATCAAACTGGAGGAGTCACTTTCGTGACTACCTACACCAAACAGTACAATAGTATCTGTAACATTATCAGAAAAAACTTATCAATTTTGAAAGCTGATAAAGTTTTAAAGAGAGTGGTAGAAGAGGGATGCCAGTTTGTATCTAAAAGGAATGTTACCATTGGTAATATGGTGTCCCCCAGTGTTCTGAAAAAACCTAAGAAGGGTAGTAGCTGGTTCACATGTAAAGGCCACTACAAGTGTGGCACACGTAGCTGTGTGGCATGCGACCTAACACAGACAAGTAAGGTCTTTCAATCTTCTAGTACCCAGAAGGTCTTTAACTGTGGCTTTTGTACAAATTGTAGATCAGACCATGCTATATATATGGTTACATGTACAGCCTGTGAGAAACAGTATATAGGATGCACCTCCAGAGAGACAAGGGTTAGGATCAAGGAACATCTATATGATATAGAGAAGAACAGAGCTACAACAGGAGTCTCTAAACATTTCATATTTGACCATGGGGGAGACACAAGTACATTCACCTGGATGATCATTGATCTAATAATGAAAAAACCAAGAGGTGGTAATAGGGTACATGCCCTGTTTAGAAAGGAGGCCTATTGGATTTTTACGCTAAGGACGCGTAAACCAAATGGCCTAAATATAGATGGGGATATTATTAACTTCTGGGAGTAGATATATAATAGGATGGGTTATACATAGTAACTAGTTTAAGGAATTATGATAAATATACCTGTCACTTAAATCCTCTTTCTATACTCAACTCCAACAAAAGTTATATGATGTCTCTCCATATACTCAATATTGATCTCTAGCAGAAGTTAAATATGGAGGTGTAGTCTGAACCTTTTCTTAAATAAAAGATGAGAATAACTATCTTATATCTATGCTTGTATAAAGCATTAGTTTAACTCTATTGATGGTACAATAGACAAGTAGCACTAAATAAGATTATCGTGGGTCTTACGTGATACATACAATATTATAAGAAGAAAAGACACATTATAGCTAACCAAGTGTTAATGGCACTGAAATTAAGTGTGCTTGCCTTTTATCATGTGACTGACAGTTCTGACCTGCTGTCCCTTTAAGTCTCCATACATCTGTTTTCAGTGGGAAAAGTGGTAACCAATGAGAATGTGAGGGAGCGTATTTAAGCTCCACAGGTGCTAGTCAGATTAAGTCTATGAGTAAGGCTAGATAGCCGAAACGCGTCAGACTGACGGATTTCCCACTGATCTTTTATGTTTTATAATGTGTGCCGTGGATTTTAACTGAATTTGAATAAAGGAATATATTTTTTAAAATATCTGGAATGCGGTTATCGTCTGATCTTTATATATATATATATATATATATATATATATATATATATATATATAGTATTATAGAGAAGGCCCCTCTGACTCACACATATGCACACACATATATGTATATATATATTTAGTATTATAGAGAAGGCCCCTCTGACTCACACATACAGACACACACACACACATATATATATATATATATATATATTTATAGTATTATAGAGAAGGCCCCTCTGACTCACAAATACATACACACACACACACATAAATGTATATATATATATAGTATTATAGAGAAGGCCCCTCTGACTCACACATACACACACACATATATGTATATATATATATATATATATATATATATATATATATATATATATATATATATATAGTATTATAGAGAAGGCCCCTCTGACTCACACACATATATGTATATATATATATATATATATATATATATAGTATTATAGAGAAGGCCCCTCTGACTCATACATACAGACACACACACACACACATATATATATAAAGGGCTCCAAAGCACACATCCACTTGTGTGCTTTGGAGCCCTTTGCAGTTAAGTAGATAAAAACATATTAAAGCATATTTATGCAATATTTATATTAATAAAGGTTTTAACTATGTATTTACTGTAAATATATTTCTCATTCCAATGTTGAAGAATAAACTATTGTGTTTGTGCGAAAGCGGGGTGTTTGGTTTTTTTCCAATTTTTTTTTTCTTCATTGACTTCTAAGGGGGATATGTGAATATATCTTTGGCTTTTTTGACAAGCGCAAAACGCTTACTTCTGGCACAATTAATGCTAGAAAGGGAGCGTTAATTAGTGATCCACTTGTAATCTGGCCCTAGGTGTCTCATACATTTTGGGTGCAATCTCTGTGGAAAGGCCTCTATGAGACTAGCAAAATAGTAGCTGGTTATTTGTTAGCATAAGGATTATCAAGCAAATTTTCTGTTTTCTGTTTCTCAGTTTATTCTTGTTAAGAAAGCTTGTTTTGTTTTTCTAAGCTAAAGGGAAATGTTAGTCTGATCATATTTTTCTCCTGATCTTCCTCTCTGTTTCTCAAATCATCAAGTTCATGTTTGAGATATTTAAT
The DNA here is from genome assembly GCF_027579735.1 of Bombina bombina. Taxonomy (NCBI): domain Eukaryota; kingdom Metazoa; phylum Chordata; class Amphibia; order Anura; family Bombinatoridae; genus Bombina; species Bombina bombina. The sequence goes on from NC_069499.1 coordinate 1,306,988,838, forward strand.
TATTAATGTAAATTTAGAATAAAACACTAATTTAATTTGTTCAGAAATCCCTGTTGGAGTCATATATGTTATAGATTAAACAGTTATTTTATCAATTTCTAAACTAGTTTTGATGGGCATTATTTTTCTGTTTCGCAAAGTTGATGTAGAATATATGAGGCTTTTAAATGCAATATTTAAGCAAATAAGATTTATAGTAGATACTATCTAGTTCACATTATTTATTTAAATGTATGCTGACAAATGGTTAACAGTTATGTAATGAACCTGTAGGTTGTACTCGTGGAATTCTGCTAATTCTAGTAAACTATGACATTACAGTATAATTATATCTTCAGGAGATGAATTTACCATTATTCAGTTAACTATGTGACCTGTTTCGTGAATTTTTGTCTTTACTTGCTCCAAGTTATTTTTCACAGAGACAGTTACTCCCCACCCACTCATAATGCAATCAGATGATCAAGGGCCGTTTAAAAAATCTGCTGTGTACATCTCTCAGTAAGTTGATCTAACAGCTGTGTGCTTGTCATTTGCCTGAAGTGTAATAAATTTACTCACCTATAGAAATTGTTTTTTGAAGCTGAAGGTTTTTTTTTTAATAAATAATGTGTCTCTTACATACACATAGAAACAATATGTAAATATGGATTCTCATATGCAAGAATATAATATGCAGCATTCATTACTAAAAGCATATAAAGTTGCTAACAAAAATGGACTGTTTAGTTTCATCATAACATTTATGTTTTAATTAATCAAACAAATGTATCTTTCAAATGTCAATTTTTCAAAAATGATTTACAGTGTCCTCTCTATTGATGCTTCTAAAGGTGCCAACTCAAAAAGAAAAAAGTGTATTTCATGGTGAATTATGTCTTTAACACTTCAACCACATCTTACAGGGAATAATATTTACATATGCATGAGCTGTGACCCAGCCCTAGGAGTGAAGCGCTTTATAATGAATACCCTGGCACAAACTGGATAATGGTCTTCACTCTAATTAAAGTGATGGTAAATTCTAGCATTTCAAAATCTCTAGGATTTGACATCACTAAAATTAAAGGTGTCCTTCATTCATTAGTTTGAAAATAACCTGATGAATAGGTACCATTATTTCACTGTGGTTTCAGCTCCCCCGGCCATCCACAGCACAGCTCATTTTTTCAATGAGGTGACATTTCCACCTCTTAGCCAATAGCTATGCTTGACCTTAGGCATTATTTGAATATGAGAGAGGAAATATAGTTGTAAGCAAGGGTGCTTTATAGGTTAGGGTTAATACTTTGAATTGTATTCTAAATTGTATGGGTAGCCAGTGTAGAGTTTGGCAGCCCTTCATTCTCTTGGTACCCTTTATTGAAGGAGCAGCAATGCACTACTGGGAGCTATATGTGCAGCTACCAATCAGTAGCTAGCTCCCAGCTCTTAAACCTACCTAGGCATGCTTTTAAACAAAGGATACCAAGAGAACAAAGCACATTAGATAACAGAAGTCATTTTGAAAGTTGTTGAATCTTACTGCGTGGCCCTATAATAGTCTATTATGTGAAGGATTTAGTGCATATGCACCATCCAACATGGAGATGTTAGCGTCCTCGACTATCACTTGAGCACTAAAAAATTACTTTGGACTTCAAATATGAGTGCAAAAATAGAAATAATTGTGCACTACTTGCAACATTGGTGTTAACTAACTACTGCACTGTGTTTTTGTATTAATTTGTTGTATAACCTTTATGTCCACCCTCAGCTGAGTAAGATCTCAGATCAGCACCATATCGCTCAGAAGACATATTTCTGGAACATGATATATATGTGCAATATAATACATTGTTACGTTATTGGGTATAATGGTACTGTGTCCAAATAAGCCCAAGTTTGTTGTTAGTCTTAAGTCCCTATAACATGTACTGTGTGACTCCATACCATACTGATACTTCCATCATTCCCTTTTTTGTCCTTTTTCCTCTATTTCCTCTATTTCCTCTCACCTAGATTACGAGTTGTGCGTTAGGGTTAAAAAGCAGCATTGGCCGGTCCCGCTGGTATTACAAGGCTCACCACTCACTTTTTTGGTCAGACTCGGAAATACCACAAATCCACTTATGTCAATTGCGTATCCTATATTTTCAATGGGACTGGCATAGCGCCGGTATTACTGACCAAAAGTGAGCGGTAGAACTTCTCCTGTCAAGCCTGGTACCGCATTTTAAAGTCAGTAATGCCGTAGCATAAAACTCTTAACTAAAGTGCTAAAAAGTACACTAACACCCATAAAATACCTATTAACCCCTAAACTGAGGCCCCACCCCACATCGCAAACACTAAAATAATATGTTTATCCCCTAATCTGCCGAACCGGACATCGCCGCCACTATAATAAATATATTAACCCCTAAACCGCCGCACTCCCGCATCGCAAACACTAGTTAAATATTATTAACCCTAATCTGCCGTCCCTAACATCGCCAACACCTACCTACATTTATTAACCCCTAATCTGCCGCCCACAACGTTGCTGCCACTATATTAAATGTATTAGCCCCTAAACATAAGTCTAACCCTAACCCTAACACCCCCTAACTTAAATATAATTACAAGAAATCGAAATAAAATTACTACAATTACCTAAATAATTCCTATTTAAAACTAAATACTTACCTATAAAATAAACCATAAGCTAGCTACAATATAACTAATAGTTACATTGTAGCTAGCTTAGGGTTTATTTTTATTTTACATGCAGCTTTGTATTTATTTTAACTAGGTACAATAGTTATTAAATAGTTATTAACTATTTAATAACTTCCTAGTTAAAATAAAGACAAATTTACCTGTAAAATAAAACCTAACCTAAGTTACAATTACGCCTAACACTACACTATAATTAAATTGATTACCTAAATTAAATACAATTAATTACAATTAAATAAAATTATCTAAAGTACAAAAAAAGCAAACACTAAATTACAGAAAATAATAAAATAATTACAAGATTTTTAATAAACTAATTAAACCTACTCTAATCCCCCTAACAAAATAAAAAGCCCCCAAAATAAAAAAAAGCCCTACCCTACACTAAATTACAAATAGCCCTTAAAAGGGCCTTTTGCAGGGCATTGCCCCAAAGTAATCAGCTCTTTTACCTGTAAAAAAAAAGTACAAATACCCCCCCAACATTAAAACCCACCTCCCACACAACCAACCCTACTCTAAAACCCACCCAATCCCCCCTTAAAAAACCTAACACTAACCCCTTGAAGATCACCCTACCGTGAGACGTCTTCACCCAACCGGGCAGGAGTGGTCCTCCAGACGGTCAGAAGTCTTCATCCAAGCCGGGCAGAAGAGGTCCTCCAGGCAGGCAGAATCCAGACGGCATCTTCTATCTTCATCCATCCGGCGCGGAGCGGGTCCATCTTCAAGACATCCTCTTCATCCGGAGTCTTCTTACTAAATTACGGTACCTTTAAGTGACGTCATCCAAGATGGTGTCCCTTCAATTCTGAATTCTATCAGCCAATCGGAATTAAGGTAGAAAAAATCCTATTGGTGATGCAATCAGGCAATAGGATTGAAGTTCAATCCTATTGGCTGATCCAATCAGCCAATAGGATTGAGCTGGCATTCTATTGGCTGTTCCAATCATCCAATAGAATACAAGCTCAATCCTATTGGCTGATTGCATCAGCAAATAGGATTTTTTCTACCTTAATTCCGATAATCACCCTTTTTTATTTCACATTTCATACATTTCCTATATACTTTTTATGGTTTCAACCTTCTAGACTCACTTCAGACCCCACAACACACATTTTCCACTTTACCTATGATTCTTTTCACTGTATATTTCTTTCATATATGTAGTGAGAGTCCACGATCCATTACATTCCTACCACTTGGAGAAGGCAAAGTTTCCAAAACCCCAAGAGCCCTATAAAACCTCTCCCACCTCACACATACCTTAGTTTTTACTTTGCCTCCGTTGGAGGTGGTTAAAGCATGAAGATGTGCATGATTTCTTCAAGGAAAGGGGCTTTCAGTCTATGGTGACGGCAGGTTCCCTTCAGAGTACAGTGCTTGTCAGAGGGATGTACTTGCGGTATGGTCTGTGATACAATGTTTTTGCCTCATGGGAAATCCTTTATATGCCCTCTGTAAATTCTATCGCTTTACAGATCTACATTATACTCCTATTCCATTACCTCTGCTGGTATGTTTCAGTACTGGTTTGGCTGTATGCTACTTGCTTGATAGTGGATGAGTGTCTATGGAGAAGTATTTGTTTTTATATTTATATATATATATATATATATATATATATATATAGACACTCATACAGCTTTGATTAGGGCACTTTTAAGAATTGTTAAAAGTTTATATATATGTATACTGTATAGTATAGTACATATATATATATATATATATATATATATATATATATATATATATATATATATATATATATATACTGTATGTGTGTATATATAGCCCTGGGACAGATACTCATTATTCCCCATGATTTTGCACACACATTTTTTTGTTGCGCTTTAGTTTTCGCTCGCCAGGTCCTGACATTATAATACGCTGTCAGGTTAGCGCACCTTGTACATATAGTTTATTAGCCTCATATAGTACAGGTTAGTGATCCGTGGGATTAGTGCACATTGGTGCGTTATGTTACGCATGTCAGGTCAGCACACATTCAGGCATTAGTATACGCATGTCGGGTTAGCGCACGTCTCTTGGATATGCGCACGTTGAGTAATTAATTAATTTGCTATAATGGAGCAGCATAAATCTGTCCCTAATTTACCCTAGAAACCGAGTCTCCTAAACACACCTATCTAATATTAAGTGTGCTTATTGTAAAACAACTTAAGTACCTTCTTTAGCTCATTTATGTGGCTCAAGTTTAGATTTGTTATTGCATACTGATCAATCTAATGATGTTTCTCTGGATAATAATAACACACCTACTGTCTGTTCATAACAGGAAGATGCAGATGTAATGGAGTACCTCCAGCAATGAAGAATTTCAATACTATCACTATTATGAAGGAATTGGCTGCTCTTCCGCCTTCAAACAAGCCTAAAAGGTCAGTTCAAGTTTTACCTTCTACAAGTAATGTATGTTCTGATTCAAAGGATACTGTAGTATCTTCTGACGGTGAGGTTTCCTCTGAGTGTGAGGCTCCCTCATCTGATGTAGAACCTGATAATTCCACTTTTTTATTTAAAGTTTAACACATTTGTTCTCTTTTAAAAGTGGTCTTTAGGGGTTGAAGAATCTAAACCTTCGGATGATAAACCATGTAATCATTTAAATTCATGATTTAAACCTGTTCTTAATCTCCCTGAAATTTTCCCTGTACCTAATGCTGTCTCTGACATGATTGTTAAGGACTTTTCTATACCAGGTGTGTCTTTTAATCCTTCTACAAGGTTTAAAAAGCTATATGCTTTACCTGCTACTAATTTAGAATTATAGGAAACAGTTCCCAAAGTAGATGGGGCCATTTCCACTCTAACTAAAATATACTACTAATTCTTTAGAAGACAGTACTTCTTTTAAAGACCATTTAGACAGGAAATTAGAATCCTTTCTAAGAAGGGCCTTTTTATATACTGGTTATATACTCAGATCAGGAATATATATAGCTGATGTAGCTGCTGCGTCTACTTACTGGTTAGCCAGTCTTGCACAGCAGTTTTCTGATAACCCTGAAAATTCTAATATATTGAATTTACTTAAAAGTGCAAACAATTTTATTTGTGATGCTGTGTTTGATATTATGAAAATCAATGTCAAAACATGTCTTTAGCTATTCTTATCAGGAGGGCCCTATAGCTTAAAGTCTGGAATGCTGATATGGTGTCTAAATCTAGATTACTTTCTCTTTCCTTTCAAGGAAAAAAAAATATTTAGGTCTGAATTGTATTCTATTATTTCTACTATTACTGGAGGTAAAGGAGCTTTTTTTTCTCAAGACAAGAAGTCAAAAGCAAAATGTAAAGCTCCTAATCGTTTTTGTTTCTTTCGTCAGAATAAAGAACAGAAAACTGAATCCTCATCAAAGCTTTTTTCAATTTGTCTCAGTTCTGGAAGATATGGGAGTAATTGTTCCAGTTCCTTTACTCGAACATGGAATGGGATTTAATTCAAATCTCTTCATTATTCCAAAGAAAGAAGACCAAGTTTGGATCTGAAAACTTTAAACAAATTTGTAATAATATCATCTTTCAAAATGGAAACTATCAGGACTATTCTACCTTTTATTCAACAAGGTATTTTTTTGTCCACAGTAGATTTAAGGGATGCTTACCTTCATATTCCAATTCACTCAGAACATCACCAGTTTCTGAGGTTTGCTTTTCTGGTAAAGCATTATAAGTTTCTTGCTCTTCCATTTGGTCTAGCTAAAACTCCAAGAATATTTACCAAGGTCCTGGGGTCCCTTTTGTCTGTAATCAGAGCTCAGGGTATTGCAGTGTTTCATTACCTGGATGATAGCTTGGTACTAGTTCAATCTTTTCATTTAGCAGAATTTCACACAAAACAACTGTTGTTGTGTCTTCAAAAACATGGTTGGAGGATCAATTTACCAAAGAGTTCATTGATTCCTCAGACAAAAGTTACCTTTTAAGGTTTCCAAATAGATTCAGTGTCTATGAGTCTTTCTCTAACAGAGCAGAGATGAATAAAATTGATATCAACCTGTCTGATCCTTCAGTCTTTCTCATTCCCTTCAGTGGCTCTGTGTATGGAAGTTTGGATGCAATTTCATGTGCTCATTTTCCCAAGACCTCTTCAGCTTTGTATGCTACATCAATGTTGCAGCAATCATACCCAGATATCTCGAAAGATATTCTTAGATTCCAGCAAAAACCTGTCTCTAACTTTTGCTCATCCTACCTGGTCTTTGATCAGCACAGATGCAATTCTTTCAGGTTGGCTGTTTGGGGGGCTCTAACAGCACAACGGGTTTGGAAGGTTACCAATCTATATTTTAGAACTCTGTGCACTATTCAGAACTCTTCAGCAGGGGCAAAACTACAGGGGGTGCAAAGGTCGCAAGTGCAACTGGGCCCCTGAGGGTGGGGGCCCAGCTTTAAAAAAAAAATAAAAAATATATATATATATTTTTTAATATTTTTTTTTCTGTTTTACCCATTGGTGTTTATGTGTGTATGTATGGTGTGTGTATGTATGTGACTGTGTGTGTATTTATGCATGTATGTATGTGTGTATGTTTGTGGAACCAGCAAATTACAGACCTTGTTACTACAGCATTGGTGGGGCAGGGGGTGAACAGTGTCATTATACAGTACCACTATATACAGTATGGGGGGGTGGACCATGTCACTGACTAATGTGGGCACTTTATAAAGTACTGGGCGGGTAGGGTCAGGCCAGCCATCTCACCGGCAGATTACAGACTGTGTCACTAACTTACTATATACCGTTCTGGGGGGTTAAATAGTGTCACTATATATATATATATATATATATATATATATATATATACATACATATATACAGTAATAGGGGGTCAGACCATCTCACAGACTGTGGGTACAGGGTACCTCCTTTTGCAGACATGTAATCTGATTCACATTTTTTTTCTGTGTTAAATGTAATTTTTTTAAAAAAAAATGTATTAAATTCACCTTTTTTGGAGGGGGGGGAGGGGCGGTGGGGGGGCCTCTTCTTAGATTCTTGCACCTGGGCCCTGTGGTTTCTAGTTACGCCTCAGCTCTTCAGGCTTGGTCTCTGTTGAAAAGGGAGTCTTAGATTTTTTTCCAGACAGACAATGTTACAGCAGTAGCTTATGTCAGCCATCAAGAGGGAACTCACAGTTCCCTGGCTATGATGGAGGTGTCTCAAATTCTCTCTTGGGCAGAAGTCAGTTCTTGCCTAATAGCTGTGATTCCCATCCGTGGAGTGAACAATTGGGATGAAGACTTTCTCAGTCATCAGTCTCTACATCCAGGAGACTGGTTTCTCCATCAGGATGTGTTCTTTTTGATTGCAGATCTTTGGGGCCTACCAGACATAGATCTGATGGCCTATTGTTTGAACAACAAACTTCACAGGTACTTTGTGAGGTCCAGGGATCCTCAGGCAGAAGTGGTGGATGTTCTAGTACCTTGTTTCTCAACCTGGGGGTACTTGGGGCATAGATAAGGGGTTCTCCAGGAATTAACCTTAAAATTGTTTCTCCTGATGTAGCTACAGTAAACATAACATATCACAGGAAGTAGTGTTTCTCGTTTGCATCCTTATGCAATTCTAAAAAGGGTATATTGTGAGTATTTCACAAGCTAGGTTGGTCTTCTGATCAAACACTGACTCACCTCAGATTTGGAAATCCTTAGAATCTGGCCTGTTAGTGACATTTGAGTACTGGCGTTGAGCTTCAAGGATAAGAAGTGTGCCATCTAATGTATATTACTCTGAACAAGTGTAACAAATGCAGGTGCCAGATAAATGTGCCATTGTGAAATGTGCTAGGTAACGTGTATTATATTCAAGTGTGAGAGCTTGAAAGGAGAAAATGCACGCTTGGGTATGTTGAATAAAAAATATGTATCTTTATTGGTCAATTTTTAAAAACTTGACATAGCCGCCAATAGAAAGAAAGGTGAAAAGGGGGCGCAGCATATACAACTTACGCGTTTCGGGAAACTCCCATACTAATAGCCTATTACATGCATGCTCTAGACTCTTTAAAAAACATCAAAAACCCTTTGATTGGTTCTTGAGCAGCGCTACTTAACCGTCATCACCTGTGTCAGACAGAACATTTAACCCTAAGTTGTTTCTGCTCTGATAAAAAATTTTTTAGTACTTTATTGTATGTGGTAGTGAAGATTTTAACACATAATCTAATTGTAAGAATCAACACTAATATGATCTAAAAAACCTGTTGTTTGAAAAGAAAGTGAATATACATATTCATAAACACGAAGTATAGGGGACAAGCAACAGATCATCATCTTAAATTACGTGTGTTAAACCCACATTTTGAGAAGGAAAATTATCCCAACAGACTGTCATCAAATGTCTATACGTATACCTCATACAAATGTGTGTATATAAGATGCCATAGAGGGGAAGCTCTCTCAAAATTAGAGATTAGGTCACTTTATAATATATGAAATAATCATATAGACATAGGAAAATGAAAGCAAACTGTTTAAATAGTATATCATTGGAGTGAAAATAGTCTACACAAACCAGGGGTGTCATGTATATTAGCATCTCTATGGATGAGAATAAAGACAAACTGGTTCCTCAAAATGATCCTATACCCTTAATGTGGTATACTATTTAAAGAGATATCACTCCCAAAAGTTGATATCATATCTTGAGTTAAGACCTTCTGCATGTCTGGTTCTCAATTTGAAAATCCAGAGGATCTCTCTCTTAGCTAGGAGTTTATCTATATCTTCCCCCCCCCCCACAATTGGGCACCTTCATCTCTTCTATCGCACACCATTTTAGTGTGTTGAGATTATCATTGTGTATCTCATGGAAGTGCCGTACTAGGGGGGTGATAGATTTGCCCCTGCCAAGAGTTGAAAGATGCTCCCTTATCCTGGACTTTATGTCCCTGGAAGTGAGACCTATGTATTGTAGCCTGTTTGTATCACATTTAAGCATGTAGATTACCTGGGTGGACATACAATTCATTACAATTTTGATCTGAAAAACGTCTCCTGTAACATAGGAGCTAAACTCCTTTGTCCTGTCCAGGTAATTGCATGGTCTACACTTCCTGTGACCACATCCATACATCCCTCTGCTAGATAACCATGAGCCACTGTGTGGTTTAGATTCTCTCAATTGAGTTGGTGACAAGATTGATCCTAAGGTTGGGCATTTTCTGGAGCTGCATCTGACTCCTTTTTGTACTACATCTGTTAGTTTATTATCCGCCGCAAGTATAGGAAAATGTTTTTTGATGATTTTGACTATTTCTGGAAATTGGTCACTGTAATCTGTTACAAAATTGATTCCTTCAAATTTGTTTTTATCTCTTTTGTGACTATTTAATAACTGACCCCTGTTTTTAACCTCAATTTGTTTCTTAACTGTTGAACTTGTTATTACCTTTCTAGGGTAACCTCTTTATTTCAGTCTACATTCTAGATCTTTTGCCTGAAAATCATAATCACTCTTCTCTGAGCAATTTTGCTTGAGTCTAGTAATTTCCCCTTTGGCCACTGCTGCTGTAGTGTGCCTGGGGTGACAGCTATTTCCATGTAGGAGGGAATTGCCTGCAATGGGCTTATTATAAATTTTAGTTGATATTTTGCCATCCTTTAAACCAGTTAGAGACACATCCAAATAGTTTATGGCTGCAGAATTAACTTCAAATGTAAATTTAAGTCCGACTAAGTTGTTATTGAGATAGTCTATAAAATTTGGAATATTTGCCATCTGACCACTCCATATAAATAAAGACAAATGGAATCCACAGCACCAATTAGGTAAAAGAAAATACCTTTATTTTCACATTACATGCGACGTTTCGGCCTTCACAGCCTTAATCATGCATACAAAACACTTCAGCCTCTGTCCACAGTATATAGGCTGATCAATTAAAACATTAATTACAAACAGATTTGACAAAATGTTTCACACAGAGCAATTACTCCCTCTAGTGTTAGTCATATTTTACTACATCCTATAAAATTTAACTCTCAAGTTACCAAAAATACAATTACTAGAGGAGTTTCCACTGAATGTACAAGTGTCATTAAAAACAAGAAAATATATAGGAACAAGTCTTACTGCAATCTTATATTTCTATAGTAACACTTCTAAAGTATATTACTGACACATTTTACCAATCTTACTGATAAACTTTACCTATGTGTTTAAGTGAACAAGTGACTTTACCTATGTGTTTAACTAAACCAAAACTAACTAAAAAATGTTTTGAAGAAAATGTTTTTTGTTTTGTATTTTTACTTTGTTACATTTAGAGAAAGACAGAGAAATCTATTTCTCTATTTAACCCTTTAGGGTACATACAATCTAATTTATGGATCCAGTAAGTTTCTTTTTGTTTAAGGATCCTCTCCCTGTCACCCCCTCCTCTTAATGTACCTACATGGTCAATAATCTGCCACCTAATTTGACTTATGTTGTGGCCTGTCTGGATAAAATGATTAGAAACAGGAGCTTCTTTATTACCACATCTCAAGTTGGACTTATGCTGATTAATTCTTTCCCTGCCTTTTCTAGTCGATTCTCCAATGTAAATAAGAGAACACGGGCATTTAATAAGATAGATAACGTAGGATGTCTCACATGTATAATAACCATTAATTTTATATTTATGCCCTGTTCTTGGATGGGAAAATTCTTTCCCTTTTATCATTGCATGGCAATTAGAGCACCCTAGACAGGGATAAGAACCATAAGATTTCTGACCCATATGGCTTTGTTTAAGACTTTTGGAGGGTCCCAAATCATTTTTAATCAGTGTGTCTCTCAAATTTCTAACCCTCTTAAAGGCCATAATGGGATTATTTTGGAATATCTCCATATCTCTATTACAATTTTTAATAATATTCCAATGCTTTCTTATGATTTTAGTAACTTCAGTACTGTATGAATTATATTGTGAAGTAAATACCATCCTCCTACTTTTATTTTTACCATTTTTATTATTATCTTTAGGGGCATTATTATCCCTGTACATTTTCTTCTCTCTCTGAAGCCTTGAGATCTCTTCCTTAATGAGGTTTTCAGGATAACCTCTGCTAACAAATCTGTTGCCCATTTCCATCATTCTGGTAGATAATATTTCTTCATCCTTCACTATTCTACAGACCCTAAGGAGTTGACTCCTAGGGAGTGAGTCTTTTAACCTAGTTGGATGGAAACTATCATAGGCAAGCATAGTATTCCTATCAGTGGATTTTCTAAAAAGATCTGTTTTAAGGGTCCCATTATCCTTATAAACCCTAGTGTCTAAGAATTCCACTGAAACCTCACTATGTATAAATAAGAGATTGTCAATGTATCTTCGATACATGACAATCTCTTTTGAAAGGGTTTCTATCTCCAAAGATGTGGAAGTATTCCCACCAACCTAAAAATAAGTTGGCATACAATGGGGCAAATTTTGCTCCCATCGCAGTTCCACATCAAAGGAGATAGAACCCCCCCAAATTGAAATAAATTATGTGTCAATAAAAAATGTAACTACCCTTAAGATACATTTTTGACAATCTTGGGTATAATCTGTAAAGTATTGTAGAAAGAAGCCCAGTGCTTTCATTCCCTCCTCATGGGTTATACAAGAATATAGGGATACTGCGTCAACGGTCATCCAACAATAGGTATCTTGCCAATTTTGTGTATTCAGTATGTTGAGGATATGTTTAGTATCCCTAACATATGATTGTAGAGAGACTACTATTGGTTGTAAAATGGAGTCAAGCCACTGGGATAGGTGTTCTGTCAAAGATCCTATCCCACTGACTATTGGGCGTCCTTGTACATTTTGTAGGGATTTATGAGTTTTTAGAAGATGATGAAAGAGTGGGATTTTAGGACATTCAACATCAATAAATTAAGCAGTATCTAACAAATGTAGGAGTTCTCCCTTGTACTCACTTGTAGGATCTTTTTTCAATACCAAATAGTTATCGGAATTTGTTAATTGTCTAAGGGCTTCAGTAATATAATCTGTTTTGTCCATCACTGTGATTGTACCGCCCTTGTCAGAATACTTGATAACTATATCGGTATTGTCTTGTAGAGCTTTAATGCTGATTTTTGTTTCCTGGTTAGATTAGATTACGTCTCACAGATTTGGATGCTGACTTTAATTCAACCAGGTCCCTTTCCCTATTACAAAAAGGTTTCTACAATGTCTCCCCTACTACGTATCAGGTAAAACTTGGATACAGGTTTAAATGTAACACTTTTGTTCATGTATCCCTGTTCCCCTTCTACATTAGCTGAGAGTTCTTGTAAGGTAATACCATCACATGATTCTCTAAAAGTCAGAATGTCTTTCTCCAGCATGCCGGATTCCCTTATTACACCTGTCTCCACTGTATCTGGAATAACACCCTCAAAATGTTTTTTCAAAGTGATATTCCTGATCAGGCGGTTTACATCGACTATTGTTTGAAAAACATTAAATTCTGCAGTTGGAGAAAAGGACAGACCATATTCCAAAATACTATATTGTTCATATGTTAGTTCTATATGTGATAGGTTTATAACATTCCCTATTTGTATTTTGTGTTTGTCCTTATCCCCCATAATTGATACCTCTTTTGACATTGTGTCATGGGTATATTTGATACCTGGGCATTGGGACCCAAGGGAAAAATCTGATCTAGAACTGAGATGTCTGTTCTAGTGGAGCCTGAGGCAGAGTGTACATACCTAGTGCTATCTGAACTGTGCTCTATCTGTATCATCTCCTTTGGTCTCACTACTTGTGGAAATTCTACAGTCTGGTTTTTAAGTATTCCTGAATTTGGATTGAAATCATCCTCATTTCCTGAGGACTTGTCGTCTGTGGAATAATCACCTTCACTATCTGTATATGTTACTGATGTGCCCCCATTACTAGCACTACGTGTGTAATGTTTTGCATTTTGTTTAGTTTTGTTTTTGTTTTTATTTTTGTTAGTTTCAGTGTTGGTTTGATGCATTCCTGCTCTACGTCTTGTATTTCCTCTGTTTTTTGTTCCAAATATATACAGCTTTGTTTTCATAATCTGATTTATCTCTAAGGTACTTTGTGTGTTTAGTTTCCATTATATCTGATTTAAGTGCTGCCAATGTGCTCCTTAGAATATTATCAAATTTTGGAAAGTCTACATCATCACATCTTTTGTTCATTTCATTTTGTGTTGCTTCTATCTCTTTCCTAATATTCATTAGCATCTTAGTTTTATAATCAATTAAAAAAGCATTATTCTGGAAGAGCATTCTGATAGAACATGATTCCAGGCTTCAATAAATTCAACATAGTTAATAAGATCCACTTCAAAGGTGGGGAACTTGAATATATGAAGTCCCCTTGGTATCATCTTAGATTTTATATATCTATCAATAATCCATAAATCCCATTGAATTTTAATCTCCTTGGATAATAGTCGTTCCATAGCATCAAAAAGTGAATTTAGTGATAAAATCCCTTTATCGTCAGAGAATATTTTATCATACTCCATAGGGTTAACTGTTCTTGCCATAACAGGCATCAATGAATACAACTGTGGCTGGCTAGTCTCCATTTTTGAACTGTATACTATTGCCTACCACTTGTTTATGCAAAAAAACCCACCTTGTGCTTGCCGGTAACCACCTAAGTCAGGGGTGTCCAAACTTTGCCTGACCTAAGTACTAAGTACAATCAAAAGACAGAAAATGTGGGGTAAATGCAAAATATCAATGTATGTATAAAGTAATGTCCTTCAATTTGCGCGAACTGGGCAGGAATAGTCTCTCAGTTTTTACTGAATCCCTTAGTAGTGATATTATTATGGCATATATATAATTCCGACACTGATGGTAAGTAGAATGTTCACCCCGGTATATATTACCTTCTCACACTGTGTAATGTTATACATGCAATAGATGATGAACTGGCGTATCTTTGTTTTAAATGTGAGTTTGTTGCTCTTTAGTATACATACCCAGAGTTACATTAGCGGAGTCACCTGGAATAAGACACTGTGAGCTAATAAATGGTTGTTAGTTTGTACTGATTAGGTAAGATCAGAATGGAGTATGTTCCCTTACTTAATTCAAGGGTGAATGTCAGTAGTGGAGGAGAGTTGCGATATGCAGAGCATGAGCTGTTGATTAGGTTGTTAAGTCCAGTTTTCACACACATACAAACACAAATCAAATATGTACATATGCAGGATAGTAATCAAACGATTATACAAAATACTTCAGCCTGATGCAAGTAACAGTTCAGCAGAATGAGGAAGTGTCAAATGAGTATACATCAGATTACATAGTAAACAATGGCAAGAACCCGTGGTTGTTAAGGTGTAATGAACCCACTATTTAGTTATTTAATAAAGCAAAAGTTTGTTGCGTTGCTCCTTTGTGAACAAACCCTGGAATAATCTGGATAACAGGGATAAGGCACAGTGAGCTGAATTAATGCACAGCAATTGAAAGTACTGCGTTAAAGAGAAGAATGATTTAGTGTGCTTCACTCTATCAGAGTGCATTAGCTATTAAGTTTTATATCTGTCCCAGAGGTTGTCTCAGGAAACTTATAAGACTCCTTTATATAATATAAAATAAAGAGGAGCGCTAAAAAAGCTAGGTACAAAAAAGTCTAAAATAAACTACGATAAGTAAAAAGTTTATTAACATAGGAAATACATACTTATAAATATAACTAATAGTAAAGAGTATGTGTTGTGAAAGTGCCGTGCTAGCTAGTGTAAGGACTGCAATAGTATTAATTATGAAGAAATACTAAGTATAAGGAATTCCTTATAAGTTATGTAGTGCGTGCTAAATATAAAGTGCATATATTAAGTGCATGAAGTTAAATAGGTACACCAATAAACTTTAAACAATAAAAACAGAATCCCAATATTAAGAACGTAAATGTGTGGCCACACATCAATTTTAAAATAGTTCAAATAGGAGATGATAATTCGAATAGTCCAGAAGGATATGAATAAGTATATATCTAAGTTGGAGTCCTTTCCAAATATTAGATAAGTCTCTTTTCAAAGAAGACCGTTAACTGGACAAAAAAGTTATATTCAATATTCACTTGTTTCAATTAGAAAAGTCTTAGACTGATGTTAATACGATGACCCCCACTTCTCCTCTTACCGGACCTCCGTTTGTTGGCGAGTTTTTTCTTCTGCCGTGCAGCTGCGGACCTTTCTTTCTCCGCTCTTGGTAGATTCTGAGCACCGGACTTCGGCGTCTACGCAGCGTCAGCACGTTCAATCCCCGATCACCTGAATGCTCCAACAACCAGGATTGGCTCTTCAGTATGGGACTCTTGGAAGAAACGGAGTGCGGGGGGGTGCTTTGAAATCGTATCCTTTGTTCAAAAAAGATGATATAATGGGTACAGTGCACTGTTACCAATAGCATCCACAAGTACTGATCCTCAATTACGCGTTTCGGCGCTAGCTCATGCGCCTTTATCAAAAAGACTTCATACTGGTAGATGCAATGTGTGATATTTTTATAGTCAATGGTCTCCTTCTTTGAATTTGGATTGGTCCAGAGTAATTGTTAATTGTTATTCCGTGTGAAAATTAACTCCTTGATGTTATTTATTTTCTTTTCTAGGAGGGATATATACTTGCTAAGAATAATTATAAGGTATTGATATAGTCAGATATTAGGGATTATTTGTACAGATTACAACATAGATAAATATATGTGAATAAATTAAAGATCCTACTGGAAAAAATATAAATAAATAAAACAAATAAAACTAAGAGCCTGTTATCACCATATTGGATTACTATACTTAAATACTTATAATATCTAATAAGTTAACATGAAAATGTATACATATAAGATAAAATAGTAGGTAAGTTGAAAGAACCTTTTTGTATCTTTTTGATAAAGGCGCATGAGCTAGCGCCGAAACGCGTAATTGAGGATCAGTACTTGTGGATGCTATTGGTAACAGTGCACTGTACCCATATATCATCTTTTTTGAACAAAGGATACGATTTCAAAGCACCCCCCCACACTCCGTTTCTTCCAAGAGTCCCATACTGAAGAGCCAATCCTGGTTGTTGGAGCATTCAGGTGATCGGGGATTGAACGTGCTGACGCTGCGTAGACGCCGAAGTCCGGTGCTCAGAATCTACCAAGAGCGGAGAAAGAAAGGTCCGCAGCTGCACGGCAGAAGAAAAAACTCGCCAACAAACGGAGGTCCGGTAAGAGGAGAAGTGGGGGTCATCATATTAACATCAGTCTAAGACTTTTCTAATTGAAACAAGTGAATATTGAATATAACTTTTTTGTCCAGTTAACGGTCTTCTTTGAAAAGAGACTTATCTAATATTTGGAAAGGACTCCAACTTAGATATATACTTATTCATATCCTTCTGGACTATTCGAATTATCATCTCCTATTTGAACTATTTTAAAATTGATGTGTGGCCACACATTTACGTTCTTAATATTGGGATTCTGTTTTTATTGTTTAAAGTTTATTGGTGTACCTATTTAACTTCATGCACTTAATATATGCACTTTATATTTAGCACGCACTACATAACTTATAAGGAATTCCTTATACTTAGTATTTCTTCATAATTAATACTATTGCAGTCCTTACACTAGCTAGCACGGCACTTTCACAACACATACTCTTTACTATTAGTTATATTTATAAGTATGTATTTCCTATGTTAATAAACTTTTTACTTATCGTAGTTTATTTTAGACTTTTTTGTACCTAGCTTTTTTAGCGCTCCTCTTTATTTTATATTTTACATTTGTTTTTTATCTGCTATTGGGAGATTACAGATTATAGAGGCAGCTGAGAGGTACAGTTATTTAGGGTTTTGTATTGATTTTCTATAACTTTGTTTTTTCTAGACTCCTTTATATAGCCATCTGAGGTCTTCACACACACTCACTCACTCACATAAAATATATACATAACAGACACACCAATGAGGATTCTCCCAATGAGGTTTAGCAATGCAAAGTCACATAGATTTAAAGTGTCGCTGGATATAACTGAAGCAATAGTACAAGTGTAAAATCAAACCCTATACCTTCAGGTAAGCAGTGTAGCCCGGTATATGCAAACACAGTTCAGGTGCATAATCTGGAATAAGGAGAGTTAGGTTTTACCTTGTTGAGAAGCGGACGATGTGTGCTGGTTGTTGCGGCTCAGAGAAAGAGTGTGTGACTCACTTCCGGTTCTACGAGACAGCGTCTCGGTTAAGCTGCTGCAGAATAGATTTCCGTAGCTGGCAATCCTGAGGCTTGGATGGGGAGGTGAGTTCCATGCTAAGCAGATAATTTGGCAACCCTGGAACTTAGAGGTAGATCAGAGAAAGATAAATAAAGTTTAAGCGTTAGCACAACTTTGTGAAAGTAACGACCTGGAGACTGAGTTATACACAACCACAAGTAGAGGCTGTATGACATCAATAATCAGGCACTGAAATGAGAAAAAGGACCTCCTTTTAAAGGGTCAGAGGCGAGGCAGGGATATACCTTAAAGGTATATCACATAAGGTTAATTTTACCTTGAAGAGTCTCCGGATATTTGCGGTAAGGTATCCTGAGGAGAAAAAAAGAAGTTACCTTATCATTGCTATGGTGTTTCTGAGTTCCAAACAGAGTGATTGTGTGTGACTAACTTCCGGTTGAGTGGAGGAGAGGATCCGGTCCGGCTGTTCGACACAGCAGTGTAATCTGTGTCAGGATTGAAGAGAGAACTGCAACGGCTGCTAGAAGTAGGTGACAGTCTGAGTTGTGCTACACAAACTATAGAAAGTTGTTTAGAATGCTGGAGATTTAGCTACAGTAGTAATTAAAGGCAAAGTTGTTACTTTAATCAAAAATAGACCTGCAAGGAGAATAGTGAATCTCTCGCAGAGTAGACATACACGTAAAACAACTTCAATTTTCAGGCAAGGTGATGTGGAAGGGTGTTTAAATAGGTATAGGAAATAGGAGGGGATATACCTTAAAGGTATATAACACACTGTCATCTTAGTGTGGGTCAGGTGACGGACAGGAAAATTCCTTCTGGTCCTGAACAAATTCAACACTTCTTAATACCCAAACGTGCTTGTATTACTTGTTTATACTTCATGCACGTACCTCGTCAGAGTCGTCATGCCCAATGTATCCTGTATGTATCGGATGGTAAGCCTTTTTTTCTTTCTTTCCTCCTCTCCCAGAGATGCTCGGCTGTCGGTCTCCTGTACTGTGAGGCTTCCGTGTATACACACGCTGTAGCTTGTGTTTACGGAGCCACGCATCTGTCATGCTTCTGAAATGGCCCCTCCTCCAGGATGCGTCAATCACTACAGGAATGAATGGATTTTTCAGCCCAGTCCGGGGTAAGCAAAAAATAGTATACAGTATATCATGTATACCAAAAACGCCTGGGTATGTTGAATAAAAAATCTTTATCATTATTGGTCAATTTTTAAAAACTTGACATAGCCGCCAATAGAAAGGAAGGTGAAAAAGGAGCGCAGCATATACAGCTTACGCTTTTCGGGAAACTCCCGTACTCATAGCCTATTACATGCATGCTCTAGACTCTTTAAAAAACATTAAAAACCCTTTGATTGGTTCTTGAGCAGTGCTACTTAACCTTCATGTGGTCAGACAGAACATTTAACCCTAAGCTTCTGCTTTGATAAAAAAATTTCCTCCTCCTACTCTATGAGGCCCATTTATTAAGCTCCGTATGGAGCTTGTGGGCCCGTGTTTCTGGCGAGTCTTCAGACTCACCAGAAACAGCTGTTATGAAGCAGCCGATCTGAGCAGGCAGAAAGGATTCGCCAAAATTCAACCCGATCGAGTACGATCGGGTTGATTGACACCCCCCTGCTGATGGCCGATTGGCCGCGAGTCTGCAGGGGGCAGCGTTGCACCAGCAGCTCTTGTGAGCTTCTGGTGCAATGCTGAATACGGAGAGCGTATTGCTCGCCGGATTCAGCAAGGTCTGGCGGACCTGATTGGCACTGTCGGATCAGGTCCGATAGACATTTGATAAATAGGCC
This sequence comes from Bombina bombina, assembly GCF_027579735.1. NCBI lineage: Eukaryota > Metazoa > Chordata > Amphibia > Anura > Bombinatoridae > Bombina > Bombina bombina. The sequence continues at coordinate 1,307,008,590 of NC_069499.1, forward strand.
TCTATGTATTTAGTACTTTATTGTATGTGGTATTGAAGATTTTAACACATAATCTAATTGCTAGAATCAACACTAATATGATCTAAATAACCTCTTGTTTGAAAAGAAAGTGAATATACATATTTGTAAACACGAAGTATAGAGGACAAGCAACAGATCATCATCTAAAATTATGTGTGTTAAACCCATATTTCAAGAAGGAAAATTGTCCCAACAGACTGTCATCAAATGTCTATACGTATACCGCATACAAATATGTGTATATAAGATGCCATAGAGGGGAAACTCTCTCAAAATTAGAGATTAGGTTACTTTATAATATATGAAATAATCATATAGACAGGAAAATTAAAGCATACTGTTTATATAGAATATCATTGGAGGGAATATAGTCTACACCAAGTGTGCCTCAGTAAAATGAACCAGATAAACACTTTATGAAATTAAGTTAGACATTTTTTTTCCTCTTTTGTATGTAAGAGGTGCAGTACTAATGGACTATATATATATATATATATATATATATATATATATATATATATATATATATATATATATATATATATATATATATGTGTGTGTGTGTGTTTTGCGTGTGTTAACTTCATATTTATTTGTTATTCAAATGTTTCCAAAGATTTGCTGTATCCAAATTCAGTTAACCTTAAAATGTATTCCTAAAAACAGTAAAAAAAAATCAAAAAAAAATCTGATACCTGAATATTTTCTGTGGTTAATAGATCTGATAAAGGTTTGTGAAATCATGTGATACACATGATTTACACTTTCACTCATATTACAGTTTGAGATGAATAATATTTATGTTTTGCAATTGGGGTACATAGGAAAGAAATGTATACCTGCAGGGGTGCTTGCTATAAAAAGGTTGAGAAACAGTGATCTGGTAGTTAATTGGTCCTTCCAGCCTGCCTATCTGTTTCCTCTTTTGGTTCTACTTTCCAGAGTAATTTCCAAGATAAAATTAGAACAGTAATTTGTATTCCTGATTGCCCCAGCGTGACCTCAAAGGATTTAGTATGTGGATATGGTTAGAATGTCCAGTTGTCAGACCTTCTATGTCAAGGTCCTTTTTTCCATCCAGATCTAAAGTCTCTAAACTTGATGGCATGGAAATTGAATGCATAGGGGCCGATTTATCAAGGGCTGAATGGCCCCTGATGTTCCTGTTTCTGCGCGAGACTTCAGGCTCCCCAGAAACAGCAGTTAAGAAGCAGACCACTGCTCCTTAACTAGTCCGCCGCCTCTGATGCTGCGGACATCAATACGCCCGATCACATTTGCAGGGGGCAGCATTGCACAAGCAGTTTACCAAAACTGCTTGTGCAATGTTAAATGCCGACAACGTATGCTGTCAGCATTCAGCTACAGCGAATCATGTCTGCCTGCCATTTGGTAAATAGGCCCCTTTGTCCTGAGTCATAGAGGCTTCTCAGATTCTGTGATTAACACTCTGATTTAAGCTTACGCTTTTCGGGAAACTCCCGTACTCATAGCCTATTACATGCATGCTCTAGACTCTTTAAAAAACATTAAAAACCCTTTGATTGGTTCTTGAGCAGTGCTACTTAACCTTCATGTGGTCAGACAGAACATTTAACCCTAAGCTTCTGCTTTGATAAAAAAATTTCCTCCTCCTACTCTATGAGGCCCATTTATTAAGCTCCGTATGGAGCTTGTGGGCCCGTGTTTCTGGCGAGTCTTCAGACTCACCAGAAACAGCTGTTATGAAGCAGCCGATCTGAGCAGGCAGAAAGGATTCGCCAAAATTCAACCCGATCGAGTACGATCGGGTTGATTGACACCCCCCTGCTGATGGCCGATTGGCCGCGAGTCTGCAGGGGGCAGCGTTGCACCAGCAGCTCTTGTGAGCTTCTGGTGCAATGCTGAATACGGAGAGCGTATTGCTCGCCGGATTCAGCAAGGTCTGGCGGACCTGATTGGCACTGTCGGATCAGGTCCGATAGACATTTGATAAATAGGCCTCTATGTATTTAGTACTTTATTGTATGTGGTATTGAAGATTTTAACACATAATCTAATTGCTAGAATCAACACTAATATGATCTAAATAACCTCTTGTTTGAAAAGAAAGTGAATATACATATTTGTAAACACGAAGTATAGAGGACAAGCAACAGATCATCATCTAAAATTATGTGTGTTAAACCCATATTTCAAGAAGGAAAATTGTCCCAACAGACTGTCATCAAATGTCTATACGTATACCGCATACAAATATGTGTATATAAGATGCCATAGAGGGGAAACTCTCTCAAAATTAGAGATTAGGTTACTTTATAATATATGAAATAATCATATAGACAGGAAAATTAAAGCATACTGTTTATATAGAATATCATTGGAGGGAATATAGTCTACACCAAGTGTGCCTCAGTAAAATGAACCAGATAAACACTTTATGAAATTAAGTTAGACATTTTTTTTCCTCTTTTGTATGTAAGAGGTGCAGTACTAATGGACTATATATATATATATATATATATATATATATATATATATATATATATATATATATATATATATATATATATATATATATATATGTGTGTGTGTGTGTTTTGCGTGTGTTAACTTCATATTTATTTGTTATTCAAATGTTTCCAAAGATTTGCTGTATCCAAATTCAGTTAACCTTAAAATGTATTCCTAAAAACAGTAAAAAAAAATCAAAAAAAAATCTGATACCTGAATATTTTCTGTGGTTAATAGATCTGATAAAGGTTTGTGAAATCATGTGATACACATGATTTACACTTTCACTCATATTACAGTTTGAGATGAATAATATTTATGTTTTGCAATTGGGGTACATAGGAAAGAAATGTATACCTGCAGGGGTGCTTGCTATAAAAAGGTTGAGAAACAGTGATCTGGTAGTTAATTGGTCCTTCCAGCCTGCCTATCTGTTTCCTCTTTTGGTTCTACTTTCCAGAGTAATTTCCAAGATAAAATTAGAACAGTAATTTGTATTCCTGATTGCCCCAGCGTGACCTCAAAGGATTTAGTATGTGGATATGGTTAGAATGTCCAGTTGTCAGACCTTCTATGTCAAGGTCCTTTTTTCCATCCAGATCTAAAGTCTCTAAACTTGATGGCATGGAAATTGAATGCATAGGGGCCGATTTATCAAGGGCTGAATGGCCCCTGATGTTCCTGTTTCTGCGCGAGACTTCAGGCTCCCCAGAAACAGCAGTTAAGAAGCAGACCACTGCTCCTTAACTAGTCCGCCGCCTCTGATGCTGCGGACATCAATACGCCCGATCACATTTGCAGGGGGCAGCATTGCACAAGCAGTTTACCAAAACTGCTTGTGCAATGTTAAATGCCGACAACGTATGCTGTCAGCATTCAGCTACAGCGAATCATGTCTGCCTGCCATTTGGTAAATAGGCCCCTTTGTCCTGAGTCATAGAGGCTTCTCAGATTCTGTGATTAACACTCTGATTTAAGCTTGTAAGCCTGTTTCTAGGAAAATGTACCACAAAGTTTGGAAAACTTACATGTATTGGTGTAAAGACCATTCTTTTTCCTGGCATTCATTTAGAATTCCTGGGATTCTTCAGTTTTTGGAGGATGTTCTAGATAAAGGTTTGTCTGTCAGTTCTCTGAAAGGACAAATTTCTGCTCTTTCTGTATTATTTCACAGATAGATTGCTAATCTTCCTGATGTTTATTTTTATCGTTTAGACTTTAGTCTGAATTAAACCTGTTATTCAGCCTATTTCTCCTCCTTGGAGTCTTAACCTAGTGTTAAGGGTTTCTCAAGCTCCTCCTTTTAAATCTATGCATAAATTGGACATTAAACTATTTTCAGGAAAGTAAAAACCAGCTCAACCAAACCCAAGGAAGAGTGAGTAGGTGCGCCAAAATAAGTAATTACTATACTATATAACAATTGGTATTGCAACCTAAAAAACACAATTTAGACACAATTCATATACTGAAAAGATATCGTAAAGCCAATAACAGGAGCCCTAAAATTAATAAATTCCCTATTAGGAGGTATAACGGAACCCAGTATCTCTTGGTTCTTGCCTTAGTTGTTTTATGATCTCAGAATCTGATATTCGGATACAACGTGTACAGCAATAGTATGCGGGCAGCTCTTCATAGAGTGAGATGGCCACTCACTTAAGCGATTACCTATAGAGAAATGTACAAAAAGAAGGCGCCCATAGCGTAATATGTTCAAACAAATGGCACAGTAAATGCAAGGAGATGAAAATGCACTCACATTTGGAAAAGCACAAACAAGTGCTATACAGGCCGGCCAGGAATTTTAGATTATGCTGGCTAACTCTCTCTCTGAGGACAGCAAACGTGATGTAGTGGTATCTTCCTTAATTATGTGGGATTCAATATGTTGGAAGGACCCACTTTTCTATCCAATCTCCATGAAATTTCTAATTTAATGCAGTTTTCATTTTCATTCTTTTCTCCAGGTCCTGCTCCAGAAACAGTTAATGACAAGATTTTCCAGATAAGCAAAACTATTTACGAATATGCTATTTGTTCAGACCTTCAAATTGACCTCTCAAGAGTGGGAAGACAGGAGTTTGACAAGCTCCTCCTTCTTAAGCAGGCATTACTTCACCCTGGGCGATGATCTCTTCTCTTAACTTTTTGTACCATTCTTTTGACTTAGCCATGCATTCAAATGTGACACTCAACAAAGTCCAAGCAAGTTCAGGTATTTAGTGTTCTAGCTCAAGCACACCTGGTACAACTTATGAAGCTCTTGATTAGTTGCATCAGGTGTGCTTGAGACAACACCTGTTTTGCATATTTGTGCTGTTGGTCCTCTATTCAAGGGTTTGAATAATTTTGAGACTGCAGAATTCATTAAAAGTTGCATTTTCAGTTGAATTTGGGGAAACCACTTGAAGCATTCATGTATTTACCTATTTCCATTGTTTTTGTTTGATTTGTTTATTGCAAACCACTCAAAGAGGCATATTTAAGAAGTGTCTTGCGGACCTGATCCGACAGTGCGGAGCAATACACTCTCTGCATTAAACATTGCACCAGCAGCTCACAAGAGCTGCTGGTGCAACGCCGCCCACTGCAGACTCGCGGCCAATGGGCCGCCAGCAGGGAGCTGTCAATCAACCCGATCGTACTCAATCGGGTTGAATTTCGTTGATTCCTATCCGCCTGCTCAGAGCAGACGGACAGGGTTATGAAGCAGCGGTCTTTGTGACCGCTGCTTCATAACTGCTGTTTCTGGCGAGTCTGAAACACGGGCCATCAAGCTCCTTTTGGAGCTTGATAGATAGGCCCCATTGTCTGTAAACTTTGACAATAAACCTGATTTGCAATGGAGGTTGAATAATTTTGATTACAACTGAATATATACATATACATATATATATATATATATATATATATAAATTTAAAAAATTACAAATACTGAATACACTTTATACTTATTTTCACAAACAAGAAACAGGATACAAAAAAATAGCGAAGGCACTGGATGTTCCTAGAGACACAGTCGCAAGCATAGTTCCCAAGTTCAAAGTTAAAGGAACAGTGGTTACACTACCTGGATGGGGCAGAAAAAGGAAGCTATTAATGACTGCAACCAGATTTCTGAGAAGGAAGGTTGGGAAAAATCCTAGAGTAATTGCAAAAGACCTACAGAAAGACTTGGGGGCTGATTTATGAAGCAGCCAATACTGCTTATTTTGCGGTAGCCTTCTGGCTTGCCGGAAATGTAAGTTAAGAAGCAGCGGTCTTAAGACTGCTGTTTCTTAACTCATCCATCACCTCTGAGGTGGCGGACAGCAATCATCCTGATCGGATATGATCGGGATGATTAAAACCCCTTGCTAGCGGCCAATTGGCCGTGTATGTGCAGGGGGCTGTATTGTGAAATGCTTGTGCAATGATAAATACCCCCCCCCCCCCAGTATAGAACTCTTCCTAAGAAGGTGAAATCTGGGATGTAGATTAGCAGACACTGTTTAAACTGTATAAGGTTTAGTGCATCCATATGTGTATATTGGATGATTCAATATATGAATGACACGTAAGGGAGTAAGGACTGGTTGCAAAATTGGAAGAGCCTGATTGGGTTAATCATAGTGGAGGTGTGGACCAATTAACCAATAGACAGGCAAATAGTGTGTTTTAAGCACAGATTGTAATATAATTTTTAAAGGAGGCTAGGATTACGGAGCAAGCCGAAATACGTCTGCTTGTGTTATTATTTGCCTTGAAATAACCCGCTTTTTATGTATATAATCGAATAAAGTTGATTATTTACTCCAAGCACAGTGCTCCTTGAACTTTTTTGTATTACGTTCTCTGATTGGCCGTAAGTGAGCACGTGCAATTAGAGCTAGCCTGCAGAGGATTGGTCAGAAGCGGCTACCTGACAGTTGTGAGGATCCGAACCATGGATCGCCATACGAAAGGGGCGCTCGCATGTATCCAGCTGAGGAGAGTGTCCGGTAGAGCACCCCTGAGGAGGACAGGAAACAGAGGACGTTACTCCAGGGGAGAGCAGATGAAGGACCATCTGAGGATCTGGGACAGATGCATGCTGGCATGAACCGCTTGTGGTGAGTCACTACGGTTTTGGAAACTTGTGGATATATCCTCATGTAACTACACTGTGTGTGCTGGGGAGATACTTACAGTGTGGGTTGAACTGTCGGGTTCTTAGCCTGCCTTAATATTGCTCTGATTAGAGCCCAGTACTGTCCTGTGTACTATATTTTGCTTGTGGTGTAACAAACCTGAACTTTCTCTCCCTGTATTAACTGTTATTGTACATGCAATAGCCCGGTAGAGTTAACATTTAAAAGGACACTCAAGTCAAAATTAAACTTCATGATTCAGATAGAGCAGGCAATTTTAAGCAACTTTCCAATTTACTTCCATTAACAAAATGTGCACAGTATTTTTATATTTACACTTTTTGAGTCACCAGCTCTTGAGCATGTGCAAGAAGTCACAGCATATACGTATATGCATTTGTGATTGGCTGATGGCTGTCACATGATACAGGGGGAGTGGAAATAGACATAACTTTACAATTTATTTAACAAAAATCTTCTCATTTGAAGTTCAGACTAAGTACTATTGATCGGAACAGCCAATAGAATGCAAGCTCAATCTGATTGGCTAATTGGATCAGCCAATCGGATTGAACTTGAATCTGATTGGCTGATTCCATCAGCCAATCAGAATATTCCTACCTTAATTCCGATTGGCTGATAGAATCCTATCAGCCAATCGGAATTCGAGGGACGCCATCTTGGATGACGTCATTTAAAGGAACCGCCATTCGGCGAGTAGGCGTCGGTTGAAGAGGATGGATCCGCGTCGGCTGGGAAGAAGATGGCTCCGCTCCGCTCCGGAAGAAAGAAGATTGAAGATGCCGCTTGATAGAAGACTTCATCCCGATGATGGACTTCCGACTTCAGCCCGATGATGGAGTTCTTCAGCTGCCGCTTGGATCAAGACTTCGGACCCTCTTCTGGACCGATCGCTGAACCCGGTGAGGTGAAGACAAGGTAGGGAGATCTTCAGGGGCTTAGTGTTAGGTTTATTTAAGGGGGGTTTGGGTTAGATTAGGGGTACGTGGATGGTGGGTCGTAATGTTGGGGGGGGTGTATTGTATGTTTTTTTTTACAGGCAAAAGAGCTGAATTCTTTGGGGCATGCCCCGCAAAGGGCCCTTTTCAGGGCTGGTAAGGTAAAAGAGCTTTTCTATTTTAATTTTAGAATAGGGTAGGGCATTTTTTTATTTTGGGGGGCTTTGTTATTTTATTAAGGGGCTTAGAGTAGGTGTAATTAGTTTAAAATTGTTGTAATATTTTTCTAATGTTTGTAAATATTTTTTTATTTTTTGTAACTTAGTTCTTTTTTATTTTTTGTACTTTAGTTAGTTTATTTCATTGTATTTATTTGTAGGTATTGTATTTAATTAATTTATTGATAGTGTAGTGTTAGGTTTAATTGTAGATAATTGTAGGTATTTTATTTAATTTATTTATTGATAGTGTAGTGTTAGGTTTAATTGTAACTTAGGTTAGGATTTATTTTACAGGTAATTTTGTAATTATTTTAACTAGGTAACTATTAAATAGTTATTAACTATTTAATAGCTATTGTACCTGGTTAAAATAAATACAAAGTTGCCTGTAAAATAAATATTAATCCTAAAATAGCTACAATATAATTATAATTTATGTTGTAGCTATATTAGGGTTTATTTTAGTAAGTAAGTAAGTATTTAGATTTAAATAGGAATAATTTATTTAATAAGAGTTAATTTATTTCATTAGATAAAAATTATATTTAACTTAGGGGGGTGTTAGGGTTAGGGTTAGACTTAGCTTTATGGGTTAAAAAATTTAGTAGAGTAGCGGTGAGCTCCGGTCGGCAGATTAGGGGTTAATACTTGAAGTTAGGTGTCGGCGATGTTAGGGAGAGCAGATTAGGGGTTAATACTATTTATTATAGGGTTATTGAGGCGGGAGTGAGGCGGATTAGGGGTTAATACATTTATTATAGTAGCAGTGAGCTTCGGTCGGCAGATTAGGGGTTAATTATTGTAGGTAGGTGGAGGCGACGTTGGGGGCGGCAGATTAGGGGTTAATAAATATAATATAGGGGTCGGCGGTGTTAGGGGCAGCAGATTAGGGGTACATAGGGATAAAGTAGCTGGTGGCGGTGTACGGAGCGGCAGATTAGGGGTTAATAATAATATGCAGGGGTCAGCGATAGCGGGGGCGGCAGATTAGGGGTTAATAAGTGTAAGGTTAGGGGTGTTTAGACTCGGGGTTAATGTTAGGGTGTTAGGTGCAGACTTAGGAAGTGTTTCCCCATAGGAAACAATGTAGCTGCGTTAGGAGGTGAATGCTGCTTTTTTGCAGGTGTTAGGTTTTTTTTCAGCTCAAACAGCCCCATTGTTTCCTATGGGGGATTTGTGCACGAGCACGTTTTTGAAGCTGGCCGCGTCCGTAAGCAACGCTGGTATCTAGAGTTGCAGTGGCGGTAAATATGCTCTACGCTCCCTTTTTGGAGCCTAACACAGCCCTTCTGTAAACTCTAAATACCAGCGGTATTTAAAAGGTGCGGGAGAAAATAAGCCAGCGTAGCTAACGCACCCCTTTGGTCGCAGAACTCTAAATCTAGCCGTATATATAAGAGTTATCATTGCAGGAACAAACAGAAGAAAGAGACTTACTTACTTACTGTGACAGGAGCAGTCAACCAAGTTCAGCATTAAAATTGGAAAATGTAAGAGATAGCACATGTATCAATATGTTATTAAAAAAAAAGTACATTACAAAACCATTGTATTGTCATGTGAAAATAACAACTATAAAATGTCTTAATATCTTCTAATATAAGCATTTTTCTATGTGTATGAGGTAATTTAAATATATATATAGTCAATCACCTCAGGAACAGCACTCTCCGTTTCAACAAGTTACTTTATTAGTTAACGTTTTCGGCGGTTTCCCCATCCTCAGACTAAGAGGCCCATTTATCAAGCTCTGAATGGAGCTTGAGGGCCTGTGTTTCTGGCGAGTCTTCAGACTCGCCAGAAACAGCAGTTATGAAGCAGCGGTCTAAGCACCGCTGCTTCATAACCCTGTCCACCTGCTCTGATGAGGCGAACAGGAATCGCCACAATTCAACCCAATCGAGTTCGATCGGGTTGATTGACACCTCCCTGCTGGCGGCCCATTGGCCACGAGTCTGCAAGGGGTGGCGTTGCACCAGCAGCTCTTGTGAGCTTCTGGTGCAATGCTGAATAAGGAGAGCGTATTGCTCTCCGCATTCAGCGAGGTCTTGTGGACCTGATCCACACTGTCGGATCAGGTCCGCAAGACCTTTGATAATTCGGCCTCTAAGAAGCCGATTAATCAAGCTCCGTATGGAGCTTCATGCCCCTGTTTCTGCCCGAGCCTTCAGGATCACCGGAAACAGAAGTTATGAAGCAGCGGTCTAAAGAGTGCTGCTCCATAACTTGTCCGCCTGCTCTGTGGCTGCGGAGAGAAATTAACCCGATCAAATATGATTGCACTATGATAAATCTACCCCTAAAAGTATACACACAATAAAATCAACTTACCACCATAAAATAGTGCTCCCACCACCAGAATCATGCCCATCAGTCTCCACTGGCGTCCTTCAGGCCCAACTGCGCATGTTCCGAAGAAAATACGGAGTAATCGAGGGGACAAACTTCTAAGAAAAGAGATACACATCATGGATTACGTATCGCTCCTAGCAACCCACAAACAAAGAGCGTTACAGTCTCCTCACGCTTGCTACACTCTCTATACTATATACATTAGGCAAGCTACCAAATACAGGCACTGAGAAGTGATTCACTTCTATATTACCACTAGACTTGCTGCGCTTTATTCACAATACTCGTATTGTCACATAGAGTTAAATAATACAACTGCAATAAATTGATTGCTAATTATCTATGCATTATAGTGGAAACCATTGTATTATGTAACTCAACCTATAGCAATGTTAGACTTGGCCCTCCAATTGATGTGATAATGCAGATTCTTGACTTCTGTTTGAAATGCTACTACTTCAAATTTGAAAGGGAATTTTTCCAACAAATTTCTGGCACAGCGATGAGGTCCAATGTAGGCCCCATCCTATGCTAACTTATTCATGATTCAAGACAGAGGAGACAGACCTATTTTTTGATCCTCGAGTCAAATTTTACAGACGGTATATAGATTATTTATTTTTGGTGTGAAGTGGCAGTAGCGTTGAACTACTGCAATGGTTTGAGGATCTGAATAAAGTTAACCCTCAGGTTCATTTTAAAATCCCCAATCACCATCAACAAATTGACTTTCTTGATATCCGGATTTATAAGGGTGTTGATGTTTTCTGTACCACTTTGTTCCAAAAGGAAACGGACAGAAACTCACTGTTGGAAGTGACAAGTTGCCATCCACCCAGTTTAAAATGTGCGCTACCAGTGTCACAGTTTAAAAGGGTTGTTTGTAATAATACTGAAGAAGACAAAAAGAATGAGCAAATCTCTAAGATGGAACTGAGGTTCAGGGAGAGGGGCTATGGTGCAGCTCATCTACAGCAAACCCTTGAGACAAGAACAACTTGACACAGGAGCAAGCATTGAGGAAGACTGTAAAGGAGTTGAAAAAAGAAATGATGATCTTCACTTCTACTTTCACCCCAGAGAGACTTGGTTTCTCACGGACCCTGAGAGAGAACTAGGAGATTATCTCCACAGATAAATCCTTGCCACTTATGCAGACGGAGGCTCCTATGGTGGGGTTTAGGAGAGGTTGCTCTTTGAAGGATCTGCTGTTACGCCCAGACTATAGGGACAGCTATACCAATAAAACTTGGTTAAGTACCCCAAAAATGGTTGCTTCCGGTGCAGTGGTTGTACAACATGTGGGGGTTTAACCCAAAGCACCTTTTTCATACATCCTTGGTCTAATAAAAAAGTTCCATATTAGACATAGGGTCACATGTACCACAAAATATATTGTATACCTCTTGCATTGTCCATGTGGCAGGTTTTAAGTGGGTAAGACCCAGGATGATCTGAGGACTCAAATGACGAATCACCGGTCTGCGATTCGGTTAGCCATTAAAAATGGTGAGTCAGATCAGCCGGTTGCCAGACATTTTCTGGAGTTTAAACATGCAGTTTCAGACCTCAGATTTACATCATAATAGATCATATACTTATGAGTCCGAGGGGGTGTGATAGAGCCAGATGCTTGCTACAAAGAGAGTCCCGTTGGATTTTTTATCTGGATACATTATTTCCTAAAGGACTTAACACAAATTTGGATTTCCAGTGCTTTTTATAACAAACTTCTGTCACTTTATTTCTCTATCTCCTGATGAGCTAAAATAGTCTTCTGTAGTTTAGGGCTATGAAGTCTAACATTGCTATAGGTTGAGTAACATAATACAATGGTTTCCACTATAATGCATAGATAGTTAGCAATCAATTTATTGCAGTTGTTTTTTTAAAGGGACAATGAACCCAAATTTTTATTTATCGTGATTCAAATAGAGCATGCAATTTTAAGAAACTTTCTAATTTACTCCTATTATCAATTTTTTTTCATTCTCTTGGTATCTTAATTTGAAATGCACGAATGTAAGTTTAGATGCCGGACCATTTTTGGTGAACACACTGTGTTGTTCTTGCTGATTGGTGGGTAAATTCACCTACCAATAAACAAGTGCTTTCCATGGTTCTGAACCAAAAAAATAGCATAGGTGCCTTCTTTTTCAAATAAAGAAAGCAAGAGAACGAAAAAAAATTGATAATAGGAGTAAATTATAAAGTTGTTTAAAATTGCATGCTCTATCTGAATCACGAAAGAAAAATTTTGGGTTCAGTGTCCCTTTAAGTGAGAATACTAACATTCACCTAGATTACAAATTTTGTGCTATAAAGGGTGAAAAACGAACGCAACAAAAGTTGCGTTATTTTACCCTCCATAACGTTGCCATTACAAGTTTCTGTAAAGCTGCCTTGTGCGTGCGATATGTAGCGATAAGCTCCATACCGCTGCTTTGACGTGCTTGTGCATGCTTTCCCCATAGACATCTATAGGGAGAGAGTGTAAGAAGAAAAACTAACACCTGAAGTGCGGAATGAAAAATCTCCGTAACACAACCCCATTGATGTCTATGGGAAAAAAAGTTACGTTTAAACCTAACACCCTAACATAAACCCCAAGTCTAAACACCACTAATCTGCCACCCTGACATTGCCGACACCTACATAAAGTTATTAACCCCTTATCTGCCGCTCCCGACATTGTCACCACTATAATAAGTTATTAACCCCTATTCCCCCGCACCTCAACATTGCCCACACTATAATAAAGATATTAACCCCTATTCTGCCGTTAAAAAAAGGAAAAAAAAGGCGGCTACTGAGCTACTGAAAAAAGTGAGTTTTATTCCATATAAAATACAGATAGACAAAAAGCAAAAAAAGAAATTAGACACTGCATACCAAGGAGGGAACAGCAGACTTACATGTTTCGCGCACAATTGCACTTAATCATAGTAGCTGAGTACAAGCAAGATCAGCTGTGATACTTAAAGGGACAGCACATCAATCAAAAAACCCTGTTTAGCAATTATATGAAAAAACAGGTGTCACATCAGTGTAGAACTTAAAGGTGTGCTGTCTCAGTAAGCACCACAGATCAGAAAATATTAAAAACATAATTAATATACTAGATATACTTGAGAATTCCTTTGAGATTGATTTCTATGCAACGTGTCTTACTAGCCACATAGTTTATTTATTAGATTGTCAGCTCTGGAGAGCCCAATATGTGGGTCAGTCGAGCAGATCTCTTAGGGACCGGGCTAGGGAACATCTTAGGGATGTTAAGAACTTCAATAAGGATTCAGCGGTAGCAAAACATTTCAATCTCTATCACCTTACAAATATACCAAAGTTGAAAATCAAAGTTATAGATATAGCTAGAACCCCTTATCGAGGGGGTGATATATGTAAGGTTTTAGATAGAAAAGAATTGTTTTGGATCTACAAGTTGAAAACACGGTCACCTTTGGGAATGAATTTGGAATGGGATATGAGATATTTTGTGGACTAGAACAAACATATGAGTGTTTTTAATATATAGATAGTTACACATATATTTTCATATTAGTATAATACTTATCTTTATTACTAATACATAAGTCCACATCATATATATATATATATATATATATATATATATATGTACATCTATATTTATACTTATACATACACGTACTGTATTCCTCTCTGACTTATCCCATGATTAAATATACATCAGAGTTAGTTAGAGAACAATATGGTCAGTTTCTAAAAAAATTCCTGAAATACTTTGTCAGCTGTCAATTATCATGAATTATGAATTATGACTGTCTGTCAATTATTATGAATTATGACTGTCTGTTAATCATTGTGAACTATGACTGTATTTGTTGTTCCAAATCATTTTGCTTTGAAAGCAGCTTTATCTCTTTATCTCATTTTCAAAATTTAATAATGAATTGTTCTGTATGTAAGTGCATTATGATTACACTAAATTGAAAACTCCTTTGGCTTAGTAACTTATACAAATGCATGTCTTTACCTATGTGTATATTGTGAATTAATATATAATATAATATAATTTAATATTATTGAGTTTCCATTATATAGTGCCGGATTGTATCCCTTATCAAGTATATCTAGTATATTAATTATATTTTTAATATTTTCTGATCTGTGGTGCTTACTGAGACAGCACACCTTTAAGTTCTACACTGATGTGACATCTGTTTTTTCATATAATTGCTAAACAGGTTTTTTTTATTGGTGTGCTGTCCCTTTAAGTATCACAGCTGATCTTGCTTGTACTCAGCTACTATGATTAAGCGCAATTGTGCGCGAAACATGTAAGTCTGCTGTACCCTCCTTGGTATGCAGTGTCTTATTTCTTTTTTTGCTTTTTGTCTATCTGTATTTTATATGGAATAAAACTCACTTTTTTCAGTAGCTCAGTAGCCGCCTTTTTTTCCTTTTTTTGTCTTGCGGCTGTCCTCCGCTTCTTTTTGGGCTGGCTCCATACTCCCCCCTGCAACTGAATGGGTCCGCTTCTACTGTTTCTCACTTGCCCGACGGACGTTTTCAGAAGCAAAACTTCCTACCACATGCCTATTCTGCCGTTCCCCAACATCGCCACCACTAAATAAAGTTATCATATCAACCCCTAAACCTCTGGGCTCCCACATCACTGACACTAAATAAACCTATTAACCCCTAAACTGACAACCCCCACATCACAAAAAACTAAATTAAACTATTAACCCCTAAACCTAACAACCCCCTAGCTTTAAATTAAAATTACAAGATCCCTATCTTAAAATAAATAAAAACACCTGGAAAATGAAAAAAACCTAAGTTTAAACTATACATTAAACTAACTTTACTATTATACTAAAATTAAAATAACTATCAATTAAATTACACATTAAAAAAACTAACACTACTAAAAAAATTAAATCTACAATTACAAAAAATAAAAAATACTAAATTACAAAAAATAACAAACACTAAATTATGAAAAATAACAAACAAAATTATCCAAAATTAAAACAATTACACCTAATCTAATAGCCCTATAAAAATAAAAAGCTCCCCCAAAATAAAAAAAAACCCTCTAGCCCACAAAAAAACTATTAATGGCCCTTAAAAGGGCCTTTTGTAGGGCATTGCCCTAAAGAAATCAGCTCTTTTACCTAAAAAAAATAATACAAAGACCTCCCCAACAGTAAAACCAACCACCCCACCAATCCCCCAAAATAAAAACAACCTAACTCTAAAAAAAACATAAGCTACCCATTGCCCTGAAAAGGGCATTTGTATGGGCATTGCCCTTAAAAGGGCATTCAGCTCTTTTTCTTGCCCTGAAAAGGGCATTTAGCTCTTTTAAGAGCACCCAAACCCTAATCTAAAAAAAACCCCACCTAAAGTTTAAAAAAAACTTACACTAAACCCCAATGATCCACTTACAGTTTTTGAAGTCCGGACATCCAGGTGGCAAGACGTCTTCATCCAGGTGGCGAAGTTCTTCATCCATCCAGGCGGCATTTTCGATCTTCATCCAGGCGGCATCTTCTATCTTCATCCTGGAGGCACGGAGCAGGTCCATCTTGAAAACATCCGGCGCGGAGCATCCTCTTTATATGGTCACCACCATATACTGAATCTTCAATGCAAGGGAGCCTTTTCAAAATGGTGTCCCTTGCATTCATATTGGCTATTCAAATCAGCCAATAGAATTTCAGTAGCTCTCATCCTATTGGCTGATTTGAACAGCCAATAGGATTTCAGTAGCTCTCATCCTATTGGCTGATTTGAATTTCAAAAATCAAATCAGCCAATAGGAATGCAAGGGACGCCATTTTGAAAAGGCTTCCTTGCATTGAAGATTTAGTATACGGCGGCAACCGTATGAAGAGGATGCTCCGCGACGAATGTCTTCAGGATAGACCCGCTCCGCACCGCCAGATGAAGATAGAAGACGCTACCTGGATGGATGAAGACCTCACCGCCTGGATGTCCGGACTTCAGAAACTGTAAGTGGATGGTTGGGAGTTAGTGTTAGGTTTTTTAAACTTTTTTGGGGTGTTTTTTTTTTTTTAGATTAGGGTTTGGGCGTTCTTAAAAGAGCTAAATGCCTTTTTCAGGGCAAGGAAAAGAGCTGAATGCCCTTTTAAAGACAATGCCCAAACAAATGCCCTTTTCAGGCAATGGGTAACTTAGGTTTTAGTTGGAATTTTTATTTTGGGGGGTTGGTTGGGTGGTGGGTTTTACTGTTGGGGGGGTCTTTGTATTTTTTTTTAGGTAAAAGAGCTGATTTCTTTAGGGCAATGCCTTTTAAGGGCTATTGGTAGTTTATTGTAGGCTAGGAGTTTTTTTTATTTTGGGGTCTTTTTTATTTTTATAGGGCTATTATATTAGGTGTAATTGTTTTTATTTTGGATAATTTTGTTTGTTATTTTTAGTAATTTAGTGTTTGTTATTCTTTGTAATTTAGTATTTTTATTTCTTGTAATTTAGTATTTCTTTTTTTGTAATTGTAGATATAATTATTTTTAGTAGTGTTAGGTTTTTTTTAATGTGTAATTTAATTTATTTAATTGATAGTTATTTTAATTTTAGTATAATAGTAATGTTAGTTTAATTTATAGTTTAAACTTAGGTTTTTTTTAATTTCCCAGGTAAGTTTTTTATTTATATTAAGATAGGGATCTTGTAATTTTTATTTAAAGTTAGGGGGTTGTTAGGTTTAGGGGTTAATAGTTTAATTTAGTTTTTGCGATGTGGGGGGCTGTCAGTTTAGGGGTTAATAGGTTTATTTAGTGGCAGTGATGTGGAAGGCCAGAGGTTTAGGGGTTAATAACTTTATTTAGTGGCAGAAATGTTGGGGAGCAGCGGAATAGGGGTTTACAGTGACGTCACTAGGGGGGGGGGTGCGGGCCACACCCGGGTGACACCCTCCAGGGGGTGACACCACCAGAATTTTTTTTTTTTTTTTTTTAATTTTATTGAAATTCAAAGAAATACAATGTAGAGATGCATAGATTTTTTTTATTAGAGGAGCCAGCATTTGTGAACATTAGTGGGACTGGGGAAGTTGTAGACACTTAAAGGGACACTGTACCCCAAATTTTTCTTTCGTGATTCAGATTGAGCATGACATTTTAAGCAACTTTCTAATTTACTCCTATTATCAAATTTTCTTCATTCTCTTGGTATCTTTATTTGAAATGCAAGAATGTAAGTTTAGATGCCGGCCCATTTTTGGTGAACAACCTGGGTTGTCCTTGCTGATTGGTGGATAAATTCATCCACCAATAAAAAAGTGCTGTCTAGAGTACTGAAACCAAAACAAAGCTTAGATGCCTTCTTTTTCAAATAATGATAGCAAGAGAATGAAGAAAAATTGATAATAGGAGTAAATTATAAAGTTGCTTAAAATTGCATGCTCTTTCTGAATTACAAAAGAAAAAAATTGGGTACAGTGTCCCTTTCATTTTTTTGCCTCTTGAGCCAGTGCTGCAATTTCCACAAATAGTTTTCCTGGCTGCTTTTGCTTGTTTGTACTTTGTTCCTCCCCTATCCAATTTCACTATGAATGTTGTGGGCGTGCCGTGGGGCTTGCGAAGTTGCGCTGCTAGCCTAAACCTGCCTGCCTATCTGTGCTCACTGCTCAGTGACGTGTGGAGCAGTGGAGTCACTCACTGCTGTGCTGTCTCTCTAAAAGGGAACCGGGAAATCGTGAGGGGGATACATGGCACTTGACCGCATGATTGTCTGACGCTGTCTCTAAAGTGAAGGAGCCACGTATGATGCCCACCAGAACGGTACAGTTACGGTACACTAAGTGCACACTGCAGAGGTAGGAGGGGAGGGCGGGGGTTTGCGGGTGGGCAGAGTGCAGAGGTGATTGGCCATAAGAAGCGTTAGGTACACGGCCCGGGACTGTGCACTGACAGACTTAGAACAGAGTCAGAGAGCAGAATTTTCATAGTTTGCGCATCTAAACCTTTTAATAGTGATTTTAGAGTGCTCTGTTTATCTTTCATTTGATGCGCTGCTGAGCCAGGGAGCAGTTCTAGGCATGAGCTTTATAATTAATGCAGTGCAGTTTACATATTTTGTATGTGTGTGTGTCTGAGTGTTTTTGTTTCCGAGTGTTTGTGTGTGCATCTGAGTGTGTTTTTAAGTGTGTCTGAGTTTGTATGTGTGTGTGCCTGTGTAACTTACCGCACCGGGTGACACCAACCCTAGTGACGCCACTGGGGGTTTATATCTTTATTATAGTGTGGGCAATGTTGGGGTGCGGGGGAATAGGGGTTAATAGCTTTATTATAGTGGTGACAGTGTCGGAGAGCGGCGGAATAGGGGTTAATACATTTTATTAGTGGTGGCGATATCGAGAGCGGCAGATTAGGGGTTAATAAGTTTAATATAGTGTTTGCGATGCGGGAGGGCCTCGGTTTAGGGGTTAATAGGTAGTTTATGGGTGTTAGTGTACTTTGTAACAGTTTAGTTATGAGTTTTGAGTACCAGTTTTGTTGCGCAAAACTCATAACTACTGGTCTCAGATTGCAGAACGGATCATCAGGCATTATAGGCTGTAACGCAAGCTTTTTAGCCTCACCGCAAAACTTGTAATGGCAGTGCTATGGAAATCCCACGCAAAAACTGAATTTTTTTGAGTGCGGGACTGACGTTGCGTTACAGGCTAAAATGCTTGCAGTACAGCGAGAAGACTCGTAATGGCTGCGTTACGGTTTTAACGCTGAAATGGCCATTTTTTCAGCATTAAAACACAAACGCAAAGCTTGTAATCTAGGTAATTGTGAATAATGCGCAACAAGTCTATTGGTAATATAGAAGTGAATCACTTATCAGTGCCTGTATTTGGTAGCTTGCCTAATGTATATAGTATAGGGAGTGTAGCAAGCGTGAATAGATTGTAACGCTCTTTGTTTGTGGGTTGCTAGGGGTGACAAGTAATCCATGGTGTGTTTCTCTTTAATTTTAAGTTTGCCCTCGATTACTCCGTATTTTCTTTGGTGCATGCACAGTTGCGCCTGAAGGACCCCACTGGGTAAGTTGATTTTATTGTGTGTATACTTTTAGTCTGAGGATGGGATAAACCCCAAAAATGTTAGCTAATAAAGTAACTTGTTGAAACGGAGAGTGCTGTTCCTGAGGTGATTTACTGGATTATACACTTTGAATTGCACCCCGGCTGTTGTGAGCTTTGGATAAAGTGAGTGCTGGATCCCATGCTGGAGTACATATGGACTATACATGTTCTATTCTATTCTATTGGGTTTTTATAAAGCGCGGCTAATCACCCGTGAGGGTCTTGAGGAGCTGATGGGTACCTATTAGGTGCGAGAAGATATTTTTTCTGGTGTCCGGTCGGATCCATCTGAAGATTTTTCTCTGTAGGTGGAGCATGTGGAAGCCTGCCGAGGAGACGGTGTTGACTTGTCAATTCATGGATAGTGATGAGTCTTGGGTGAAGCCTAGGTTTCATGCATGGTCAGTGGAGTTGGGGGGGGGGGTCAAAGGGCTGTGGGCCACCAAGAGTTATCCCAAGCTGAGTTGTCAGGTCCAAGGAGGAGTACTTTGTTTTTTTCTGCGTTCAGTTTGAGGCAGTTGTTAGGAGATGATGTTGAGGTTATGATGTTGGGTGATGGCTGCGAGAGGAGCCGTATAGATGTTGAAGAGTGTGGGGCTTAGTGAGGATCCTTGTGGTACACCGCAGTTGATTTCTGTGGGCTTGGAGGCAAAAGGTGGGAGTATGACTTTCTGGGTTCTGCCGGTGAGGATGGAGGCGATTCATTTCAGGATGTAGTCCATGGAGGCGAGGGCGTGGTGTGTAATGAGGTCGGTGATGGAATCGCAGAAGGTGGTGCGGGGTCCGGGAGGTCTGTAGATGAGAGTGCCACGGAGGGTGGTGTTGCGGTTGACCTGGATCTTGAAGTGTAGGTGTTCCAGGCCTGGTGAGTGATGGTCAGAACTAGCTGTGACATGGAGGTGGTGTTTGTAGACGATGGTGATAACTCCACCTGGTCGGTTAGTGTGGTCCTTGTGGGAGATCTTATATCCGTCTGGGATAGCGATGGCGATGTCAGACGTGGATGCGGGGTTCAGGCAGGTTTCGGTGAAAAAAGCAAAGTTTGGGGAGGTGGAGTCAAGTAGGTTCCAGATTTCGATGGCGTGCTTGTGGATGGAGCGGATATTGAGGAAGATGAAGTTGAGGTGGTTGTGGTTGTTGTTAGGTTTCTTGATTGTTGGGATTGTGGTCTGTAGGGAGAAAAAGGGGCAGTTG
Source organism: Bombina bombina (assembly GCF_027579735.1). Lineage (NCBI taxonomy): Eukaryota > Metazoa > Chordata > Amphibia > Anura > Bombinatoridae > Bombina > Bombina bombina. Next base: position 1,307,029,030 of record NC_069499.1, read on the forward strand.
GGGCAGGTGAAGGGTCTGGTGTTGGTGGGGGATGCAAGGTGACAGGCGGGCGATCTCTTGGTGTTGAGACTGAGACGGGTGCTGGTACTGTAGTGAAGGTGGGTGCGGGTGACAGGGTTGTTTGTGCTGGGCATGGTTCGGGCACAGGTGGGCTTGCCTTGGTGTGCCTTTGTTGCGCCAGCTGGGCGCTCGCACATGGAGCAGCATTAAATGGGAGATGGGAGGAGGGCAGGTCAGTGCGGGGAGGCTGGAGGAAGGCAGAGTGTGTGGCAGTAGGATCAGAGAAGGAGGCAGAGAGGGGAGAAGCAGTCCCAGAAGGGACTAGGAGAGTAGTGGCGAAGCGAACGGCATTAAATGGAGATGGAATGGGGCAGGTCAGAGCGGGGAGGCAGGAGGAAGGCAGAATGTGTGGCAGTAGGATCAGAGATGGAGGCAGAGAGAGGAGAATCAGTCCCAGAAGGGACTAGGAGAGTAGTAGCGCAGCGAGCGGCATTAAATGGAGATCCAAGGGGGGCGGGTCAGAACAGGGAGGCTGGAGGAAGGCAGAGTGTGTGGCGGTAGGATCAGAGAAGGAGGCAGAGAGGGGAGAAGCAGTCCCAGAAGGGAATAGGAGAGTAGTAGCGCAGCAAGCAGCATTAAATGGAGATGGGAGGAGGGCGGGTCAGAGCTGGGAGGCTGGAGGAAGGCAGAGTGTGTGGCAGTAGGATCAGAGAAGGAGGCAGAGAGGGGAGAAGCAGTCCCAGAAGGGACTAGGAGAGTAGTAGCGCAGCGAGCGGCATTAAATGGAGATGGAAGGGGGGCAGGTCAGAGCGGGGAGGTAGGAGGAAGGCAGAGTGTGTGGCAGTAGGATCAGAGATGGAGGCAGAGAGGGGAGAAGCAGTCCCAGAAGGGACTAGGAGAGTAGTAGCGCAGCGAGCGGCATTGAATCGAGATGGAAGGGGGGCAGGTCAGAGCGGGGAGACAGGAGGAAGGCAGAGTGTGTGGCGGTAGGATCAGAGAAGGAGGCAGAGAGGGGAGAAGCAGTTCCAGAAGGGACTAGGAGAGTAGTAGCGCAGCGAGCGGCATTAAATAGAGATGGGAGGCAGGAAGAAGGCAGAGTGTGTGGTGGTAGGATCAGAGAAGGAGGCAGAGAGGGGAGAAACAGTCCCAGAAGGGACTAGGAGAGTAGTAGGGGGTGGGTCAGAGCGGGGAGGCGGAAGGATGGCATAGTGTGTAGCGGTAGGATCGGAGAAGGAGGCAGAGTGGGGAGAAGCAGTCCCAGCAGGGTCTAGGAGAGTAATAGCGCAACGAGCGGCATTAAATGGAGATGGGAGGGGGCGGGTTAGAGCGGGGAGGCGGGAGGAAGGCAGAGTGTGTGGCGGTAGGATAAGAGAAGGAGGCAGAGAGGGGCGAAGCAGTCCCAGATGGGACTAGGAGAGTAGTAGCGCAGCGAGCGGAATTAAATGGAAATGGGAGGGGGGCGGGTCAGAGCGGTTAGTCAGAAGGAAGGCAGAGTGTATAGGGGTAGTATCAGAGAAGGAGACAGAGAGGGGAGAAGCAGTCCCAGAAGGGACTAGGAGAGTAGTAGCACAGCGAGCAGCATTAAATTGAGATGGGAGGGGGGGAGGGTCAAAGCGGGGAGGCGGGAGGAAGGCAGAGTGTGTGGCGGTAGGATCAGAGAAGGAGGCAGAGAGGGGAGAAGCAGTCCCAGAAGGGACTAGGAGAGTAGTGCATATCATAAACTTTAGCTTAATAAGCACTTATGTGTCCAGATAATATGGCAGTACTAACCAGTTAATATTACCAAAATAATTAATTAAAGCAAACATTATTTCTAATATATGATACTTACTCTCTATAGAGAAGCCTAAAAACTAGATTTTAAAAATGGCTACCTTGCATTCAACTTTAGTGTACGGCGGCGACCGTATGAAGAGGACGCTCCGCGCAGGATGTCTTCGGCTACCAGGAAGGCTCCTCTCCGCGCCGCCGGGATGAAGATAGAAGACGCATCCGGGATGGATGAAGACCTTGCCGCCTGGTTGAAGATGGATGTCCTGACTTCAGGAACCGTGAGTAGATGTAATGGGGTTAGTGTTAGTTTTGTTTTGTTTTTTTGGGGTCTTTTTTTCTGTACATTAGGGCTTTGAAAAAGAGCTCAATGCCCTTTTAAAGGCAATGCAAAAGAGCTAAATGCTGTTTTAAGGGCAATGCCCATACAAATGCCCCTTTAGGGGCAATGGGTAGCTAAGGTTTTTTTTAGAGTTAGGTTTTTCATTTGGGGGGTTGGTTGGGTGGTGGGTTTTACTGTTGGGGGGACTTTGTATTTTTTACCGGTAAAAGAGCTTATTTCTTTAGGGCAATGCCCTACAAAAGGCCCTTTTAAGGGCTATTGGTAGTTTATTGTAGGCTAGGGGGTGTTTTTATTTGGGGGGCTTTTTATTTTTATAGATCTTTTAGATTAGGTGTAATTGTTTTTATTTTTGCTGATTTCATTTTTTTTTAATCTTATTGTTTTTTATTTTTCATGGTTTTAGTGTTAATTATTTTTGGTAATTTTAGATTTTTTAATTTTTTCGTAGGATTTTTTAATTTATTTTTTAAATTTAGATTTTTTTTAAAAAATTTAGTGTTAGGTTTTTTTACATTTATAATTTATAATCTAGATATTTTAATTGGTAGTATTTTTTATTTTATTAGATTAGTTATGTTAGGATAATTTATAGATTAATGTTAGGTTTATATTTATTTCAAAGGTAAGTTTTTATTTATTTAAATAGAGTTATATAGTAATTTTAAATTAAAGTTAGGGGGGTGTTAGGTTTAGGGGTTAATAGTTTAATTTAGTGTTTTGCGATGTAGGGGGCCAGCGGTTTAAGGGTTAATAGATGTATTTAGTGGCGGAGATGTGGGAGGCCGGAGGTTTAGGGGTTAATAACTTTACTATAGTGGGGGCGAAGTCGGGGAATGGCGGATTAGTGTCGGGGGTGGAGGATTAGTGATATTTAGACCGGGGTTTATGTTAGGGTGTTAGGTTTAAACGTAACTTTTTTCTCCATAGGCATCAGTGGGGTTGCGTTACAGAAATTTTTCATTCTGCGATCACAGGTGTTTTTTTTTTCTAACACTCTCTCCCAATTGATGTCTATGGGGGAAAGCGCGCATGAGTACGTCAAAGCAGCCCTTGGATTTTGTGTGGTATAGAGCTTAACGCAGCCATATCTCACGCACAAGGAGGTTTTTCATTAACTCGTAATGGCAGCGCTATGGAGAGGGAAATAACGCAACTTTTGTTGCGTTCGTTTCGCACCCTGTTTAGCGCAAAACTCGTAATCTAGATGTTACATTTATTAGAAGTTGATTTTTTTTACTTTTGCTGTTTATCTAGGTGGGTATTGAAGTTGATCCCCATGTCGCACATTTTGTTTACATTTCAAAAGATGGTTAATCTTCCTTTCTTTAAATTCTGTCTTAAAGCTTGTATAAGTCACATGTATCCCCAAAGTCTCTGCTTCTAATAGGATTTCTTACTTCCCCATTGCTAAATCCTTTATATTTTACAGCTTAGCAATCTGTATCTTTTCCTTTTGTTATTCAAGCACCACAAATCAATGTCATTGATAGTTATATTTTCTTTGTACAATAACAGAAGAGGTTTTTCAACTGAACAAAGAGAGTAGGAGAATATTTGCAGGCAGGAGATATAGGAGAATGCAATGTTATTAAAGGTTTTTGAATGTTAAGGTTAACAGTTTTAATTATGTTCTTGAGGCAAAGAAAAGCCAGTGGAGGGACTGACAGATGCAGCAGACGAGGGGTGCTATGTTTATTCCTCTATAATTGTTAGTGCTTTCACTTAAAAAAGATGGTAGTTTAAAAAGACTAACATTTGCCCTTCAAATCCACAAGGTCAGCCAATAACCCTCTTATTTCTAATAACACACAGAAAGCCAGTAACCCAATCACAGAAGTTATTTAGTCACTATATATAGAGAAAACCCCACAAAGCTCATTGATTTAAATTCCTCAATGTGCTATCACAAATCAAGCCAGTAAGTTATTACCAACTTCAATACCACTTAGAGAGTGATTACTTTCTCTCTATTATACATAATTATTTTTGGTTGTTTTTTATACGTTTTATGCAAAATATTTTACATGGAGATGACTTCCTATTGGTTCCTCTTTTGACATAGAATATAAATAAAAGTGTGTGAGGTAATTAACAGTGTCCTGAGAAAAGCTGCAACAGTAAAATGTTTGGTGGGACTAAAAAGAGTAGAAAAACACAGACACCATTAAGCAAACCTGTGGAAAGTTAGAAACTTGCAGAGGTGGTGAAATGTCGTTGATGCTCTGTGTTGGCAAGAATTTTAAAGTATGCTCTGATATTAAATATGTTTTTTAATTTAATATAAGCTTTTGTATGTGAAATGATATTCTCTTTTTGGAGTGTATATACAGGAAACTTACTTCCCATAAACACGAGCTATTGGAAACATTGGGCTTGAGCAAACAGTCACTTTGGCTCCTAATGTTGTGAGCTGCAACTTATTCAATAATCATTTTACCTATAAATAGCTATATTGCACTGTTTAAAGTGTTTCTTGATTTTTCTATGTTTTCATTATTCAGGTTTTAGTCATTTTAATTCAAACATGTAAAGCAGTCATCATCATTCAATACCTAGTCATCATGTTACTCTTTTGCTTTGACCTTGGAATCTCCAGCAAGCATGCATAAAATGTGTTTTGGATGTATATTGAAGTGTTTTTTTGTGTGGTATATTGAACTGGAATGGGGACTTTAAAAGGCAAAATATCCATAAAATGAATGCCTCTTCTCATATCAATACATAAAATAAAAACTTTTTTTTAGCTTGACCTTTTTTAAACTATACTTTTCTCCTTACTCCATGAATTACAGCATTAAACAGGGACTCGTGTTTTACTCAAACTACTTTTTCATACAACTGTGCATTTAATCCTTGCTCTACTCTCTTTTGCTATGTCTATTATACACAACTTTGATGGATAATTAACATTTGTATTAATAAAAAATGAAGCACAAATTGAAACTACTGTATATTGATGTAACTATGATTGACAAAGACAATTTAACAATTTGAGCTTCAGTTAGATCTATATTAAAAAAAAGTTATAATTGTTTTTACTAATTTCTTCCTCAATCATTAGCATAAAAGTATTGACTGTTAACATTCTATATCTATACTTAAAGGGAAATGAAACCCAAATTTTATCTTTCATGATTCAGATAGAGCATGCAATTTTAAGCAACTTACTAATTTACTCCTATTATCATTTTTTCTTTGTTCTCTTGGTATTCTTTGTTGAATGAGCAGCAATGCACTACTGGTTGCTGACTGAACACATGGGTGTGCCAATGACAATCGGTAAATATATGCAGCCACCAATCAGCAGCTAGAACCTAGGTTCTTTGCTGCTCCTGAGCTTTGCTAAATAAACCTTTCAGCAAAAGATTACAAGAGAAGGAAGCAAATTAAATAATAGAAGTACATTTGAAAAATTGTATTATCTATCTTAATCATGAAAGAAAATGTTTGTTTTTTGTCATGAGATGCAGGTGAATAAGAGTCCGCTGGAGGCAAAGATATAGCCCCGCTGTGATCTTGCTGAGGGGAAGGCACCTCTCTTAGAACAGGGGATCCCACCGGCGGTGGTACTGAGGCATCCAGTTCCAGACTCTCAGGTACAGGCTGAAGATGTCTTTGGTTACGGCATGTAACCGTCCCTCCATCAGTAAGGACCGTATAAGACCTTGGTTCTGGAGAGTGTCCAATTACCGTAGCAGGCGTCTTCCATTTCTTCTCATCATCCAGTTTAATTCTGACACTTTGCCCCGCATTCAGTTCCTGTCGTAGAAGAAACGATAACCCTTTTTGGCCTCTTCATCCCTCCTAAGGACTTCATCAGGAGGAACAGGGCCAGGCGGGTTGAAGACACCCACTGAGGGTAAAGTGGTGCGAATCTGGCGTCCTAGCATCAGCTGTGCCGGGCTACACCCGGTGGCTTGAATGGGCGTCGCCCTGTATGACAAGAGGGCTAGGTACGGCTCAGATTGTTTTAGAATTAATTTTGCTGTTTGAACTGCCCTTTCAGCCATTCCATTGGCCTGCGGATAATGTGGACTTGACGTGGAATGTACAAAGTCATATTCCCTGCTGAAAGCACTGAACTCTGTAGAAGCGAACTGCATACCATTATCACTCACCAGCTCCATTGGAATGCCCCACCGGGCGAACAAGCTCTTCAGACGAATGATAACGGCTTGACTTGTGATATCATTCAGAGGTGCAATTTCCAAATACCTGGAATAGTAGTCGATCACAACAAGGAACTTTTTCCCGTGCAGCTCACACAAATCAACAGCTGTTTTCTGCCACAGCCTCCGCAGGCAGCGGAGTAGAAATCAAGGGCTCCCTTCTCTGAGTAGGCCAGCATTCCCAGCAAAAGGCACATTTAGACACGTGAATTGCAATGTCGGAGCTGATCCCAGGCCACCACACAGCTGTAGCTGCCCTTTCTCTGCACTTTGTAATGCCTAGGTGGCCATCGTGAATCCTGTTTAACATCTCCTTTCTCATGCTGACAGGAATTACGATGCCGTCGTGGAACAGCACCAACCCCTCCAGCTCTGTGAGCTGCGACCTCTCTGGCTGGTAAGCACTTAAAGACATCCAGGCTGCCCGGCTCTCGGGCCAGCCTTCTTTTATGTACTTTATAACCTCTTGCAGATCTGTGTCCAAATATGTCTCTTTCTTTATCTCCTCCAGTTTCCTTGAAGAAATGGACTTAGAGGCCAGAACTGAATCAACATACACTTTCACATCAGATTCAATGGAGGATTCTTCAGCAGCAGCCAGCGGGAGCCTGGATAGAGTATCCGCCACAACCAGTTGTTTCCCCGGCACATGCACTGCCTGAACATTGAACCTGAGCAGTCTCATTAAAAGTCTCTGGCATCTTAAGGGTGTTTTGTCGATATCATAAGAGTTGATTAGAGGGACTAGCAGTTTGTGGTCAGTCTCCAGACTAAATTTCTCCAAACCCACTAGATAACCCTGAAAGCGCTCACAGGCCCAAACTGAAGCCAGGCACTCTTTCTCAATTTGAGCGTATTTTGACTCCGCAGCCGTCAGTGTGCGGGAACAGTAGGCGATGGGCTGTAGTTTATTTTCATTTAACTGCAGGAGAGCAGCCCCCAACCCATAACTGCTTGCATCAGCACTAACCACAGTCTTTTTGGAAGGGTCGTAGAATCCCAGCACTGGGGCAGACCCCAGCAGGGACTTGGCCTGCATAAAAGCTTTTTCTTGTGAAGGTCCCCAGACCCAGGCAACGTCTTTCTTTAGCAACTCTGTGATAGGGTGTAGAACTGTTGATAAATCTGGAAGAAACTTGCCCACATAATTTACAAGGCCCAATATCTGTCTCAGCTCATGTACATCAGAAGGACTTTTCATCTGTTCAATAGCACAAATTTTCTCGGGGTGTGGCTTGATGCCATCCCCATTGATGATATACCCAAAGTAACATAATTCAGTTTTCCTAAAATGGCATTTCTCTTTATTTAACTTCAGCCTAGACTCTTTGATAGCCTGCAGCACACAACTTAAACGCTGATCATGCTCCTCTGCTGTAGACCCATACACCAGAATATCGTCCATGACGACTGCCATGCCCACGTGGTCACTTAGGAGAGAACTCATTTCCCTTTGAAAATTTTCTGGGGCAGAGGATATCCCGAAGGGGAGTCTGCAGAAGCAAAACCGACCTACCGGTGTGATAAAGGTAGTCAGTTTGCGGGCGCTTTGGATCCAGGGGGATCTGCCAAAAACTGCTAGAAGCGTCTAATGTAGAAAAGAACTTCGCCCCAGCCAACATTGGAGCTATGTCTTCTAATGTCGGCAGCACAAATCTCTCTCTCTTTACTGCCTCATTCAACCTTTTCAGGTCCACACAGATGCGCACCTTTACATTTTTCTTTGCAACCGGAACAATGGGGGCACACCAGTCAGTTGCTTCAACAACCTCTTCAATAACCCCCATAGACTTCATGCGCATAAGCTCCTTCTCTACTTGAGGCATGAGCGGGAACGGAATTCTATGGGGAGTAGAAATACTGTATGGGACTGCGTCACTTGTAAGTGCTATACGAACTGGCTTGCAATTCAGTAGGCCCAATTCACCAAACATATCTTAGGAGATCTCATTTACTCTGGCCACAAGGCCCAAATCACAGCCTGCTTTTCTGCTCAATAAATTGCTAACACACTGGCCTCGAATCACATGCACCCACATGGTGAATTTTCTTTGCTTGTACTCACAGCTGGCAAGAAATTTCCCCACACAATCAATACGGCCACCGGGACTATGGACATTTGTAGTAACCTTCGCCAGCTGGGGCTGTCGAGGCAGTTTCATAAATGCAGCAAAAGACATTACAGTGATATCTGCTCCTGTGTCAATCTTAAAATCAACTTTGTCTCCCATTACAGTAAAAGTAACCTTCCAATCTTCCTCTGAGCTTGGCCGTTCCACAACAGACCCCACAAAAGACACTTCCTGACCCTCTTGGTCACTGTCCACCTGCATCTCCTTAATGTATTCAGTTTTACACACCACTTCAAAATGGCCCATTCTGTTACATTTTCTGCATCTTTTATCTCTGGCCGGGCATATAACACTCTGATCATGGGCACGGTAGCACCGTGTGCATCGGGCATGCTGCGCCCATCCACTTCTAGGTCTATCCATTATTTTAGATCTACCGCTCACACTGTGCCTTTCACTAGCAGTTTTCCTGGACTGTTGCACTTCATCCACAATACTCTCAGACCTCAGATCAGCACTTTGCTTTTTCATCAGTTCACTCTGGCGGGCCATCCTAATAGCCCCATCTCATGTTAAATCAGGCTCTAACTGCAGCTTCAGTGAGACTTCAGCATCTGCAATCCCAATAACTATTCTGTCTCTGATTTGCTCTTCTTTAGCAACACCAAACTCACAGAATTCAGCTAGTTCATACAGACTGTGCACAAATGACTCCACAGACTCTCCCACACGCTGATTACGTTTGTGAAAACAAGCTCTCTCATGAATCCCATTTCTTTTGGGCACAAAGTGGGCACTGAGTTTATCCATAACTATATCAAAGTTAAATTCTTCCCCTTCTTGGAAAGTAAAAGCATTGAACACTGGCTCCACATCTTTCCCCATAGAGTATAAAAGAGAATTAACTTGTACTTCACCACTCTCCTTGTTCAGTTTGGAAGCAATCCTGAAGCGCTGAAACTGCTGACGCCATGTGGGCCAAGCTGCAGGCTGAGAGAAGTCAAAAGGCTCAGGTGGGGTAAACTTTGACATTGTCATCGATCAGGAACAGAAGCGCAGGCCAGAACTTCTGACACCATGTCATGAGATGCAGGACATATGCAGGACACAGCAATGATGGTACAACTCTATTTTATTACAGAGCATAGAAATATACATCTAGTCAGGTTGACTTCACTAACTAACTGCGACACAGACTTCCGGACCTAAGCCCCGCCCACAAGCTAGTGACATCACATCCTGCTCTCATCACAGTTTTCATGCCCCTTTAAGCAGTAGGTAGTATATATATATATATATATATATATATATATATATATATATTTATTTTTATTTATTTTTAGTTAAAAAATATTAACTTTTACAAACTGGTACACAATTCTTGACCACCTCTATATATCAGAGACCTGATAACTTTGCAAAAAAGTGATGTGAGCTTTGTGCATGATATCAAATGGGGGCAAGGATAGAAATATGGCGGAGAGCAGGATGGTGGAGGGGCAGGAGAGAGGGAGAGAAAAGAGAGGGTTAAGTAAAATGAAAGAAGGGGTTGAGAAAATAAATTGAAGAGGGAGAGGAAAGAGAGAAAGGAAGTGTTAGAGGAATCCTCTAGGACCACGACCCTCTTGTTCTCTTCTGTTTCAGGACTCTGGTATCTGCACTGCAAAGTGTAAAGACAAGCGCTTGGAGGGCTGTTTCACAAAACACACAAGGATATGTTTGCAGAACAACTCTAACTTTATTATGTTAGGGTGGCCAGTTATATACATTCCAGAATACATTGAAATCTGTAGTCATTAGCTCATTTCTAAGATAAGGAAAAACATCTGGCATCCTATAAGTTGTACATCACATTTGTCAGATATCCGTGCAGACATTAAGTAAATTTATGACTGACAGGACAAAGGAGTAATGTAGGATCTCAAAATATACCAATCTGATGTATAGCTACCTTTGACCTAACTAAAATTCCTTACATCAGCAGTGTTTTCTTACACATAGCTCAAGGGTTCAAAAGTACATGTAAAATGTGTGTATAAAGGTCACCATGCGTCTAGCTACAATTGAATATTAAAAGGGATACGAAAGGATACATTAAGATACATTGCAATTAAACATAACATATAAAAATGATACAATGTATATATATATATGCTCCCTAGATATTATAATATTCTTACAATTGTTTTATAGCCAAGAGTTACAGCATATAGGTTTAACAAGTGACGTATTCATAATTACATCATTTCACATGGTATTTCTATAAGAACAAAGAAACTCATAGAAAATATAATTGGAATAAAAGGAGTGTTAGGGAGTCATTTCTACAGGAATACCTAACTACAGATAAACAGTAACTGGGCCTCCTGGCCCAGCACAAATCACAGCCGTTTGACATCTTGTAGAGATAACAATGCATCCAAGCACATCTTCAGGGTCATTTTCAGGGCTATTATATCTATGCAAGTCTCCCTAACATCAGCATATTTCTTACTATATAATAAACCACTATAATAAAAGATTCATTACCCAAGATGGATGCCTAAGACAAAATGGCGACGAAGAACAAGATGGCGCTAGTCATGCTAACAATAATTCCTAACAGGAAGAAGGGAAGATAAATTAGGGAGGAGAAGAAAGTGAAGAGGGAAGAAGAAAGAAGGTAAAGAGCAAATGAAGGCGAAGAGATAAGTGGAAAGATAAATTGAGGGGAGAGAAGGGTGAAGAAAAGATGGTGAATAAAGGGAAAGCAAAAGGGATAACAAACAGGAAGTGAGTAGGAGGGGAGAAATATAGTTGTTAGTAATATTCCCTCTAACTTTTTTAAACAGTGTGCGCAAATGTTTTCAACTGCAATTTTTGGCCAAGTGACCAAATTGTGTGCTCATTTTATTAAATGTAGTCAAACATAAAAATGCTGTAAATGTAATAACACCTATACACAAACTACAAACTCACACACACTATTTCAAACATTTTCACTCAGTGTGTAGTTAACCCAATGCAGTCAACACAGAGCAAAATAGCAGCTCTCACACTTCTTCAAACATTCACACACTCTCTCACACTCTTGTAAACATTCACACACTTTCTCACACTCTTGCAAACATTCACACTCTTGCAAACATTGACACATTCTCACACTCTTGCAAACATTCACACACTCTCACACTCTTGCAAACATTCACACACTCTCACACTCTTGCAAACATTCACACACTCTCACACTCTTGCAAACATTCACACACTTTATCACTCTCTTGCAAACATTCACACACTCTCTCACACTCTTGCAAACATTCACACACTCTTGCAAACATTCACACACACTTTCACAGTCTTGCAAATCTTCACACACTCTCTCACACTCTTGCAAAAATTCACTCACAAATTTCAAACACGGACACCCTCACTATCTCAAACATTCACACTCACACATTCAGAAACTCTCTCAAACATTCACACACATTCTCTAACACACTCTCTCACACAGACACACGCACACATATACTTTCACACAGACTCTCTCACACACACACAATCTCACACACCTACACTCCCACACAGACTTTCTCTCGCACACAAACACAGCCAAAATTTCCCTCTCTCTCATGCACACACACCAACTCTCTCTCTCAGAATCTCGCACACTCACTCTCTTACCCACAGATAGGGATGGGCGAATGTGCAAATTTTCGAATTTCGAATGTAGAACGAATGTTATTACCGAAATTCGAATTCTAAATTCGAATGTCGATAAGAACGAATATTCTTAAAAATTTGAAAATCGAATGTTATTTACAGTTTTCGAATGTCACTTTCGAAATTCGAATGTTTATTATTATATCGAATGTCTACATTCGAAATTCGAATTCGAATATAAATTAGAATTTTTCGAATTCGAATATAAATTCTAATTTTTCAAATTCGAATATTGCATAATTCGAATATTACATTTAAAAGCATTAGAAATACTATTACAATCTAAATTCGAATTTTTCAAATTCGAATACACGTATTGCATAATTCGAATATTACATTTAAAGAAAAAGCATTAGAAATACTATTACAATCTAAATTCGAATTTTTCGAATTCGAATACACGTATTGCATAATTCGAATATTACATTTAAAGAAAAAGCATTAGAAATACTATTACAATCTAAATTCGAATTTTTCGAATTCGAATATTGCATAATTCGAATAATACATTTAAAGAAAAAGCATTAGAAATACTATTACAATCTAAATTCGAATTTTTCGAATTCGAATACACGTATTGCATAATTCGAATATTACATTTAAAGAAAAAGCATTAGAAATACTATTACAACCTAAATTCAAATTTTTCGAATTCGAATACACGTATTGCATAATTCGAATATTACATTTAAAAGCATTAGAAATACTATTACAATCTAAATTCAAATTTTTCGAATTTGAATATTGCATAATTCGAATATTACATTTAAAAACATTAGAAATACTATTACAATCTAAATTCGAATTTTTCGAATTCGAATACACGTATTGCATAATTCGAATATTACATTTACAGAAAAAGCATTAGAAATACTATTACAATCTAAATTTGAATTTTTCGAATTCGAATACACGTATTGCATAATTCGAATATTACATTTAAAGAAAAAGCATTAGAAATACTATTACAATCTAAATTCGAATTTTTCGAATTCAAATACACGTATTGCATAATTCGAATATTATATTTAAAGAAAAAGCATTAGAAATACTATTACAATCTAAATTCGAATTTTTCGAATTCGAATATTGCATAATTCGAATATTACATTTAAAGAAAAAGCATTAGAAATACTATTACAATCTAAATTCGAATTTTTCGAATTCGAATATTGCATAATTCGAATATTACATTTAAAGAAAAAGCATTAGAAAAACTATTACAATCTAAATTCAAATTTTTCGAATTCGAATATTTTCGAATGTAATTGTAAAATTCGAAACCGAACATTCGAAAATCGAATGTTAGAATGTTATGTAAACATTCGAAATTCGATTTGAACGAACGAATGTGTTAAAATTTGTGCGTTTTTATTTGTGCCGTGTGTTTTTATTAAAACCACACAAATGGTTTTAATAAAAACACCCTCTCTTTTCCTCCCCAAAACTCCCCACACCCCCTGCAACATCATTACTGCTGAGAATATAGATACAAATATCAGAACTTTATAACATTTTGAGTTAAGATTCACTCTTGCCCATCTATAATGATAGAGTATTAATTCCTGTATGTAATGCCAATCTGCAAGATAGTTTATTATGAATCTCCACTTTCTTTTTTCATTTTTATTATTATAATGTTATCACCAGCCCTACTTATCAGTACTGGGAGAGGGATCCTGCTCATCCCTCATTTATAACAATTATTTCTTAGATGGAACAGAAATGTTGTTTTTTGTTATACAGTAAAGTACGCAGCTGCCTATGGTCTTTTTTATTCATTAAACCTTGTTAGGGTATCCACTTTCATTTTTTTTTAAATCATGTATGTACTCCAAACTTTTGTGGCCATTTGCAACCAGATGATTGATTGAAAATTTTGTAGTACACAGTTATGGGGGCCGATTTATTAAGCTCTGTATGGTGAACTACTTGTGCAATAATAAATGCAGACAGCGTATGCTGTCAGCATTTATCGATGTGCAGCGGACATGATATGCTACATCGTATCATGTCTGCTTGCACTTACATAAATAGGCCCCATGGTGTCAAAAGGAAAAAGTGTGGCAAAAATATAGATGTGCTAAGTGTCCCAACAATGAATCTTTGAACCCAATATAATAAAACAAAGCATAACATACCATTCTACCTGACTACAAAACAATAAATAAAAGATCAACAGAAGTCCCACTTTTCCCAATACAACAGAGAAGCAGTGTATGACCCACTATCCCTCTATATAAAATCAAAACAATTATCCAACATCAAAACCACATAAAACAACATAGTGATTTGAACTCCAGATGGACAGGACATTTGCATCCCATACATACAGATGCTTTCCACAGATGATCTCCATAGATCAGGATTTACAATTTCTCATTTAACTCTCTCCCACCCCCATTCTTATCATCCTCCAGTCCTCCTTGGCAAGCACCTCAGCATACAGAGAGCAGATCACAGCCAGCCCTGGTAGACATGACTGATATTTTTACAAATAAGGGAGATCTAGTCTTGTGACTAGCCTCTACCAGCTGACTCCTTGAAGGGATGCTCTCTCAATTAAAAAAACCACACACACAACCCCCCCCCCCCCCACCCAAAAAAAAACACACACAAAAAAATATCTGATTGCTGTGTGCATATTTAAATAGTCTATTGTGCGATCCTGAAAAAGGTGTGTGCACACACGCACACCTTAGAGGGAATGGTGGTTGTTGAGGAGGGAGAGGGGGAAGGAAAGAGGAATAAGGGATAAGGGAGGGAGCTAATGGTGGAGAGAGAGAAAAGGTAGAAAGAAGAGAGATAGAGTAGGGAAACAGGAGAAAGAGGCATTGAGAAGGAAGAGTTATAGAGAGGTGGAAGGAGGGGGAGGCAGGTGTGGGAGAAAGAAGGTACACATAGAATGAGATAGGGTGAATGGGAGGGAGAGCGGGAAAAGAAGAAAGAGTAGGTAAAGGGGGGCATGAGATGGATTGTCTAAAATGAAGAAAGGAAAAATAATGGAGAAAGAACAACGCTAAGCAGTAAGGAAGGAAATAGTGTAAATCTGAGAGAGGACTTCAGAACTTTAGTTTAAGGGAATAATGATCATCTGTTTGTTTTTTGTTTCATTGCTTCCCCACAAATATTTCCTGTCACATATCTTCCAGGAGAGCTTCCTAAAAAGTGTGGTTGCTGACATGGCCACAGTAGACAGAGATTGAGAGAGTGGGGAGAAGCAAGGTTATACATAGAAAGGGATTTGACAGCCTAACAGAAAGCTACATACCACTTTATGTCTCAGACAGAATCCCTTTTCTCTTATTTCCATTTTTTCCCCACTCAGTAAAATCTCACGCGTTGACCTGCAGCTCTCTGTGAGGCAGAGGGAGAAGAACTTTGTGATTTGAGTTCTGTCTTTCCTCTCTCACCATGTGATATTAATTAACATTCATGACAAAAAACATATTGGCTCCTAGTTATCAAGCCGTCAACCTCAAATACGCTGGAATTCCGCAGCGTATTTGTGGCGAGGCTGATTCACCTTAGTTATCAAGCCCTAGATACCGGCAAAAGTAGAATTTAGTGACGTAATCTTTGATCCGCCGGACTCAGTCCGACACAGATCGATTCTTACGTCACTCCAGATGTTCCGCACACAAGTGCGGCACAATCTGACTACTTTTGCTAGTTATCAAAAAACTAGCAGGTACGCTCGGCACTTTTCCGGCCCAGCGTACCTGGTTTTCAAACCGCCGCCCTGGAGGCGGCGGATCCCATAGGAATCAATGGGAGTCTGACCATAGTGAAAGTTCATGTTCGCTGCTGCCAGATATCCCATTGATTCCTATAGGAGCTGTCTGCACCTAACACCCTAACATGTACCCCGAGTCTAAACACCCCTAATCTGCCCCCCCTACACCGCCGCAACTAAATAAAGTGTTTACCCCCTAAACCGCCACTCCCGGACCCAGCCGCCACTATAATAAACGTATTAACCCCTAAACCGCCGCTCCCGGACCCCGCCGCCACTATAATAAACTTATTAACCCCTAAACCGCCGCTCCCGGACCCCGCCGCCACTATAATAAATATGTTAACCCCTAAACCGCCGCCACCTACATTATACCTATTAAGCCCTATCCTGCCCCCCCTACACCGTCGCCACCTATAATAAAGTTATTAACCCCTATCCTGCGGATCCCGGACCTCACCGCATCTAAATAAATAGTTTAACCCCTAAACCGCTGCTCCCGGACCCCGCCGCAACCTATATTAAACTTATTAACCCCTAATCTGCCCCCCAATGCTGTCGCCACCTATAATAAATTTATTAACCCCAATCCTGCCCCCCTTACACCGCCGCCCCTAACTTAAATATTAATTAAATAAATCTAAATAATATTTCTCTTATCATCTAAATTAATCCTATTTAAAACTAAATACTTACCTGTAAAATAAACCCTATGATAGCTACAATGTAATTAATAATAATAATGATCGGAACAGCCAATAGAATGCGAGCTCAATCTGATTGGCTGATTGGATCAGCCAATCAGATTGAACTTCAATCTGATTGGCTGATTCAATCAGCCAATCAGATTTTCCCTACCTTAATTCCGATTGGCTGATAGAATCCTATCAGCCAATTGGAATTGAAGGGACGCCATCTTGGATGACGTCCCTTAAAGGAACCTTCATTCGTCGTTAGTCGTCGGGAAGAAGAGGATGGCTCCGCGTCGGCTCGTCTGAAGATTGCTCCGCTCCGGATGGATGAAGATTGAAGACGCCGCCTGGATGAAGACTTCTATTGAATGGAAGACTTCTTCAGCGCCGCCTGGATGATGACTTCAATTGGAATGGAAGACTTCTTCAGCGCCCCTTGGATGATGACTTCTGCCGCTCCGGATCTCCTCTTCGGTTCCATCGGTGGTCGGCTGGCTGAAGACGACTCAAGGTTGGATGATCTTCAGGGGAGTAGTGTTAGGTTTATTTAAGGGGGGTTTGGGTTAGAATAGGGGTATGTGGGTGGTGGGTTTTAATGTTGGAGGGGTTGTATTTTTATTTTACAGGCAAAAGAGCAGAATTCTTTGGGGCATGCCCCGCAAAAGGCCCTTTTAAGGGCTGGTAAGGTAAAAGAGCTGGTAACTTTTTAATTTAGAATAGGGTATTTTTTTATTTTGGGGTGCTTTGTTATTTTATTAGGGGGCTTAGATTAGGTGTAAGTAGCTTAAAATTGTTGTAATATTTTTTAAATGTTTGTAACTTATTTTTTTTTATTTTTTTGTACTTTAGTTAGTTTATTTAATTTAATTGTAGTTATTTGTAGCTAATTTATTTAATTAATGTAATGATAGTGTAGTGTTAGGTTTAATTGTAACTTAGGTTAGAATTTATTTTACAGGTAATTTTGTATTTCTTTTAGCTAGGTAGTTATTAAATAGTTAATAACTATTTAATAACTATTCTAACTAGCTAAAATAAATACAAAGTTGCCTGTAAAATAAAAATAAATCCTAAAATAGCTACAATGTAATTATTAATTATATTGTAGCTATCTTAGGGTTTATTTTACAGGTAAGTATTTAGTTTTAAATAGGAATAATTTATTAAAGTATAGTGTAGTGTTAGGTGTAATTGTAACTTAGGTTAGTTTTTATTTTACAGGTTAATTTCTCTTTATTTTATCTAGGTAGCTATTAAATAGTTAATAACTATTTAATAGCTATTGTACCTAGTTAAAATAAATTGAAAGTTGCCTGTAAAATAAAAATAAATCCTAAGATAGCTACAATATAATTATTATTTATATTGTAGCTATATTAGGGTGTATTTTAAAGGTAAGTATTTAGTTTTAATTATGATTAATTTAGTTAATAAGAGAAATATTATTTAGATTTATTTAATTAATATTTAAGTTAGGGGGGTGTTAGGGTTAGTGTTAGACTTAGGTTTAGGGGTTAATAATTTTATTACAGTGGCGGCGGTGTAGGGGGGGCAGGATAGGGGTTAATAAATTTATTATAGGTGGCGATGGTGTAGGGGGGGCAGATTAGGGGTTAATAAGTTTAATATAGGTTGCTGCGGGGTCCAGGAGAGGCGGTTTAGTGGTTAAACTATTTATTTAGTTGCGGCGGGGTCCGGGATCGGCAGGATAGGGGTTAATAACTTTATTATAGGTGGCGCCGGTATAGGGGGGGCAGGATAGGGGTTACTAGGTATAATGTAGGTGGCGGCGGTGTCCGGGAGCGGTGGTTTAGGGGTTAATACATTTATAAGAGTTGCGGCGGGGTCTAGGAGCGGCGGTTTAGGGGTTAATACATTTATAAGAGTTGCGGCGGGGTCTAGGAGCGGCGGTTTAGGGGTTAATAACTTTATTGAGTTGCGGGGGGCTCCGGGGACGCCAGTATAGGGGGTAGAACAGTGTAGTTAGTGTGGGTGCTTAGTGACAGGCTAGCAATAAAGGTGTCAAAAAGCCGAAGAGCAGCGAGATCGGATGGGTGATAACTCTCACAGTCCGCTGCTCATAGCCTTGTACTTGGTGCGCGGCTTTTTGACAGCTTTTTTGATAACTTAGGTGAAATTTTGAAGGTCCGCGGCGGCGGCGATGGTAGGTGAGCTTAGGCGGGTGTATTGGATAGCGAAGGCAGGTAAAGTAGACGGCTTGATAATTACCCCCCATTGTGTCTCACACCTTCCCAATGTGCCTCATGTGTATCCCAACTCTTCAAAAACATCACATTTTCTTTCCTCAAGGACAACTACTTTTAACTCTTATATTTAATCCACAACAAAAGGACTTAAAGCGTAGATTTTTTTTCAGGGGTGATATTAAATTTTTCTAGATATAAAAATTGGAACATTCTTTTCTGTTATTTGGGCTGCATTGGCCACTACTAGTCTACTGATAATTATATTATATTAGTATAATTAAAATGTTACGATATTTACTATCTGGTCAAATATAGCATTCAATTTTCATTTGAATTTGTGTATTATATTAAATTAACCCATCATACCAGTCTTGCCAGTAATCTAAAGTAAATTGTACATATTCTTAGAAAAGTGATGAACATTTTAAAGTGGAGAGTATTCACAACTTTAAACAACCCATGTCAGTTCATATTAATTGGTTACACAAAAGCGCAAACTCAGTAATTTGCGGGTGAGACTTATAATGGCTGATGTAAAGGATACCTGTAATAAGTGGACACACTAGCTCCATCACTCACAAACCCTACCATAAGACCAGGTAATCAGTGTAAGGAGAGCTTGGGTAAAGTGCTGAGACATCCGCTGCTCGCTCCTTATGGTATCAGAGTAGCAGCTCCCAAAGAAAACACCTATCCCTGTGTGCACCACAACAAAAGTATAGATATCCAAGTTCCAAAATTCACTCACCCACACCTATAGTGTACTTTGTAGACCCACTCAACGTTGGTATTTCATGCTTGGGAAATCTGGATATGCCACAAAATGGCATAAAAAACATGCTGTTCGGCTCCTCCTATGTACTCTCGATCACATGACCGATATGGGTCCAATTCACTTGGCTCAAGATTCTGACATCAGCAGCTGTGGGGTAATCCGAATAGTAATCCAGATAGGCTGTGTGCGCTAACAGGCAAGTTTGAGGCTAGATTAGTAAGAGCGGACCACTGAAGACCGCTATAATAGTAAGTACAAGAAAGCCCAAAACGAGCCTCATAGTATAAAAATAAAATCAAACTTTATTTCATCCAATAAAAGACTTCAGGAACAGGAAAATGGATAAAAATCCTTGGTCAAAATCTTGTCTGACTGGTTTCGGTCACGAGGACCATAATCATAGACATAATTAACTACATCTGCACACAGAATTCAAAGGCTCAAACTCTGTTTGATTGTTTTAAAAACATTGGCTAGGACGATTGATACACTCTTAAGGGAACAGCTATACACTACTTAAGATATGCATAAAAAAGAAAAAGAGACTGGAGTTAGTAATAAGACAAAATTCAGTAGAATTTACTAATCAGCATAACATGTCTCTAATACATTATTGGAACTTGATGCTCAAGTATAGAGATTAACAACAAATTTAGTTAAGAGGTTAACAACGTGCATACTTACAATATTTACATACCCAATAAAAAATAGACAATCAACCTTACATGAGCACATTCATATTCAGAATAATATAGTAAAAATTACTGAGAATCAGAAGCAAAGACATAATCTAACTATAACATCATCAGGTGTGTAGAAATACATACAGTACAACTACAAAACTAAGTGCTTGAGGAATGAGCATGTTTGATCACAACAGCTTCCACCTTGAAACTGAGAGCTAAGTGTACATAGGGATTACCATTATGTGAACCACAATAGGGCCCTAAATGTACAGCATACCTAAGATGGATAAAGAGACTGACCATCCAGGGAGGGAGACCTTTGCATACAGATGATAAAACTCCATTATCGTTGCCAATAATTGATAATATCTTCTGAGTTGAAACCAGAAGGAATTAGACTGTTAAATCTAAATATCCAGTATATCTCTTATACTGGATACACCAATGTTTTTAAACCAATCAAACAGAGTTTGAGCCTTTAAATTCTGTGTGCAGATGTAGTTAATCATGTCTATGATTACGGTCCTTGTGACCGAAACCGGTCAGACAAGATTTTGTCCAAGGCTTTTTATCCATTTTCCTGTTCCTGAAGTCTTTTATTGGATAAAATAAAGTGTGATTATTTTTTTTATAATATGAGGCTTGTTTTGGACTTTCTTTTATGTACATATTCTTGTATAATTTACAGATTCTTATTATTAAATTGTGTGAAAATTCTTTTTAAAATGTTCTTAAGTGATATCTTGTTCTTTGTTACTTTTCTCTAGAAGCGTTCACTTTATTAGTGATGATTCAGCAGTAAAGAGCTGTTTCTATTATTGAAGCCATTTGTAGCCATGTAATTATTTATTTTATAAGATTATACAGGAGTTTATGTGATGTAGACATTTTGCACATATTAAAATACTTTTAACAGAGCTCCTTGGTGGCCATTGTATCTTTAACAGGTATTTTTTGTCATTGCATTCATGTTAAACGTTTATGATTTATTCCCTACTGTTTGTAGCTAGTGTATATATATTGCATCAATCCTTGGAGCACAAAAGATACATATTTTTTACACAATGAACGTGCAATAGACTTGCTGTTCCTCCTACTCTACAAAATTCAACACTGTAATCACAGGAAACAATTAAGGGCCTATCAGCATTACTTTTAAAATTCCATTTTCCCCCATTTTTTTTAGTCTCAAACTCAAATTTATGTTCACATTATAACTGGGTTCTCTATGTACTGTTGGCTCACTGATTGGTTTACAAGACATGCTAATATGAAGACTCCAGAAGCCCAGTTTTATGTGGATTTTACATGACAAGGAGAGTCCACCGTATCTTTAAAAAGAGTGTGTGTGATGTTTGGTAAAAAGAAGAAATATAGAAAGTTGCGATATGCTGTGTTTCAAATATAATTTTCATTTATTTATCTCTAATAATAATGGCAGAATGATCACATTTGTCAACATGAACATATGTTACAGTATGAAAATATTTGTTATTGTACAGAGGGTCACATATATTGCAGAAAGGAATCCTGACATGGGTAAGAAGTCACAAAGCTACTTCCTTGTCAAATAAAAGTGAAGTTCTTAATTGATTTGCTTTCTTCCTCTGCTTAGAGTGATTAATTAATCCAACAATTATTCTGGATTTAGTTCTTTCCTACATACAGTTTGTCTATATTCATGAACATTTAAAATAACAATCTTTAAGTAAGAAACTTACTTCCCTGACCTCCGTAGCACACCTACTCATATACATTATATATACCTCCTCGAATGTGTATATATATATATATATATATATATATACATACATACATACACACACATACACAACTACCTTGTCATATACCATATACCATATACATTTTAACCCTTATAAAAATGTTTTTATTAATATTTATATGAATAATTTAGTATCAGAAAGAGTACATATGAGTGTTACACTTTATTTTTATGTATTTATGTTGTGTTTGGTGCACATTCTTTTTTAAACTTACACTTTATGTGAGGTCTTCAGTTGCGCTAAGCTGATGAGTGCATAATTCAGATTATTATAGCCTATGGTGAATAAATAATCTTGATTTTATTAAAGACAGGAGGCGAATATTTTGCATCAAATCTTTACTGAATCCAAACAGCAGCAAAGAAAACATACAGAGAAAAAAATAATAATAGCATAGTAACAAGACTGCACCAATCAGCACACAGCAGCCTAATAAACTGTAATGAACAAGTCCAGCACTTCCTCTTTTATTTGATCATAAGACAGCGGAACCAATCATGAAGAAAACAAACTCCAAAATATC
Organism: Bombina bombina; assembly: GCF_027579735.1. NCBI lineage: Eukaryota > Metazoa > Chordata > Amphibia > Anura > Bombinatoridae > Bombina > Bombina bombina. The sequence goes on from NC_069499.1 coordinate 1,307,051,489, forward strand.
CATCCTAGACCAAAATAGAACAGCGATACCCAGGAACGGAGAAACAACAGATGACCTGGTCCGTAGATAAGGGAGAACATAAAATCCACAGAGTCACTGAAAAGAGAAAAAAACGCAAAGTAACAACAATCCCAGTAAAGGAAAATCAACAGCAATAACATCATTTAGATAAAATTTCCACAAAACAAAATCTTATTAATATATATTGGGAGGGAAAAGAGGGGTGGGAAAATATTTGCCTCCTGTCTTTAATAAAATCAAGATTATTTATTCACCATAGGCTATAATAATCTGAATTTTATGGCAAGACAGGAGGCTTCATATTTTGCATTTTTAAAGCACTTACATAAAAAAATTTCAAAACAAAATGAACAATTTCAAAAAACTTTCAGAGTCAAAGCTCTGATGTCGCTCTTGAAAACCATGGGGAAGGAGAGTTCTTTAAACCCCATTTTACCTCTGGGGAGGAGGTTCTATCACCCCTATGTGAAAAGCCCGGGGAAGGGGCTAACAGCCTTCGAGCTGGAGTTATGCCTCTATGTGAGACTGGGAGATATAGGGTCTTCCCAAACCAATTGTGAGGATACAAGAGATTCTGATATTGAGCTACAGAGTTTAGAACAAGTCTTATAGGAATTAGGGGATACCTCTGAAAAGGGCTTAATGATGATTTAATATGTTGTAAATTTAGGTAGAACTTTTCAGCACAACAGGCTTAAATATTGCACGCCACCTAAGGACCACTGCCCAGGTCCCCAGTTCACAAATCAAAGGAAAAGCAGGCAGGTGACAGCAAATATAATGTTCATTTATTAAGGAGGTAAAAAAAGGAAACGTTTCGGGATTAGTCTCCCTTATTCATGCCATACCTGATACAAACCAAGAAGTGACTTATATACATGTATACCACTAGTTGGCGCTCAAGTGCAATTAACTCTTTCTTATCTAACACATTAACTTACTCATTAGTTTAACTTACATTTATAAGTTTCCTATTATGTATACATAGCAGCAGAGTAACCATAATTAATTAAATTACTAATTTCTTAACCAACATTCACTTTATCATAAAATGACAACAATAAATTGTAATTTTCATCTAAACAGTATTAATCATAAAAATACTGTAAGGTCCCAGTCCTTATTTAACCCCTTGGGTTCTAGACTCTCCAATTTTTATATATCCAGTATGCTTCTTTTTGTTTTAACAGAATTTCTCTATCCCCTCCTCTACGTGGAATGTCTACTTTATCAATTATTTGAAATTTCAATTGACTTATAGAATGGTTAGCTTTTATAAAATGGGCGGCTAGAGGGGCTTTTACATTACTGGTCCTAATATTGCTCTTATGTTCAATTATTCTTTCCTTAGTGGACCTGGTAGACTCCCCTATGTAGACCCCCCCACATGGACATTTAATCATGTATATTATGAAAGTAGTCAAGCATGTAAAATAACCTTTTATGTTATATTTTTTGCCAGTATAAGGGTGATAGAAAATTGACCCTTTACTCATGTTGCTACAACATGAACACCCTAAACAGGGATAGCAACCGGTATTTTTTGTAGTGATATAACTGGGTCTGTTTTTAGTGCTAGGACCAATGTCAGCTCTAACCAATTTATTTTGGATGCTACTACTCCTTTTAAAGGCAGACATAGGGGGGCTCTGAAATTCTATCACAGATGGATTACAGTCAGACAAAATATTCCAGTGCTTCCTAATGATGCGCTGTATTTCATTACTTTGTGCATTATATTCTGTTATAAAAATAAGTCTATCCTTCTGGTTATCTTCCTTCTTTGCTCTATCTTTTGGATGCAATAAATTTAGTCTTGGAATTGATTTTACAGTTTCAATTTCTTTCATTATAAGACTTTTAGGATAACCCCTTTCCAGGAATCTCTCTCCCATCTCTGTCAGTCTCTTATTCAATATTTTCTCATCTGAGACAATTTTGCGTACTCGCAACATTTGACTGTGGGGTAGAGATTTCAGGAGTGAAGGCGGATGAGCACTTTCAAAGCGCAAAAGACTGTTTCGGTCAGTTTTTTTTCTTAAATAGATCAGTTTTAAATTGGTTGTCTGATTTAATTACTCTCACGTCCAGGAAGTCAACAACCTCCTCACTCCAAGTCAATTTAAATTTTATATACCTTGATGATGAATTTAAATCATTCACAAACCTTTCAAGGGTTCCAACGTCGCCCCACCAGATGCCGAAAATATCGTCAATATATCGCCACCAGGTGGCGCCATATTGAACAAATAATTCGTTAGAAAAAACATACTTTTCCTCATAGAGGTTCATAAAAATATTCGCATAATTTGGGGCGACGTTGGAAGCCATGGCAGTACCTTGGAGTTGGAGGAAATAGTCGTCCTGGAAGAGAAAGTAATTTCCACATAGTATAATTGTCAGAAGCTGGACAAAAAAATGTATTTGTGCAGAAGTATATTGATTGTCATTCCTTAATGCATTTTCTACAGCATCAATGCCACTTGAATGTTTTATATTAGTGTAGAGACTCTCTACATCTAAGCTAAATATAATAAATTTACTACTCGGGAGGTCTAGGGAGTCTAATTTACATAAAAAATCATTTGTATCTTTAATAAAGGAGCTGGAGCGTTCAACATAGGGGCGTAAGATCTTATCCAGAAATATTGAAATGTTTGTAAAGACTGAATTAGTGCTTGCAACGATAGGGCGCCCTGGAGGGTTTTTTATATCCTTGTGTACTTTGGGTAGAACATACATTACAGGTGTATATGGATTATCTACCTGCAGAAAAGAAACAACATCCTTACCTATTATCCCTTTATTTTCTGCTTTTGAAATGATCATTTTAATTTCTTTTTGTAATTTAAACACAGGGTTATGGTTAAGTTTTTTATATACTGCCTCATTGTTCAATTGGTTCTTAATTTCATCAATATAAGCATTTTTATCTAACACCACTGTTGCTCCTCCCTTGTCTGCTCTTTTTAAAATAATTTCAGGGTGTCCTTGTAAATTCTTTAAGGCTAAATGATGATCAACTGTCATGTTAGTACCCATCTGTTTATAATTGTTCTCATTTTTTCTATACTTCTCAACTTTTGTTTGTAATTTTGACATATCCCTCTGAACTAGAGTTGTAAAAGTCCCTATACTGTGGGTATTTACAATAGGGTTATATTTACTTTTCTTTCTTAACCCAAGTTGTTTTAAATGGATCGTTGGATTCTCATTATTTATATTTACATTTTCAGCCCAATTCAAAGTCTTTAACTTCAAAGTTTTTATGAATCTATACAGGTCTTTTTGCAGCTGAAAGAAGTTACAGTTTTTTACTGGGCAAAATGATAGACCTTTGTTTAACAATTCTAGTTCAGGCTTAGAGAGTTCATGTTTGGAAATATTGATAACATTATTTTTATATGTCTCTACTGGGGTAGATGTTGACATGACAGTTTCAACACCATTGCTTACCCCCGGTAACCGGATCTCATCCCGTTCATCATCATGGTGGTCCCCATTTAGTGTCCTCGTCTTGAGCGTAATTGCCGTGTTGCCTTCTTCTTTGTTTCTTTTGAGTTGCCGCAGGTGCTTGCTTATGCGGTTTACTTATGGGGTGACAGCAAAGGTTAAAAAAAAAAAAAAAATGTAAGCAAAAAAGACCTCTTTGGAAGAAGGAAAAGTTTAACAGGCTAAAATTTGAATTTAGAATGGCCTAAACGCAGGCTAAATAAAGTTATATTTAATAGAGCCTTAATACAGGCTTAAAATAGTTACAGAATATAGCCTTAATAGATGAATTAATAGAGCCTTATTTTTATTATTATTATCGGATATTTAAATAGCGTCAACAGATACCGCCGATAAATGCTAAATAAAATGATGCATTCATAGAAAATATTAGTCTGAGAATAACATGTAGATGTATTTTTAAAAGTTTAAATAGATGTTTAAACATTGACAAAATAAGTATAATGTTTTAGTGCCTATAAAACAATGGAAGCTGCCCTGTTGTAACTTAGGTTACATTCTCTGCTGTTCCCAATCAGGGACAGTTTTAAATAGGTCACTAGAGTGTGCAGCCAATGACTGTGTGGAATATAACAGTGTTCTGCACTTCCAATTCTAACAGGAACTGAAAAACTCAGAATTTCAGAATGGAATTGCAGGAAAGGGGGACAAAATAAACAATGAAAGTATATAGCAGACTTTTTTATTTATAAATGATTTAGCATTTTATATTATTATCTCAAAGTGTTCAATGTCCCTTTAAAGGGACACTGAACTAAAAAAACAAAGTTCGAAAAATAGATAAAATGTTTAAAATTAAGACACTTATTAATGTCACATACTTTGTAATAACTTACTGTTTGCCTGCAATTGATTCACAAAGTAATCCTGATTTCCAAACCCATTCCGTGGGTACCTGATCACCTAGCCCTATCTTGCATGAGAACCCAGGTGCCAATATGGCAGACATTATCCGCTAGGCGTCTGCGCAAGGTTTTGACTCGTCAGAGAATACGTCACCTTGTGTTTCTCTGTATTGAAATTGGAGAGCGGGTGACGGAGCTGCGCAAATAATGTGAGTGCTGTTCGCATATAGAATCTCCCTAGCATTAATGAGCAACTTATTATTGTGTGGGCATAAGAAAGAAATATTTTTTTTATAGCTCGGATCAGATTGCGCATGCACGAGATGCCGACTAAACATTTTAATTCGATTCATAAAAGCTGAATATTATTTGTTAAATATACGGACAATTGTACAGCCCATATTTGTGGGCTGTCTTAGCCTACATCATTAGAAGATTTTGAAACAAAATTTTATATATATTAGAAGGATCGTTTGAAACTGCAAGTAGCTGCAAATTATTTATTTGAACATTATAACCCGATTTATATAATTGTTATATATGCCAAGAATAAAACTACAGTATCCTTTAATACAGGCCAAAATACTTAAAGACAAAATAACCTAATACCGGTTAAAATACTCATATTTAATAAAACTTAAAGGGACAGTGTAGTCAAAATTAAACTTTCATAATTCAGATAGGGCATGACAATTTGAACAACTTTCCAATTGACTTTAGTCATTACATATGCTTTGTTCCCTTGGCGGTATTTTTGAAAAACTAAACCTAGGTAGGCTCAAACTGATAAAACGCCTCTTAGCTCAGAGTATTTTTAAAGTTTTTTTTCTTTTTTCTTTTTTTCACTGTTAGGTAGTACTAGTTCATGTGCGTAAAATAGATAACATTGTGCTAACTCCTGTGGAGTTATTTAGGAGTCTGCACTGATTGGCTAAACTGCATGTCAGTCAAAAGCACTGAGATAAGGGGGCAGTCTGCAGAGGTCCAGATACAAGGTAATCACAGAGGTAAAACATATATTAATATAACTGTGTTGGATATGCAAAACTGGGGAATGGGTAGTAAAGGGATTATCTATCTTTTTAAACAATAAAAATTCTGGTGTAGACTGTCCCTTTAATAAGGGTTCATTTATATAATATAGCCTAATATACTTATATTCAAAGTATCCTAATGCAAGATTATTATACAATGAAGCCTGAATTAGGCAGATCTACTATATTCAGGAAAACCTTATATACCTGCTTATATCTAATATAGCCATAATACTGGCTAAAATTACTATATAAATATAGCCTGAAAACAGGCCAAAGAACTTATAATATAGGCTCATAAACGCAAAAAAATAAAATAAAGCCCTAATATAGGTTTAAATATATAGCCTAATACAGGATAATCTCCTTATATTCAATAAACCTGAAGCAGCTGAATATGAAGCAGCTGAATGTGCATATATATATATATATATATTATGGAAAATTTGTATGGAATTTAAAACTGCGCTCTGATCAGGGGCGGAACTACCAGTGGTGCAGAAGTCGCGACTGCGACCGGGCCCGGCAGGTCCAACACTCAGGGGGGCCCCAGCTTCATCAGCACAACAATATATATATTTTTTTCAACAACAAAAAATTTCCCACATTTTTTTTTCCCAACAAACTTGTTTTATTCCATATTTTTTTTTCCAACAAACTTGTTTTTTCACATATTTTTAGTGGCTGCAGGGGCTGCGCAGTGCTCAGTAACAGTATTAAATCAGAGCGTTGCAGCGGGTTACCACGGCAACGCTCTGAAACATTTGCTGCTGAGCAGGAAAGGAGGAGGCAGGATCTGTCTACGCGAATGCAGCAGTAACCTCCCAGCCAGGACTGTAAAGTGGAAGGAAGAGGTAAGTCCAGCTTAATGATGGGACCAATTGGGTCCATCGGTCGCAGGCGGCACTTCAGTCTGTCATATCTGATCAGACTGCTCCTGTCCTCTCTTGAAGCAAGCAGCCCAATGCCTGTTCTCAATAGATAGCAGAACCCCGGACGTTGGCATCAAGGTAGGGGTAATTGACCCCTATTGGCTGAATGCAGTTCAGCTTTAGGTCAAAGGGGCGTGGCTGGAGGCAAGTTTTTAAATCGTTGGTGCATAGTGTTTTTCGCGCTCTTTTCAGTGACTTACCTGACTGGGAGAAGAACGGCTTCAGTGCTTACCTGCTATGGGCGCGCTGCTACAGGAGCTGACGGTGATGGCCAGAGGAAGAGGAGTCGAATGGATCCGGGAGCAGCTGAAGTCGGTGGAGGAGCCTTGCGCAGGGATGTCAGGAGTTGCAGGAGTCAGCGGGTCCAGGAAGAAGAGACCGGTGAGATCAGCTGGGCCCCCGTCAAGGTTGAGTCCTGAAGCATCCAGCTCGAAGCGGAAGTCGGTGACGAAGACTGGGCGGAGAGGATCTTCAAGCAAGAGGCCGGTGGCAGAGAAGACGACAGGACCCGGTGCATTAACGGCGCATGGCGGTGACGTCATTGCGCCCCGGAGGCACGGTGGGACTGCAGGAGCAGAGAGGACGGTGACGGGTAAAGTGGGGTCTGGCAGGGGCACAATCTACAGGGTAGTGTGGCGGTAGTAAAAGGGGGCATGTTTAATGGTATGCCAGGTATGTGAGTTAGTTATTGGGTATGTTTGTAGTTATTCGTGAGGGGGGGAAAGCCGTCAATTTTTTGCACAGCAGTGAGGGGGTTAACATTAATAGGGGCCAGTACGTTGGTTTTTATAATTTTAGGGTTTGGTATTGTATTGGGATTGGTTAAAAAAAAAAAAAAAAAAAAAAGAAGGGTGTGTTATGCTTATTTTCTCCTGGCAAAAAAAAAAAAAAAAGAAAAAAATTAAAAAATAATTAGAAGTTTATGAATTAAATTTTTAGAAATGTATTGCAATTATAAAAATTGACGAATGTATGTTGGTGTAAAAATATTCATATATATTGAAATGTTTTATTTTGGTTATTGTTTTTTCTTGTTTTTAAGGTTTTTTATTGGGGTTGTATGATATGCTTTTGGTTATATTATCTAGGTGAGGAATTTTGCTTGTAATGGTAGGGCAGGTTTAAAAAAAAAAAAAAAAAAAGATAATAAATATATAAACAAATTGGTGTTCTTTTTTTGATGGTTGCAATTTTATGTTTTTTCCCTGAGTTTTATAGGTGTTCCTGTATAGGTAGGTGCTATTTGGTTTGGGTTATTGCTTACGCAGGTTACTGTTTTTAAGGAGAGCAGGGTAGGAAGCTGACATTTGACTAGGAGGTGTTTTAAAAAAAAAAAAAAAAAAAGATCATAGGAAAAAGGGTGTTAGTGGGGTCATTTTAATAAAGTAGTAGTTTGGGGATGAGAGCTAATGTCTCTAATTCTTTCATGCAGAGGTTTATCAGGAAGCACACAGCCTTTCTAGTGGAGGAGAAGAGGCCCCTACTCCTCAAAGGGACCCGGTTACGGAGCCGTTGCTGGTACTGGATGCTGGCAGCGACTTTGAGGAAGAAGAGGAGATTGACGAACCTGCGTTACCTGGACCGAGTACGGCTGGTCAGGTAGGCGATGCGTCTACCCTGGCGCAGCTTTTGAAATTATTATCTCCTGAAAAGGGGTTAAGGGTTTTAGGGGGGAGCAGGGCTTGTCAGAGTAGGGTTAGAGATAGGGAGGGGGTGCAGGGGAGTAGGTCATCAGGGGGGGGGCATGCACTCACACCTTCCCGTGCTTTGCAGTCCCCAGGATCTGGAGATATTACGGTGCCCAGCAGGCATCAAAGAAGGAGGTCAAGGTCGGGTCACGGCCGGCGGAGATCACGTTCACCTTTGAGAAGATCTACTGTTATTCATTCACCTACTCGGGCGAGGGTTGAGAGTTCAAAGAGCAGTGGAAGAAGAGAGAGAGGACGTTCACCTTCTAGGAAATCGAATGGGAACAAGAGGACAGGCGAGAGCGGTAGAAGGAGAGATGAGGTATTGGCAACTCAGGTAGTTCCCAGTGTTGGAGCAGATAATCGGGAGAGTACAAGGACGGCCCCCCAGTCTTCAGGTGAGTCAGCTGGGGGTGCTGTGGTGGAAGGATCGGGTTTGAAGTGTGGAGAACGTGAGAAGCTGCTGAATGGTTTGAAGGCGTTGCTGGCGAGTTTGGAGGCTCCAAGTGGGGGGGAGTCGGCCAATAAGGCTTGGACCCTGGGAGCCATTGTGGCTCCGGCTGAGTCAGTTTCGTCGGTGAGTGGAGCCGTTTCGGTTTCTCAGGTGTCGACTGTTTCGGTTTCGGGTAGTTCAATTAAGGTAGCTGAGGAAGCCTTGAGGCGTCCGTGCTTGTGTTCCATTGGTCCTTTGGGGATTCATCTAACGGTGGAAGTTAAAGAAAAAATATGGAAGAGGGAATTTTTAGAAAATTTTTCTTTGTTGCCACTGGACCAAGTGGTGGAGTTGAAGGAGGATGATAAATCCGAGAAAGGCAAGAAGGAGGAAGATGAAAGGAAGAAGAGGTACAGGAAGTTACCTAAGACCTTAGGTAATTGGTCGAGAGCCTTTTGCATTCTTGCTAGTGTGGTAACGGAGAAGTGCCCGGATCAGGGTGGATCTTTATTTTGTTATTTCGATGAGATTTCAAATGCTTACCGTACTTATGGAGGTATGGCATGGTGGCGTTATGACGAGAAGTTTCGTCAGAGGCTGGCAGTGAGACCAGAGATGCGTTGGGACGATCGTGACATGGGCATTTGGCTCGAGATCATGACCCCTTTAAGGGGTCAGCCTTTTCGTGGGTCAGGGGTCGGTTACTCCGGCCCCTCGGTTAGTTCGGGATCGGCAGTCTCAATGCGTAAGGGATTATGCTTCCAATTTAACGATGGAGCATGCCGGTTTGGAGCAAGTTGTAAATTCAGACACGAATGTTCCGGGTGTGGCGGTAGCCACAGTTTTTCAAGGTGTTTCAAGAAAGGAAAGATTGTTAGTAAACAAGGGGAATCTACTCCTTCGAGCTCAGACCCCGGTGAAGGTAGGAAAGATGGTGGGTTGGTTAGAGGCTTACGCCAATAAACGGGGAAAACGAGATGATGCCGAGCTGCTTCTTTCCGGTTTCAGCTCAGGTTTTGTAATTCCTTTCAAGGAAAGTGCTGGTGGTAAATTTAGTGGGAATTTGAAGTCAGCCAGGGAATTCCCTGAGGTGGTTAGAAAAAAGTTGCAAAAGGAGGTTACTTTGGGAAGAATGGCAGGCCCATTTGTTTTTCCTCCTTTGGAGAATTTGAGAATTTCTCCATTAGGAGTAGTTCCTAAGAGGATTGAGGGTCAATTTCGTTTGATCCACCACCTGTCTTACCCAAAGGGTTTTTCTGTCAATGATGGCATTGATCCGGAATTGGTCTCGGTTAATTATGCGTCATTCGACAAAGCTGTTGATTTGGTTCGGGTTGCTGGCCGGGGAGCTTTGTTGGCTAAGGTTGACATCGAGGCGGCATTCAGACTATTGCCGGTTCACCCTCGGTGTCATCACCTTTTAGGTTGTAAATTTGATGGTTCCTTTTTTGTAGATTTGTGCCTTCCAATGGGGTGCTCTATTTCTTGTTCTTATTTCGAGAAGTTTAGTACATTCGTTGAATGGGTGGTCAAGCAACGAACTGGGTTGTCATCTTTAGTTCATTACTTGGATGACTTCTTGTTTGTGGGCCCCGAGGGTTCAGAGGTCTGCAGGAGGCTGATGTTGACTTTTGATCTTGTTGCATCTGATTTTGGTATTCCAATTGCTGAAGAAAAATCGGAAGGTCCGATAACTTCTTTGTGTTTCTTGGGTATTGAGATTGATTCAGTGGCTATGCAATGCCGTTTACCCGAGGATAAGGTCGTTGACTTGTTTCAGTGCATCCAAAGGGCGTTGTCGTCTGAGAAGATAACTCTGCGGTGTCTTCAATCTTTGTTGGGTAAGCTTAACTTCGCGTGCCGTATTATCCCTGTTGGTAGGGTTTTTTGTAGAAGACTTGCATTGGCGACGGTCGGGGTAGTCGTTCCCCATCATCATATTCGCTTTTCAAAGGTCTTGAAGGATGACCTTCGAGTATGGTTGGCCTTCTTGAAGGATTTCAATGGCCGGTTGATGATTCAGGAAATAGATTGGTCTGATGAGCGTTTATGCCTGTTTACTGATGCATCTGGTTCCTGCGGCTTTGGAACCTATCTGAATGGAAAATGGTGTGCTGAGGCTTGGCTTGAAGATTGGGGACCTTTGGGTTTGACAAAAAATCTAACTTTTCTGGAACTCTTCCCTCTGGTGGTTGCTTTAAAGATTTAGGCTTCTGAGCTCCGAGACAAACGGGTTTGTTTTCACTCGGATAATTTGGGGGTGGTATATTCGATTAACAACTTGACTGCTAATTCCCCCCCAGTTATCAGTTTGTTGAGAGAATTTGTGCTGGAGTGTCTGAGGCTTAATGCCATTTTTAGAGCTGTTCATGTACCGGGCAAGTTGAATTCTATTGCTGACGCTCTTTCCCGTTTTCAGTGGGAGCGGTTCAGGTCGGAGGCTCCGGACGCAGAGACGGAGGGTGCGAATTGCCCGAGGGAATTGTGGCTCCTGGGGTATCCTTAGTTTGGGACCTTGTGAAAGGGGCTCTGGCACAATCCACCTAGCGGGCCTACCCCCGGATATGGAAGTTATGGTTAACTGTGGTGAATGGTAGGGAATGGATGGCTTCTATAGAATCCTGTCGTGAGATACTGTTAGGTTGGATTATGCAGTGGAGGACTGAGTCTTTATCAGCAGCGGAAATTCGTAGGAGACTTGCAGCTTTGGCTTTCTTGTTTCAGTTGGGTGGTTTGGAGGATGTAACCAAGAATTTTGTAGTTAGAATGGCGGTTCGTGGTTTGTGTAGGAAGAAGCCATTAAAGGACGGTAGAAGACCGGTTATTTTCTCATTGTTAAAGAAGTTGGTGAGTATTCTTCCTCAGGTCTGTTATTCTGATTTTGAATTTTTATTGTTCTGGACTGCTTTTGTTCTGGCCTTTTTCGGGGCTTTTAGAATTTCTGAATTGGTAGGTAAGAATAGGTTATGTGCTAGTGGCCTTCGGTGGAGGGACATTTGTTTGAATAACGGGAGTTTGGACATATGGTTAAGAAAATCTAAAACTGACCAGTCTGGAAAGGGAAAATTGTTTAGTTTAAGGGCGGTTGGCGGCCCGTGTTGCCCAGTTGGGGCGGTGTTAGCCTTTTTAAAGGTTAGGAATGGAGCTAACGAGGCTTTATTGATCCATCAGGATGATTCTGTGCTTTCAGTTTTTCAATTTGTATCTGTTTTTAAAAAGTGCCTGGTTTTGTTAGGGTTAAATCCTTGTGAATTTGGTTCTCATTCATTCCGCATTGGAGCTGCGACGGAAGCTCAGCTCCTGGGTTTGGAGCCTCAGGTTATTAAGAAGATTGGTAGATGGGAGTCTGACCGTTTCAGAGTGTATGTGAGGCCGGGGTTGGTAGTTTAAAAAAAAAAAAAAAAAAAAGTTTGTTTTCTTTGTTCTTCTTTTCAGGTCCTTTGAAATGTTGGGTTATCGGCCATTCTTACGTTTATTGGGCCAGGAAAGCTGCTGCTGTAAAAAAGGATGGTGCCCAGCTGAGTTTTTGTAAGAAAAAACTTGTTTTGAGGTGGTTTGGGGTTAGGGGCATGAGGTGGTGTCAGCTTTTGGAATCCGTAGTTAATTATGCTAGGTTGTTTTCGCCTCCTAATATCTTGGTTATTCATCTCAGATGGAATGACATGGGTTTTATGGCACAGAAAGCTTTGGTGGACAAGATTAAGTGGGATTTGGACCGGTTACATACTTTGTTCCCGAGTTTGGTAATTGTGTGGTCAGACATTGAGTGCCGGCTGTTTTGGAGGTCAGCGTGGGACTGTGTTAAATTGGAAAATTCCCGGCGTAAAGTGAACCGTATGGTGAGTGGTCACGTTAAAAAAGTTAGGGGGCCTCGCTTTGAGGCATTCAGAGTTTGAAGGGGAATCGGGTAAATGTTTTTTCCTCCGAGATGGTGTCCATCTTAATGAGGTAGGTTTACATTTATTTAATTTTACCCTAAAGGAGGGTATTGAGTTGGCCGCAGCCTTGTTGGGCGGTGCTCGATGCTAGTTCGAGCTGTGGCGGGGTGCTTGCCCTGGGTGATGGCTTACGCCATGGTTGGGGTTCATGGTACCTCCTGTTGGGATAGGCAGGAGAGGTGATTGTTCATGGGGAGGCGTGCCTTATGGGTTCAGGCACGGAAAATATTTATTTGGTAGGGCAAGCCCTGGTTTTATGGTGTTAAGTTTTAAATAAAAGTTATTTATGTTGTTAATAATAATAAAATTTGCTGCGGCCTTTTTTACCCCAACTCTGGTGTTTGTGTTATTTATTTGGGATTGGGTTGTTGGGGGACGGAATGTATAGACAATTTGGGGTCACACACATACCCATTCATTTCCTTATAAAAATATTCACAGACCAGAATGTCACCGGACTTATTTATTTGCAACCAAAAACTTAGAAGATTATTTGCAGAGGCTACCTGACTGTGACTCTGCCAGCCTAGCAGGCACTCTGCTAAATTGTCTGTTCCCAGCTGCTTTGCGAAACCACTCCGTTTCCCACAGCAGCTGCAGCAAGCTGCATTATTATAACATAATTTTTACTATATCTTAAACATTGAAAAATGATGTGACTCGTCTAGCACTTTGCCTGCCCCCCTTCATTCTGTCTCCTCCTCCCTCTGGGCTGGTGGTCACAGTCACATTCTGTATTGTCCCAGAGCCAGAGCAAGGAACATGGGAGAGGAAGGGGGAGGAGAGAGAAGCAGATTTTTCAAGCAGAGCGCGGGAAATGCAGAAACAAGAGTGTGTGGTCAGCTGAGTCTGAAGTAAAAAAGATCATTTTCTGGTTAAGTACTTTTAAAATAACGATTACATTTTTTCACATTTTTAATACATTTAAAATCACATATACATGTAATGTGTGTTCTATAACTGATATTTTCAGTGATGGAGGATAAGTTTTCTCATTGTTGGAAGTGTTTATGTTATGATATAACCTGTCAGAAAGGGTTGGGGGTTCAGTTGCTGTTCAGGCTAACATCAGTGTTGAAATAAGGGCAGGGCCCAGGGGCACATAGGAGACAGCTGCTCCCCAGCACCAGCTAGTATTTATTTTCTTATTCCTGTGTGTGAGACTTGTTTTGGGGTAGTATGACATTGGGGGTGGAGCACAGGACCGGCCCTCATCCTGAATGAGAAAGTGCATTAGTAGTAGCATAAGACAAGAAGACAGAAATGACAATGCAGCTGCTGCTGAGAATCATGACAGAGAGGAGTAGCTAGGATTGTAGAGGTAAAATTAAGCACTCAAAGTTCAAGTTTATTTGGCACTTTATTTTTTTTAGTAATAATCTGTTAGTTTTTTTCTAGAATTTTGATGGGGAGCTGATCCTAAACTGTGACTTGACTGTTTTGCTACATATTTTGTAAGCTTATTTTCTAATCTATGTGTTATTATATGATAAACTGGAGAAAGTTATCTGATACCTGCATACTATGTCAATAAGGCTGTAAAGCTACTGCTACTTATTCTAACAGTTACTTTACAAATTAAAGTTATTTTTATCTCCCCCTTGTTAATGCTGCTGCTCACTTTCTATTGTTTACTATGTTATACATTGCCACAAGTTATTATAGTTATAACAAAATAATCAAGGATTCTATAAGGTTAAAGAAATTTATATGTTCTATATTTATAGATAAGGCAGTTATCTATACCTTATCCAATGCCTCTGTTTATAGCTTACAATTGTAAAGCACTACCTCTGGTCCCATATGTACCTCCCGTAAGGACAACTGTCCAGAAGCCTGAGCCATGACAGTTACAGAAAGAGGTCTCATGTTGTATTACATCTTGCCAAGCATATCCTGTTCTTTTAGAATCCAGTGTCCCTACAACATTTGTCCTTTAATACTATGGAGCAGATTCTCACCAATAAAAGCAAGGAGGGGATTTATTAGTCTTTGGAACATTTACATAGTTGTGTGTGTGCTTGTATGTGAGTGTGTGTGACTGAATGTGTGTTTCTGAATCTTTAGCTTATTCACACTTCCAACAGATTTCAGAATAAACAGTTATGTTTTGCTGCAGTTTGTTGTGTTCTCAATAAGGAAAACTGGAAAAAAAACTTCTGCCCTTTCCTGTGTGTCTTTGTGCCTATGTTAGTGTGAGTGTGTGTGTGTGTGTGTCTGACTTTAGCACATTTCCAACAGATTTCATAATAAACAGTTGTGTATCAGTAGCGCTTTTTGTGTTTTCAATGAGAACAATCAGAGAAAAAAAAAGCTTCTTGGCCAAAATTGCACAGATAAAAAAATATGCGCACAGTGTTAAAAAAAAATGTTTAATTTTTTTTGAAGGAATATTGCCTGTGTGTGTATGTGTATATATATATATATATATATATATATATATATATATATATAATGTGCGTCTTTGTGGATGTATGTGTGTTGTATCTGTGTGTGCGTGTAGGTCCTTTTGTGTAATCATATGTGCATATATGAAAGTGTCTGCCAGAGGTTACTTGTCTTTGTTTCTGAATGCGTGTGTGTATGCATGCTTGGTTTTGTGTATGTTCCTATGTGCGTATGCTTGTGGGTATCTTGTGCTTTTGCGTGTGTGGTGTGTGTGATGTGTGTGCATGTAAATATCAATAGATGTATCTTATGTATGTAGGTACCTGTCTCCTACATCTATGGGAATCACATCTGAACACACTGTAAATCCGCCCGGCTGTGGGTGCCTGGGTGTATGCATGTGGATGTTTAAGGATGTCTCATTTGAAACAAAATGATAGTGAAGCATGGAAGGTTCAGGAGCTTCAATGTTGCACTATAGAAAAAGTGTGACTCTCTAGTGAGTCTAGGTGCCCTCACTAAAGCGGAGTGCGAGCAGGACAGCACCGTCTTCATTTGGTGCAGCTGAGCTACTAGTTCCAGCAAGTGGAGTTTGGTAGTGGAATAATGTTTGCCAGTCACAGGGCAGGAATCATTAGGTTTATAGTTTGTGATAACTGTAACCATATTCACCTCCGTCTTTCTCCAAGTCAAACAGCACTTAAGTAAAGTTGAATCCTTCTATACATATAACTGATTACAGTCTAAAGTGTTTGACTATAAATATATGTATATTTATATATATATATATATATATATATATATATATATATGTGTATATATACTGTGTGTGTGTATATTTAAGATAATTCATAATTTGTATTATTAATACTAAATACACAGCACAGGGCTCTGAATTATATCACTTTTCTTTTTATATCTCCAGTTCTTTTTTAATGGTGGATTATTGTACATGATAGAGAGACAGAAGCAGCAATGCACTACTGTGAGCTCAATGAACACATTGGGTGAGCCAATGACTATAGGCATATATGCACAGCCACCAATCAGCATATAGGTTCCAGCAGTGCTTCTGAGCCTTTTCAATAAAGGATACCAAGAGAACAAATCAAATTAGATAATAGTTGTAAATTAGAAATTTGTTTTAAATTGCATGCTTTGTCTAAAACAGGAAAGTTTAATTTTGTCATTATTATGTTGGAAAAAAAAAAAAAGATGTATCAAATTCACATTTTTTGGGGGGTGGGGGGCCCTTCTTAGATTCTTGCACCTGGGCCCTGTGGTTTCTAGTTACGCCCCTGGCTCTGATAGAGATGTATTAAGAGCAATTTAGACTGCATAGCCTGTGCAATACAAGCTTCCAAAATGAAGCCGTATATATGTGCATAAAAAACAATGACAAGTGGCATTAACTTCTGGACGTATATTACTATTTAAGTGAAACGAGCTCCTATATACTCCAAACCAAGCCATAAGAGACAAAATACACACGTATATATACATACATATGTATACATAAAAACATGTACATGTATACACTTAGACGTGTATAATATATATATATATATACATACACACACACGTATATATTCACCTACACATGCATACATAAAAACATGTATAGGAACACACATACACATAAATATGTACATATACACACGCGCACACACATAAATATAGCTACATATGCCTACATAAAAACGTGCATAGGTAAATCTAGACACAAAGACCTGTGTGTGTATATATATATATATATATATATATATATATATATATATATATATATATATATATACAGGGAGTGCAGAATTATTAGGCAAGTTGTATTTTTGAGGATTAATTTTATTATTGAACAACAACCATGTTCTCAATGAACCCAAAAAACTCATTAATATCAAAGCTGAATAGTTTTGGAAGTAGTTTTTAGTTTGTTTTTAGTTATAGCTATTTTAGGGGGATATCTGTGTGTGCAGGTGACTATTACTGTGCATAATTATTAGGCAACTTAACAAAAAACAAATATATACCCATTTCAATTATTTATTTTTACCAGTGAAACCAATATAACATCACAGCATTCACAAATATACATTTCTGACATTCAAAAACAAAACAAAAACAAATCAGTGACCAATATAGCCACCTTTCTTTGCAAGGACACTCAAAAGCCTGCCATCCATGGATTCTGTCAGTGTTTTGATCTGTTCACCATCAACATTGCGTGCAGCAGCTATCACAGCCTCCCAGACAATGTTCAGAGAGGTGTACTGTTTTCCCTCCTTGTAAATCTCACATTTGATGATGGACCACAGGTTCTCAATGGGGTTCAGATCAGGTGAACAAGGAGGCCATGTCATTAGATTTTCTTCTTTTATACCCTTTCTTGCCAGCCACGCTGTGGAGTACTTGGACGCGTGTGATGGAGCATTGTCCTGCATGAAAATCATGTTTTTCTTGAAGGATGCAGACTTCTTCCTGTACCACTGCTTGAAGAAGGTGTCTTCCAGAAACTGGCAGTAGGACTGGGAGTTGAGCTTGACTCCATCCTCAACCCGATAAGGCCCCACAAGCTCATCTTTGATGATACCAGCCCAAACCAGTACTCCACCTCCACCTTGCTGGCGTCTGAGTCGGACTGGAGCTCTCTGCCCTTTACCAATCCAGCCACGGGCCCATTCATCTGGCCCATCAAGACTCACTCTCATTTCATCAGTCCATAAAACCTTAGAAAAATCAGTCTTGAGATATTTCTTGGCTCAGTCTTGACGTTTCAGCTTGTGTGTCTTGTTCAGTGGTGGTCGTTTTTCAGCCTTTCTTACCTTGGCCATGTCTCTGAGTATTGCACACCTTGTGCTTTTGGGCACTCCAGTGATGTTACAGCTCTGAAATATGGCCAAACTGGTGGCAAGTGGCATCTTGGCAGCTGCACGCTTGACTTTTCTCAGTTCATGGGCAGTTATTTTGCGCCTTGGTTTTTCTACACGCTTCTTGCGACCCTGTTGACTATTTTGAATGAAACGCTTGATTGTTCGATGATCACGCTTCAGAAGCTTTGCAATTTTAAGAGTGCTGCGTCCCTCTGCAAGATATCTCACTATTTTTGACTTTTCTGAGCCTGTCAAGTCCTTCTTTTGACCCATTTTGCCAAAGGAAAGGAAGTTGCCTAATAATTATGCACACCTGATATAGGGTGTTGATGTCATTAGACCACACCCCTTCTCATTACAGAGATGCACATCACCTAATATGCTTAATTGGTAGTAGGCTTTCGAGCCTATACAGCTTGGAGTAAGACAACATGCATAAAGAGGATGATGTGGTCAAAATACTCATTTGCCTAATAATTCTGCACTCCCTGTATACACACAAATATTCACCTACATACAGATTCCTGCAGGCTTTTAAAAGATTAATACTGGAACTTTAGATCAGCATCTGAGTCTATAATACTTTATAGTCTATAACAAGAAATACTTTTTAATTCTGTCAGACCCAGAGGGCCATCAAACCTGGGTCTAACAAGTGAAAGGGCTTAGATTAAAACAGTCTAAAAATCCCCCATATGAATGCTCTGGAAGGCAAGGAATAAAGGATTTCATATAATTAAGTAAGAGAGATTTTTATATAAATAGATAGGTCACACAGATGGGGCTGCTAGAAAAAGGAGTGACATGGCCCTAAAATGACTATATATAATCTTAGACCATAAGGCTGACATCATACTAAGATAATACAACACACAAGGAAAAACCTATTAATTGTAGGCAAGCTAGAAAACAAGTTTAGCAAATACAGACTTGTCTACATTTAATATAATGTGCAGTAGAAATAAAGAGGGTCCTAAGCATGGCACCTGATGGAAAGAAGTTCTATGAAATAATGAGGCCTGGCTACTGCCACACACACTCTGCACACTGCACTAAATAAAGCTTTGCAAGAAAAGAAATATGGCCTGGAAACCGGCCTAATATACAAACGTCATACAGGCAAGCAGGCTGTAAACCTATTGCCTGTTCCAATATAAAACAAACAATTACGTATAGGATAAGAATATGAAACATAAAGTGATAAGAATATAAAGAACTTTGGAAGGAAACCATATATAATAGTTTTACAGAAAAGTCTTAAACAAGATAAACAGAATAGAGACTAAAGAACGTAGGAAAGAACCCTATATAATGGTTTATACTTAGTATATTCTAAAACAAAGATAAACAGATTATTGATCTTAAGCAAAGATAATCACAATACATTAAAATTTGAGGAGAAAAATGAATACATGACCTGCTGTCTGGGTAGCAGCAAAGAAAAGAGAAAGTGCTGGACTTGTTCATTACAGTTTATTAGGCTGCTGTGTGCTGATTGGTGCAGTCTTGTTACTATGCTATTATTATTTTTTTCTCTGTATGTTTTCTTTGCTGCTGTTAGGATTCAGTAAAGATTTGATGCAAAATATGAAGCCTCCTGTCTTGCCATAAAATTTGTTTCAACTTGTAATATTCGCTCATAATGCTTATTGCTTAAACATCCTAGAACTTCACCTTGCCTCTATATGTAAGACACTGGCGACTAGTTTTCATTTTCATAGATTCAAGTGGTGTATGGTGTTATATGTCAGATGGTATCTTACTAGTAGGACCTCTACTCATTTACTGCCTGTTTCTGTAATAGCCTTATTTTACTATGCAACCCAGCACTTAAGGGCCGATTTATAAAGGGCCGAATGGCCCATGAAGTACCTGTTTCTGCGCGAGCCTTCAGACCGCTACTCCTTAACTGGTCCATCTGCTCTGAGACTGCGGATATCAATCCGCCTGATCTCATATGATCGGGCTGATTGACACCCCCTGCTAGTGGCCAATTTGACAATAGTATTTGAACCTATCATTAAAGTCAGCAGCATCCCCCCTAATTTTACAACTTATCTTGACCCCCCTATTCACGCACTACGTTCCTCCCAATAAATATTCACACAATCTGAATGGGTTATAAAGGCCGCAGCATAATTTAATAGTATTAACAACAACTATAAATATCACACCAATAAAATACCTTAAACTATAACCACCCCAGGTGCTTGCCTGTTAGCCCAATGGTCACATACCACCTCCTTCTACCTCTCCTGAACCCATTCCACAAACACCAGAAGGCAAGCACCCCACCCGCTGTGACAGAACCACCCTCAACAAATTATATATTCAACAATATTAACCCCAATGTAGATTTCAGCCAACAGGGAGGGAGGGCCGTGAGCTTCATCCTTCCATTTTCTGTTCAGCAAGAAGAGGCCTTTCTTCCGGTAGGCACCCATTTTAACCCCAACCCCCTCTGGCCCTGCCTCCTGGTCCCTACACCCAATCCCTTCCTATCACTAGGCCTTTTTATGGGGTCAAATGGCCCTCCCCTGCAATTATATTTCCGGGCTGCCTGTTTCAACACTTTGAACCCCCCGACAGATTTTCCTCAATTTGCAGGATGAAAAAAGACATCTGAATTTCCATTTATTTATTTTATTCCCCCTGGATGTAGCTCTGTTTTAGAGAAAGAGGCACAGTAATATGGGAGTTATACAGCATTCTGGAATTTTAGTTCACTATTTCCCTCTAATATTGTGATTATATAATTCTGGACCAGTGACAGACCTAATGAACAGAGGGCCCTGGTGAAAGATTTTTTTTTGGGCCCCGATTAAAAGGGCCACATATACAGTCTCTAGTGTCCTCCAAAATGCCACACTATACTTTAATATGTACCCACATTTACACACATAAAAAGTATATACAGAACCACACACACAAATAAACATACGCACATACCCACAAATACAGACTTTAAAACACCTACAGATATAGACAATACACAAATACACACAGAGAGACACAAAATGCCCACACATATACTGTATAAAAATATCCGACATCTATAAACACATACATACAGTCCTTGCCAAAAGTTTTGAGAATGACACAAATATTAATTTTCACAAAGTCTGCTGCCTCAGTTTTTTGATGGCAATTTGTATATACTCCAGAATGTTATGAAGAGTGATCAGATCAATTGCAATTAATTGCAATGTCCCTCTTTGCCATGAAAAAAAACTTAATCCCAAAAAAAACATTTCCACTGCATTTCAGCCTTGCCACAAAAGGACCAGCTGACATCGGGGGGTAGTTATCAAGCCGTCTACTTTTCTGGCTTCGCCGGCCCAATACGCCCGCCTAAGCTCGCCTACCTTCGCCGCCGCGGACCTGAAAAAATACGCCTAAGTTATCAAATAAAGCTGTCAAAAAGCCGCGGGGCGATGAGCAGCGGACTGTGACAGTTATCACTCATCCGATCTCGCTGCCCTTCGGCTTTTTCCCCAGCTTTATTGCTAGCCTGTCACTAAGCACTCACACTAAACTGCACTGTTCCACCCCCTATACCGGCACCCCCGGAGCCCCCCGCAACTAAATAAAGTTACTAACCCCTAAACCGCCGCTCCTAGACCCTGCCGCAACTCTTATAAATGTATTAACCCCTAAACCGCCGCTCCTAGACCCTGCCGCAAATCTTATAAATGTATTAACCCCTAAACCGCCGCTCCCGGACACCGCTGCCACCTACATTATACCTAGTAACCCCTATCCTGCCCCCCCTATACCGTCGCCCTCTATTATAAAATTATTAACCCCTATCCTGCTGATCCCGCACCTCTCCGCAACTAAATAAATAGTTTAACCCCTAAACCGCCGCTCCATGAACCCGCCGCAACCTATATTAAACCTATTAACCCCTATCCTGCCCCCCCTACACCGTCGCCACCTATAATAAATTTATTAACCCCTAATCTGCCCCCCCTACACCGTCGCCACCTATAATAAATTTATTAACCCCTATCCTGCCCCCCACTACGCCGCCGCCACTGTAATAAAATGATTAACCCCTAAACCTAAGTCTAACCCTAACCCTAACGCCCCCCTAACTTAATTATTAATTAAATAAATCTAAATAAATTACCTCTTATTAACTAAATGAATCCTATTTAAAACTAAATACTTACCTTTAAAATAAACCCTAATATAGCTACAATATAAATAATAATTATATTCTAGCTATCTTAGGATTTATATTTATTTTACAGGTAACTTTCAATTTATTTTAACCATGTACAATAAGTATTAAATAGTTATTAACTATTTAATAGCTTACCTAGCTAAAATAAAGAGAAATGTACCTGTGAAATAAATCCTAACCTAAGTTACAATTACACCTAACACTACACTATACTTTAATAAATTATTCCTATTTAAAAATAAATACTTACCTGTAAAATAAACCCTAAGATAGCTACAATGTAATTAATAATTATATTATAGCTATCTTAGGATTTATATTTATTTTACAGGTAACTTTGTATTTATTTTAGCTAGTTAGAATAGTTATTAAATAGTTATTAACTATTTAATAACTACCTAGCTAAAAGAAATACAAAATTACCTGTAAAATAAATCCTAACTTAAGTTACAATTAAACCTAATACTACACTATCATTAAATTAACTAAATAAACTACCTACAAATAACTACAATTAAATACAATTACATAAACTAACTAAAGTACAAAAAATAAAAAAAGCTAAGTTACAAAAAATAAAAATTAAGTTACAAACATGTTAAAAATATTACAACAATTTTAAGCTACTTACACCTAATCTAAGCCCCCTAATAAAATAACAAACCCCCCCAAAATAAAAAAAATCCCTACCCTATTCTAAATTAAATAAATTTCAAAGCTCTTTTACCTTACCAGCCCTTAAAAGGGCCATTTGTGGGGGCATGCCCCAAAAAGTTCAGCTCTTTTGCCTGTAAAAGAAAAATACAACCCCCCCAACATTAAAACCCACCATCCACATACCCCTAATCTAACCCAAACCCCCCTTACAAAAACCTAACACTAATCCCCTGAAGATCATCCTACCTTGAGTCGTCTTCACTCAGCCGAGCCACCGATGGAACTGAAGAGGACATCCGGAGCGGAAGAAGTTAATCCTCCAAGCGGCGCTGAAGAAATCTTCCATCCGATGAAGTCATCATCCAGGCGGCGCTGAAGAAGTCTTCGATCCGGCCGATGTCATCTTCAAAGAGGCGCTGAAGAGGTCTTCTATCCGGGCGAAGTCATCTTCCAAGCCGGGTCTTGAATCTTCCCTCCGCCGATGCGGAACCACCTTCTTCACCGACGGACTACAACGAATGACGGCTCCTTTAAGGGACGTCATCCAAGATGGCGTCCCCTCAATTCCGATTGGCTGATAGGATTCTATCAGCCAATCGGAATTAAGGTAGGAAAATCTGATTGGCTGATGGAATCAGCCAATCAGATTCAAGTTCAATCCGATTGGCTGATCCAATCAGCCAATCAGATTGAGCTCGCATTCTATTGGCTGATCGGAACAGCCAATAGAATGCGAGCTCAATCTGATTGGCTGATTCCATCAGCCAATCAGATTTTTCCTACCTTAATTCCGATTGGCTGATAGAATCCTATCAGCCAATCGGAATTGAGGGGACGCCATCTTGGATGACGTCCCTTAAAGGAGCCGTCATTCGTCGTAGTCCGTCGGTGAAGAAGGTGGTTCCGCGTCGGCGGAAGGAAGATTCAAGACCCGGCTTGGAAGATGACTTCGCCCGGATAGAAGACCTCTTCAGCGCCTCTTTGAAGATGACATCGGCCGGATCGAAGACTTCTTCAGCGCCGCCTGGATGATGACTTCATCGGATGGAAGATTTCTTCAGCACCGCTTGGAGGATTAACTTCTTCCGCTCCGGATGTCCTCTTCAGTTCCATCGGTGGCTCGGCTGAGTGAAGACGACTCAAGGTAGGATGATCTTCAGGGGATTAGTGTTAGGTTTTTGTAAGGGGGGTTTGGGTTAGATTAGGGGTATGTGGGTGGTGGGTTTTAATGTTGGGGGGGGTTGTATTTTTCTTTTACAGGCAAAAGAGCTGAACTTTTTAGGGCATGCCCCCACAAATGGCCCTTTTAAGGGCTGGAAAGGTAAAAGAGCTTTGAAATTTATTTAATTTAGAATAGGGTAGGGATTTTTTTTATTTTGGGGGGGTTTGTTATTTTATTAGGGGGCTTAGATTAGGTGTAAGTAGCTTAAAATTGTTGTAATATTTTTAACATGTTTGTAACTTAATTTTTTATTTTTTGTAACTTAACTTTTTTTATTTTTTGTACTTTAGTTAGTTTATGTAATTGTATTTAATTGTAGTTATTTTATAGGTAGTTTATTTAGTTAATTTAATGATAGTGTAGTATTAGGTTTAATTGTAACTTAGGTTAGGATTTATTTTACAGGTAATTTTGTATTTCTTTTAGCTAGGTAGTTATTAAATAGTTAATAACTATTTAATAACTATTCTAACTAGCTAAAATAAATACAAAGTTACCTGTAAAATAAATATAAATCCTAAGATAGCTATAATATAATTATTAATTATATTGTAGCTATCTTAGGCCTAGATTTGGAGTTTGGCGGTAAAAGGGCTGTTAACGCTCCGCGGGCTTTTTTCTGGCCGCACCATAAATTTAACTCTGGTATCGAGAGTTCAAACAAATGCTGCGTTAGGCTCCAAAAAAGGAGCGTAGAGCATTTTTACCGCAAATGCAACTCTCGATACCAGAGTTGCTTACGGACGCGGCCAGCTTCAAAAACGTGCTCGTGCACGATTCTCCCATAGGAAACAATGGGACTGTTTGAGCTGAAAAAAAACCTAACACCTGCAAAAAAGCAGCGTTCAGCTCCTAACGCAGCCCCATTGTTTCCTATGGGGAAACACTTCCTACGTCTGCACCTAACACTCTAACATGTACCCCGAGTCTAAACACCCCTAACCTTACACTTATTAACCCCTAATCTGCCGCCCCCGCTATCGCTGACCCCTGCATATTTTTTTTAACCCCTAATCTGCCGCTCCGTAAACCGCCGCAACCTACGTTATCCCTATGTACCCCTAATCTGCTGCCCCTAACACCGCCGACCCCTATATTATATTTATTAACCCCTAATCTGCCCCCCACAACGTCGCCGACACCTGCCTACACTTATTAACCCCTAATCTGCCGAGCGGACCTGAGCGCTACTATAATAAAGTTATTAACCCCTAATCCTCCTCACTAACCCTATCATAAATAGTATTAACCCCTAATCTGCCTTCCCTAACATCGCCGACACCTAACTTCAATTATTAACCCCTAATCTGACGACCGGAGCTCACCGCTATTCTAATAAATGGATTAACCCCTAAAGCTAAGTCTAACCCTAACACTAACACCCCCCTAACTTAAATATAATTTACATCTAACGAAATAAATTAACTCTTATTAAATAAATGATTCCTATTTAAAGCTAAATACTTACCTGTAAAATAAATCCTAATATAGCTACAATATAAATTATAATTATATTATAGCTATTTTAGGATTAATATTTATTTTACAGGCAACTTTGTAATTATTTTAACCAGGTACAATAGCTATTAAATAGTTAAGAACTATTTAATAGTTACCTAGTTAAAATAATAACAAATTTACCTGTAAAATAAATCCTAACCTAAGATATAATTAAACCTAACACTACCCTATCAATAAAATAATTAAATAAACTACCTACAATTACCTACAATTAACCTAACACTACACTATCAATAAATTAATTAAACACAATTCCTACAAATAAATACAATTAAATAAACTAGCTAAAGTACAAAAAATAAAAAAGAACTAAGTTACAAAAAATAAAAAAATATTTTCAAACATAAGAAAAATATTACAACAATTTTAAACTAATTACACCTACTCTAAGCCCCCTAATAAAACAACAAAGCCCCCCAAAATAAAAAATTCCCTACCCTATTCTAAATTAAAAAAGTTACAAGCTCTTTTACCTTACCAGCCCTGA
The DNA here is from genome assembly GCF_027579735.1 of Bombina bombina. Classification (NCBI taxonomy): domain Eukaryota; kingdom Metazoa; phylum Chordata; class Amphibia; order Anura; family Bombinatoridae; genus Bombina; species Bombina bombina. The sequence continues at coordinate 1,307,077,224 of NC_069499.1, forward strand.
ACAGGGCCCTTTGCGGGGCATGCCCCAAGAATTTCAGCTCTTTTGCCTGTAAAAGAATAAATACAATACCCCCCCCCCAACATTACAACCCACCACCCACATACCCCTAATCTAACCCAAACCCCCCTTAAATAAACCTAACACTAAGCCCCTGAAGATCTTCCTACCTTGTCTTCACCATCCAGGTTCACCGATCCGTCCTGAAGAGCTCCTCTGATGTCCTGATCCAAGCCCAAGCGGGGGGCTGAAGAGGTCCATGATCCGGTCAAAGTCTTCATCCAAGCGGGGCAGAAGAGGATCTTCCATCCGATTGAAGTCATCATCCAGGCGGCATCTTCTATGGTCTTCCATCCGGAGCGAAGCGGCAGGATCCTGAAGACCTCCAGCGCGGAACATCCATCCGGACCGACGACTGAACGACGAATGACTGTTCCTTTAAGGGACGTCATCCAAGATGGTGTCCCTCGAATTCCGATTGGCTGATAGGATTCTATCAGCCAATCGGAATTAAGGTATGAATTTTCTGATTGGCTGATGGAATCAGCCAATCAGAATCTAGTTCAATCCGATTGGCTGATCCAATCAGCCAATCAGATTGAGCTCGCATTCTATTGGCTGATCGGAACAGCCAATCGGAATTCGAGGGACGCCATCTTGGATGACGTCCCTTAAAGGAACAGTCATTCGTCGTTCAGTCGTCGGTCCGGATGGATGTTCCGCGCTGGAGGTCTTCAGGATCCTTCCGCTTCGCTCCGGATGGAAGACCATAGAAGATGCCGCCTGGATGATGACTTCAATCGGATGGAAGATCCTCTTCTGCCCCGCTTGGATGAAGACTTTGACCGGATCATGGACCTCTTCAGCCCCCCGCTTGGGCTTGGATCAGGACATCGGAGGAGCTCTTCAGGACGGATCGGTGAACCTGGATGGTGAAGACAAGGTAGGAAGATCTTCAGGGGCTTAGTCTTAGGTTTATTTAAGGGGGGTTTGGGTTAGATTAGGGGTATGTGGGTGGTGGGTTGTAATGTTGGGGGGGGTATTGTATTTATTCTTTTACAGGCAAAAGAGCTGAAATTCTTGGGGCATGCCCCGCAAAGGGCCCTGTTCAGGGCTGGTAAGGTAAAAGAGCTTGTAACCTTTTTAATTTAGAATAGGGTAGGGAATTTTTTATTTTGGGGGTCTTTGTTATTTTATTAGGGGGCTTAGAGTAGGTGTAATTAGTTTAAAATTGTTGTAATATTTTTCTTATGTTTGTAAATATTTTTTTATTTTTTGTAACTTAGTTCTTTTTTATTTTTTGTACTTTAGCTAGTTTATTTAATTGTATTTATTTGTAGGAATTGTGTTTAATTAATTTATTGATAGTGTAGTGTTAGGTTAATTGTAGGTAATTGTAGGTAGTTTATTTAATTATTTTATTGATAGGGTAGTGTTAGGTTTAATTATATCTTAGGTTAGGATTTATTTTACAGGTAAATTTGTTATTATTTTAACTAGGTAACTATTAAATAGTTCTTAACTATTTAATAGCTATTGTACCTGGTTAAAATAATTACAAAGTTGCCTGTAAAATAAATATTAATCCTAAAATAGCTATAATATAATTATAATTTATATTGTAGCTATATTAGGATTTATTTTACAGGTAAGTATTTAGCTTTAAATAGGAATCATTTATTTAATAAGAGTTAATTTATTTCGTTAGATGTAAATTATATTTAAGTTAGGGGGGTGTTAGTGTTAGGGTTAGACTTAGCTTTAGGGGTTAATCCATTTATTAGAATAGCGGTGAGCTCCGGTCGTCAGATTAGGGGTTAATAATTGAAGTTAGGTGTCGGCGATGTTAGGGAGGGCAGATTAGGGGGTTAATACTATTTATTATAGGGTTAGTGAGGCAGGTTAGGGGTTAATAACTTTATTATAGTAGCGCTCAGGTCTGCTCGGCAGATTAGGGGTTAATAAGTGTAGGCAGGTGTCGGCGACGTTGAGGGGGTCAGATTAGGGGTTAATAAATATAATATAGGGGTCGGCGGTGTTAGGGGCAGCAGATTAGGGGTACATAGGGATAACGTAGGTGGCGGCGCTTTGCGGTCGGAAGATTAGGGGTTAATTATTTTAAGTAGCTGGCGGCGACGTTGTGGGGGGCAGGTTAGGGGTTAATAAATGTAATACAGGGGTCGGCGGGGTTAGGGGCAGCAGATTAGGGGTACATAAGTATAACGTAGGTGGCGGTCGGCAGATTAGGGGTTAAAATATTTTAATCGAGTGGCAGCGATGTGGGGGGAGCTCGGTTTAGGGGTACATAGGTAGTTTATGGGTGTTAGTGTACTTTAGGGTACAGTAGTTAAGAGCTTTATGAACCGGCGTTAGCCAGAAAGCTCTTAACTCCTGCTATTTTCAGGCGGCTGGAGTTTTGTCGTTAGAGCTCTAATGCTCACTTCAGAAACGACTCTAAATACCGGCGTTAGAAAGATCCCATTGAAAAGATAGGATACGCAAATGGCGTAGGGGGATCTGCGGTATGGAAAAGTCGCGGCTGAAAAGTGAGCGTTAGACCCTTTAATCACTGACTCCAAATACCAGCGGGCGGCCAAAACCAGCGTTAGGAGCCTCTAACGCTGGTTTTGACGGCTACCGCCGAACTCCAAATCTAGGCTTTAGGGTTTATTTTACAGGTAAGTATTTATTTTTAAATAGGAATAATTTATTAAAGTATAGTGTAGTGTTAGGTGTAATTGTAACTTAGGTTAGGATTTATTTCACAGGTAAATTTCTCTTTATTTTAGCTAGGTAAGCTATTAAATAGTTAATAACTATTTAATAGTTTTTGTACATGGTTAAAATAAATTGAAAGTTACCTGTAAAATAAATATAAATCCTAAGATAGCTAGAATATAATTATTATTTATATTGTAGCTATATTAGGGTTTATTTTAAAGGTAAGTATTTAGTTTTAAATAGGATTCATTTAGTTAATAAGAGTTAATTTATTTAGATTTATTTAATTAATATTTAAGTTAGGGGGGCGTTAGGGTTAGGGTTAGACTTAGGTTTAGGGGTTAATAATTTTATTACAGTGGCGGCGGCGTAGTGGGGGGCAGGATAGGGGTTAATAAATTTATTATAGGTGGCGACGGTGTAGGGGGGGCAGATTAGGGGTTAATAAATTTATTATAGGTGGCGACGGTGTAGGGGGGGCAGGATAGGGGTTAATACATTTAATATAGGTTGCGGCGGGTTCAGGGAGCGGCGGTTTAGGGGTTAATACATTTATTATAGTTGCGGTGGGCTTCGGGAGCGGCGGTTTAGGGGTTAATATGTATAGAGTAGCTTGCGGTGGGCTCCGGGAGCGGCGGTTTAGGGGGTAATAACTTTATTTAGTTGCGGCGGTGTAGGGGGGGTCAGATTAGCGGTGTTTAGACTCGGGGTACATGTTAGGGTGTTAGGTGTAGACAGCTCCCATAGTAATCAATGGGATGTCTGTCAGCAGCGAACTTGTACTTTCGCTATGGTCAGACTCCCATTGATTCCTATGGGATCCGCCACCTCCAGGGGTGGCGGTTTGAAAACCAGGTACGCTGGGCCTTAAAAGTGCCGAGCGTACCTGCTAGTTTTTTGATAACTAGCAAAAGTAGTGAGATTGTGCCGCACTTGTGTGCGGAACATCTGGAGTGACGTAAGAATCGATCTGTGTCGGACTGAGTCCGGCGGATCGAAGTTTACGTCACAAAATTCTACTTTTGCCGGTCTCGAGCCTTTGATAACTAAGGCGAATCAGCCTCGCCACAAATACGCTGCGGAATTCCAGCGTATTTGAGGTTGACGGCTTGATAACTAGGCCCCATCATGTCAGTGATTCTGTCGTTAACACAGGTGTCAGTGTTGACGTGGACAAGGCTGGAGACCACTCTGTCATGCTGATTAAAGGGACAGTTCACCCAAAAACTTTCTCCCCTTTAAATTATTCCCAATGATCCTTTTTACCTGCTAGAGTGTATTAAATTGGTTGCAAGTAGCTCCTTTACTTATATTTCAGCATTTGAAATAGCTGATTTAGCTTGTGGTTTCCCAACCTATACTGAAAGTTTTGATACTGGCGTATATGCTATTGACAAGCCTAAGTAAACACAGCCAGCAGAAGAGATTACACCCTCAGTGGGGGCATGATACTTAAGTAATAAAATGATAATTTTCCATTGTTCTCTCTATGTATTGAGCTTTGGTGTTCCAGACAAATATAAGATAAGGAAGCAAGTCTGTGTACATGAAAGTGATAACATAATGAGATCTGATATTACCTGAAGCTCAACCCATTGTAATAGGCTGTGGTTTCAAAGCACAAAACCAGCTACTTCAGATACACAAATAAACCCGAAAATGCAATTTCTCAAATATTTTATACTCTGCAGTTGGTATAGTAAGTCATTTAAAATACATTTATGGAAAAACAATTTTACAGTGTACTGTCCCTTTAAGTTAGAATAAGAGACTGGAAGTTTTAAAAGGAGGGTGGTGCTTGAAATCATTGTTCTTTCTATGCTAACCATGGTTACCTGCATGGAAACACACACAGTCATCATTGCTTTGCACAAAAAGGGATTCACAGGCAAGGATATTATTGCTACTAAGATTGCACCTAAATCAACCATTTATTGGATCATCAATAACTTCAAGGAGAGAGGCTCAATTGTTGGGAAGAAGGCTTCAGGGAGCCCAAGAAAGTCCAGCAAGCGCCAGGATTGTCTCCTAAAGTTGATTCAGCTGCAGGATCGGGGCACCACTAGTGCAGAGGTTGCTCAGGAACGACAGCAGGCAGGTGTGACTTTTGGAGGATGGTCTGGTGTCAAGAAGGGCAGCAAAAAAGCCTCTTCTCTCCAGGACAAAATGCCAGGGACAGAGTGATATTAAAAAGTACAGGGATTGGACTGCTGAGGACTGGGGTAAAGTAATTTTCTCTGATGAATCCCCTTTTGAATTGTTTGGGGCATCCGGAAAAAACCTTGTCCAGAGAAGAAAAGGTGAGCGCTACCACCAGTCCAGTGTCATGCCAACAGTAAAGCATCCTGGTACCAGTCATGTGTGGGGTTGCTTCTCAGCCAAAGGAATGGGCTCACCCACAATTTTGCCTAAGAACACAGCCATGAATAAAGAATGGTACAAAAACGTCCTCAAAGAGCAACATCTCCACCCATCCAAGAACAGTTTGGTGATGAGCAATGCCTTTTCCAGCATGATGGAGCACCTTGCCATAAGTCAAAAGTGATAACTATGTGGCTTGGGGAATCTAACATCGAATTTTTGGGTCCATGGCCAGGAAACTCCCCAATCCTTAATCCCATTGTGGTCAATTCTCAAGAGGCGGGTGAACAACCCTCCCCATATTCTGACAAACTCCAAGCACTGGTTAAGCAAGAATGAGCTGCCATCAGTCAGGATGTGGTCCAGAACTTGATTGACAGCATGTCAGGGCGAATTGCAGAGGTCTTGAAAAAGAAGGGTCAGCACTGCAAATATTGACTCTTTACCTAAACTTATGTAATTGTCAATAAAAGCATTTGACACTTATGAAATGCTTGTAATTATACTTCAGTATACTATAGTAACATCTGACAAAATGATCTAAAAACACTGAAGCAGCATACTTTGTACACACAGTTTCTATATCTAACAGGCATGCGTTGACTGCGCTAGAAGTAAGCTATTTGCTTGTGTCAGGTAGTGTACATATTACAAGTTGAAAGTAAAATGTTTTCACACAATCGCTAACCCAACGTGCACAAAAAGCAGAACTTTGAATACCGCATTAATGTGTTCCCCCCATAGAAGTCAATGGAGCAAGAAAAGTGGAAAAAAAGTAACACTCTAGACGCACACAAACCCAAATGTTCTAACTCGACATGAAAATATGTACATATATAACAGCATGGAAGCTCAAGGGGATGACAAAATGTTAATACATATTCATTGAATATTCATTCTTATTAAAATGTTATACCGTGTTTTTACAGTAAATATTTCACATTCCAATGATCTCCATATAGCAGAATATGTTCTATTTATTCATAATTACATATTTTTGGTAATATATTTTTATATATATATATATATATATATATATATACAGTATATATATATATATATATATATATATGCTGTATACATATGAATTTATGTATATACAGTTGCAAGAAAAAGTATGTGAACCCTTTGGAATGATATGGATTTCTGCACAAATTGATCATAAAATGTGATCTGATCATTATCTAAGTCACAACAATAGACAATCACAGTCTGCTTAAACTAATAACAAACAAAGAATGAAATGTTGCCATGTTTTTATTGAACACACCATGTAAACATTCACAGTGCAGGTGGAAAAAGTATGTGCACCCCTAGACTAATGACATCTCCAAGAGCTAATTGGAGTGAGATGTCAGCCAACTGGAGTCCAATCAATGAGATGAGATTGGAGGTGTTGGTTATAGCTGCCCTGCCCTATAAAAAAACATACACCAGTTCTGGGTTTGCTTTTCACAAGAAGCATTGCCTGATGTGAATGATGCCTCGCACAAAAGAGCTCTCAGAAGACCTACGATTAAGAATTGTTGACTTGCATAAAGCTGGAAAGGGTTATAAAAGTATCTCCAAAAGCCTTGCTGTTCATCAGTCCACGGTAAGACAAATTGTCTATAAATGGAGAAAGTTCAGCACTGCTGTTACTCTCCCTAGAAGTGGCCGTCCTGTAAAGATGACTGCAAGAGCACAGCGCAGACTGCTCAATGAGGTGAAGAAGAATCCTAGAGTGTCAGCTAAAGACTTACAAAAGTCACTGGCAAATGCTAACATCCCTGTTAGCGAATCTACAATACGTAAAACACTAAACAAGAATGGATTTCATGGGAGGATACCACAAAGGAAGCCACTGCTGTCCAATCAAAACATTGCTGCACGTTTACAGTTTGCACAAGAGCACCTGGATGTTCCACAGCAGTACTGGCAAAATATTCTGTGGACAGATGAAACCAAAGTTGAGTTGTTTGGAAGAAACACACAACACTATGTGTGGCGAAAAAGAGGCACAGCACAACAACATCAAAACCTCATCCCAACTGTGAAGTATGGTGGTGGGGGCATCATGGTTTGGGGCTGCTTTGCTGCGTCAGGGCCTAGACGAATTGCTATCATTGAAGGAAAAATGAATTCCCAAGTTTATCAAGACATTTTGCAGGAGAACTTAAGGCCATCTGTCTACCAGCTGAAGCTCAACAGAAGATGGGTGTTGCAACAGGACAATGACCCAAAGCATAGAAGTAAATCAACAACAGAATGGCTTAAACAGAAGAAAATACGCCTTCTGAAGTGGCCCAGTCAGAGTCCTGACCTCAACCCAATTGAGATGCTGTGGCATGACCTCAAGAAAGCGATTCACACCAGGCATCCCAAGAATATTGCTGAACTGAAGCAGTTCTGTAAAGAGGAATGGTCAAGAATTACTCCTGACTGTTGTGCACGTCTGATCTGCAACTACAGGAAACGTTTGGTTGAAGTTATTGCTGCCAAAGGAGGTTCAACCAGTTATTAAATCCAAGGGTTCACATACTTTTCCACCTGCACTGTGAATGTTTACATGGTGTGTTCAATAAAAACATGGCAACATTTCATTCTTTGTGTGTTATTAGTTTAAGCAGACTGTGATTGTCTATTGTTGTGACTTAGATGATGATCAGATCACATTTTAAGACCAATTTGTGCAGAAATCCATATCATTCCAAAGGGTTGACATACTTTTTCTTGTAACTGTATATATATATATATATATATATATATATATATATATATATATATATTGTAACAGGAACACTTTTAACCACAGTCTTCTAGGGCACAAATGTAGCAAAGGACAGTCCACTGTAGTTTAAAAGGCTTTATTTTTAACAGCAACAGCAAACAGGCAGTTCAGTTTCAAAACAGGGTAAGCCTTCCTCTGCAGAAATGTTAAGAACTTTTTGTAAACAGCAGTACTTTCAAGCATGTCCCAGCACTTCACAGCATTTCACAAGTGCTTTGTCAAAATAATATCCTTTTATTACAGTTCACAGAAACAAAAGTCTTTTAACACACACACAGCTTATCTAGCTGGGTAACTCTTTCCTAAGCCTCAGTGAGGCTATTATTTAAACCCTCACAGCTTCTAATAAACCACACCTGTGATTAGCTGCTTAATCAGAACACCCTAAACTGGACAGCTTCCTAGCTGTCTGGGATAATGGATCACCCTCTCTCCAATTATCCCAAACCCCAGGGACCTAGAACACAGTTTATCAACCTGGGCTTTTAACTGAAAGGAGAAATACCATGTACAATGCTTGGTCTTACATATCTTCCATTTATAACCAGGCCTTGCTTTCTGTCACATATCCTCCCCCCCAGCTCATACCCAGTGGGTTGAGCGACCATAGACATTAACGAACGTACCTGAGACAAACCATCAGCATTGCCCTGCAAAAGACCAGCCCTGTGTTTGACAGTAAAATTGAAGGGGTACAAGCTAAGAAACCACCTAGTAACCCTTGTATTTGTTTCCTTATTCTGGCTCATCCATGTGAGAGGAGCATGATCTGTTATTAATTTAAATTTTCTTCCCAACAGATAGTTCCTAAGGGTCTCTAAAGCCCATTTAATGGCAAGGCATTCTTTATCCACTATAGAATAGTTATTTTCCTGTGGAATAAGTTTTCTGCTTAGGAAAATGACAGGATGCTCTTCTCCCTGACACTCCTGCGAGAGAACTGCTCCTAAACCAACATCAGAGGCATCTGTCTGTACAATAACATCTTTAGAGAAATTGGGGGTTACCAAAACTGGATGGGCACAAAGGGCATTTTTCAAATGCTTAAAAGCTTATTCTGCTTCTGGTGACCATTTATTATGAACCTTCTATAATAACTAGTTATCCCAATAAAAGCTCTCACTTGTTTTTTAGTTAAAGGCTGCGGCCAGTTCTGAATGGCCTCTATTTTTGTTGTATGAGGTTTAACTAATCCTCTACCAATAGTATAACCCAAGTACTTAGCTTTCTGTAAACCAACAGTACATTTTGCAGGATTGGCAGTTAACCCAGCGAACCGTATTGCATCAAATACTGCTTGAACTTTTGAAAGATGGGATTCCCAATCTGTACTATAAATTATAACATCATCCAAATATGCTGCCACATAATGAACATGAGGTTTCAGAATTCTATCCATCATCCTCTGGAATGTTGCCGGGGCCCCATGTATACCAAATGGCAACACCGTATACTGAAATAAGCCCTCTGGGGTTGAAACAGCTGTCTTTTCGTTAAATCAATTGTAGTGAGATAACGTGCTTTTCCTAGCCTTTATATCACTTCATCTACTCTAGGCATTGGAAAGGTGTCACATTTGGAAATACAATTAAGCTTACAATAGTCATTACAGAACCTTAATGAACCATCTGACTTTGGAACAAGCACGATTGGACTGTTCCACTCACTTTGTGATTCCTCAATTACCCCAAGCTTTAACATTTTTTCTACCTCCAGTTTAATGGCCTTTCTACGAGCCTCAGGGACTCCATATGGCTTAAGGCAGACTTTCTTCCCTGCTTCTGTTATTATGTCATGCTTAATAACATTAGTTTTTCCTTGTACCACAGAAAATACCTCTTTGTTTCTACTAATAAAATCCTTGACCTCTCGCTTCTGATGTACAGATATGGTTTCAGATATATTTACCTCTGGTTCAGTGACAAGGAGTTCTGTAGGTTTTTTTTTTTTTTTAAATAATTTTTTATTGAGGCATTAAATATAAACAACACAATAAAGAATATATCCAGGCACAGAACAGTAGCAATAAAGAAAAAACAAAGAAACTCATACAGTTCACATATGAAGAATAAACAAGGATTAAAACATAGGTGTGCTAATGTAGCATTTGTTATCACAGTATCACATCCATAGTAGTGCCATACTTGTATGGAAGCTGGAATCAGTGACATGAAATAAATAGCTAAATCAAAAACAGAAGAATAAGAGTTGACATAAGTTATAGTACCATCCTTGTGATCTTGAATATAAGATGTAAAACTGCATGTAGAAAACATGTGTGACTGGAACATTAATGGATGAAGCCTCATTTTTTATAACTGAGAACTAGTGGTCCCTACATCACAGTAAAAGGTATTCTAGAAGCTAAAAAAAAAAAGTTAGAGGTAGGGAGTTGGCTGTTGTCAGGCCTCCCGTAGGCCTGTATATATGGGGGGGGGGGGGGAAAGCAGCGGGCCACAGCCGCTCATAATAGAGGGGAGATGGGAGGGCGGAGCCAATCAAAACATTATAAAGGTGGAGGCTACAGGGCTATTTAACTTTATGATGTAGAGCACTCCAAGATGGAGGATGAATATACTCATGATAGATATATTATAGAGAAGTAGTTTGCATACTATAAAATATGTGTGATTCCAAGTTACTAAATAAGCTAATGATAAGATAGAAGAAGGTGGTTTCACTTGGAGCTGAGGCAGGTACAATTTGAGACCCTGATGTATGGACATAACTCAAACCTATTAAACTATATGGTAGCGAGTGATGAGCATAAAAACAGGGGTATATATATTAGCCAAAGACAGTTGGGTGTTGTACCTCCAATAAGGTAAATACTAGTTTAAGGAGCTTAAATATTAGTATGGTACCTAGGTAGATTGTATGCATCTTGGGGATGCCATGGATTGAAAAACTATAGTAATATGTTGTGAATATTAAGAGGCTGCCGACCACCCCACAGTACGTCAAATACATATAAATACCTGCACTTATCTAGGAGTAGACATCTATGGGATACTCGTTCATAATGCCTATGTGAAAGGTAGAATTTCTAAAATTGTGTATGGCGCAGCTCTAGAATACTGTCTAACTTATAACAGCACCATTAATATGAGGAAAACTTCTGAAACAAAAGCGTAGCCAGCTTAGCTATGTAAATAGTGCTAGCAATCCAATGCCAACTCTTAAATGCTCAGTTAGTGCACATCATAGCCTAATATAGGGTCATATATTGAATGTAAAAGGATCTTCTGATCCAAGTCTCACCTATTTCTCATGTATTTACTTTCTAACTATAGAAGCTGTCGTCACAAATAATTACTTTCAGCGGAAGTTAAGATATAATCATCTATACTATAGTAGGGTCCAAACTGGCCATATGTTACCCAGCTATTAAGTAGAGACCCTCCTAAATCATACTACTGGGGCTTTTATAAAGAAAAGAAACAGGGCAATACAACGAGGGTCATGAACCTAGTTTGTAGAGGATAGCAATACCTAGAAATATTTTGATGAAGGGCTGTTCTAAACAAGGTACAGAGACCATCTAACACTATCCTTATGAGGAACAGTAGTATGCCTAAACCACTTGACTGTCATCTGAAACACCTCCATAACATTCAATATAACATGTAAAACCTAATTACAGCAAGTTAGTTCAAGTTCCCAAAAGCTTAGTGAGTTACAAATTCAGTATACACTTCAACACGGTGTGTCATAAATTACTATACTAAGGGTTATTGAGCAGGTCAAATCAAAGAGATATGTATTAGATCAAAACAGATCCTGGGGATATCAATGTTATGAGCTGTCTTTTCTCGATCGTACTGGCAATAAAAGAAAAAAAATAATAATTGGGGAGTCTTGTCAACATGAACAGTACGGAGTTCTGTAGGTTTTAAGGCAACTAAAATTTCCCTATCTTTCCAAGGTTTTAACATATTTATATGATATATTTGCTCAGGTTTCCATCTCCCTGGCTGACTTACTTTGTAATTGACATCACCCACTTTCTCAATTATCTCATATGGGCCCTGCCAAGTAGCAAAGAATTTATTTTCAACTGTAGGGACCAGAACTAACACCCTATCTCTAGGTTGAAACACCTTGGCTCTAGAATTATGGTTATAGCTGTACTTTTGTGCTTCCTGTGCTTTTCTCATATGTTCCCTAACAATGGGCATGACAGCATCCATACAGTCCTGCATTTGGGAAATATGTTCAATAACACTTTGATAAGGTGTTGTTTCTTTAACTATATCTAGAAGTGCCCTGGGATGCTGCCCATATAACAATTCAAATGGGGAAAAAGATGTAGAAGCCTGGGGAACCTCCCTGATAGAGAACATTAAATAGGGTAACAAAAGGTCCCAATTTCTCCCATCTTTGTCAATTACCTTTCTTAGCATACTTTTGAGAGTTTTGTTAAACCTTTCCACTAAACCATCAGTCTGAGGGTGATATACTGAGGTCCTTAGTTGTTTTATGCCAAACAACTTACACAATTCTTTTGTAACCCTGGACATAAATGGAGTTCCTTGGTCTGTCAAAATTTCCTTAGGTATCCTGACCCTGCTAAACATTAGCATGAGTTCTCTTGCTATGGACTTTGCAGAGCTGTTACGAAGGGGAACTGCCTCAGGATAGCGTGTAGCATAATCAAGGATTACCAGTATATACTGATGTCCTCTAGCAGATTTAACCAGCGGACCCACCAAGTCCATTCTTTCAAAAGGCACATCAATTATAGGCAAGGGCACTAAAGGGTTACGAAAATCTTTAGCAGGAGCGGTAAGTTGACACTTAGGGCATGGAGCACAATAATCCTTGATGGCTACATATATCCCTGGCGAATAAAACCTTTTAAGAACTCTCTCTTTGGTTTTCTCAACTTTCAAATGCCCCCATAGAATGTGGTTATGTGCAAGATTTAATACAATGTTCCTTAAAGTCTGGGGCACCAAAAGTTGTTTAACAATGTATGTTATTTTCTTTTCTACATGATATACCAAGTCATTAACTGCTTTGAAATACGGATAGGGTAATACATTTCCTGGCTGTGTCACAACATCATTTATAACCCTGATATTATTTCTTGCCTCTGCCATGTTGGATCCTCCCATTGGGCTTTTTTAAAATTACCAGGGCCACCAACCAGATCTATCAAATCATCAATATTTTCTGAGCTAGTACTCCGTACTTCATTACTCTGAGAAGGTTGATCACCTACTAATACAGGCATAGGGCAATAAATCTTATTTTTCTCCTTTTCAATGGAAACCCCTTCCAAATCAGTTTCAGAGAAAGGAAATACATAAATATCAGTAGTTTGACATATTTCTGGAGATTCCCATAACTCCAGAAATTTTGGAAAATCTCTCCCTATCACCACCTCATGGGCTAAATTTGGTACTACACCCACACAATATTTTAATTTACCACACTGAGTCTCAATCTCCACCTCAGCTGTAGGATATTCCCCTTTATGTCCATGAACAGAGATAATTCCAATGTTTCCCCATTATACTGCATCTGGTACTATAGAGTTAGCCACTAGTGTGACTAGTGAATCAAGCAAAGCCCTAGACACTTTACTATTAACCTTCAAAGTACACCAATGGGAATCATTATTAACAGATCTTACAGACCCACTTCTAATCACATGTTCACATGAATTATAATTTTCTCTCTCTAGCTCTACACATCACTGCATTTACATATATTGTACACAATTAAGTTGTAAAGCATTGATCCCACAAATTTTGGAAGTTTTTGTTTTGATAACAAATACACGATCATTTTGCTACATCAACTGATATTAAGTTCACCAATATTTCATTAGCTTACGGGTTAATAATACATTATCATACTTATCTAATTCAATACCACTGTAATGATTCATAAGATGTATAGCTCAATACGATCAACCAATGATATATAACTGTCATGACATAACAATTAATAATAAGCCCTAATTTCAAATGTAAACACTATTGATTCACATACCGTTGTCATATAATGACTGAATACAATCAGTGATGTGCAGTGAGGTCAGAGGCTGGTGAGGCACTAGATATGATACGACAGAGAAACACATGTACAGAGGGCCGCAAGTACCCCCAACAGGGCAGGTTTAAATGATAGCTGAACCAGTGCACAGGTGACATAATCAGGTGATGGGTGAGAGTAAGTTAGTAACCACTGAGTTACTGATCAGCTGATTACTTCACCTGTGCACTGATTCAGCTATAATGAAATCCTGGCCTGTTGGGGGTACTTGAGGACCATTGTTGAAAAACACTGCACTAAAGCACTAGCTCATCGGAAATGTATTGATTACCTGGAGAATTAAGCACAGTACACATACTCTGCTCACTGACACCCACGCACACTCTGCTCACATACACACTCACACAATTCTGTGGCACAGTGCCAGTTACTAAGCAATTAGAATGATACACAATCTCTTCTCTACTCACTACTGTATTGTAAAAATAGAAACAATTTACCATACAAATTTTACACAAAGGACAAGTTATCAATACTGCCAACACAGCTGCTGCTGCAATATGGTGTTCAAGAAACGCACGTGCACATACCACTTAGGTATGCTCTTCAACAAAAGACACCAAAGGATACCAAAAGAATGAAGTACATAATAATAAAAGTAAAATAGAAAGTTTATTTATTTTTTGTGTGCAATTTCTATCTGAATGATGGAAATGTAATTATGACTTTCATGTTCCTTTAAAAAACTAATTTGATTTGCTGACATGGGGCCAGTAACAGTTGATGCTAATTCTCAAAATATAAATAACTAGAAATGTCTATTAAAATAGCATGCTCTACCTCAATCATGAAAGTTTAATTTTAAATGTCTCCCTTTGACTATGTGTTTAACCAGTTACTTTACAGTGGCATTATTTCTAAAAAAAATTAACTGCAATAATTACATATATTTTTTAAATGACTCATTATTTCCTTTTTATTAATATAAACTTGTATAAAAACAGCACATATTAAAAACACAATGCAACAGCTTTCAATTGATTTGTGAATTACAAGTTAACAGCAGTCTTTAAATAAATGGAGACACAGTGAAAAATAAAAATAGATACTGCATCCTCTGACTGAACAGACATAACATACATGGAGTTTGTTACCTAATTAAATCAAATAACCATGAAAAAGGGAGGCTTAGCAATATTCAATGTCAAAAACTTTAAATAATGTGGACACTGCACACTTAACTTCAAACTCTGTGTTTTAAATTATGGATTTAAATTTGAATTGGCCCTTTGACTTCCTGTCAGTTTTGGGTTATGCTCACTTACTGTCCCCCCTGTTAATGAGCTGTATCTGAACACAATTTGTGAATCACAAGAGGTGTAGAATACTACTTTACTCTTCTGCTTGGTGTCATCTGTTCTTAGGTTACCTCAGCTTCCAGTTGTGTCACATGACCCTGCTCACTGCATCCTCCTTCTGATTAATCTATATATTCCTCACTTGCTAGGAGGCATCAAGAGGGGTGCCTCCTATTTGTCCCAATTTTTGCTGCTAATATATTGACAGAACACAGGTGGCGCTGCAGCACAGCTTTTCCTTTGACCCATGTACTCCAATGGAGAGAAGCGTTCCTGTACCTGCCTCTCCATAGCATTACATGGGGGAAAATATTTTTTTTTTTTTTTTTTTTTTTTTTGTTTTAATTAAAATTTAAGTAAGCTTTGGCCACATATGGCAGGGAAGGCACTGCCTCTCCTGCCTCTTATGAGTGAGTGCACGTCCCTGAATACAATCTATGATCACTGTCACTGTATGTCAATGACCACCTATGTATCATATGACATCGTAAAGACTGCAACATTGTGATATGTTCTGCTGAGTTAAAATATTTCTAAGTAACAAACTGCATCAGTCAGAATACCTTAGTATTAGTTAAATATCTTTTCTCCTTACACGGTAAACATATATGATATTTTGTAACATAATCGGATCAAGAATGGGCACCTTTTCCTAAATATTTATGAGCCTAACTTATAAAGGCTCCATGCAGAACGATTTGGCACACCCCTTTTGATGAATAATAACATATGGGAGGATGACTATCCAACCAGAAGAACTGGTTCGGTGTGACACACTCTGACATGTCCTCCAGTGAGATTATCAGAAATGCTCGGCTTTACACTTAATATATAATACGTCTCGCTGTCATTAAGGAACAGTGCAGAATAACCCCTCATATATTCAACAACTAATATTGAGCATTAATAACCTGAAAGCACCTATGTTTATTTTCCCAATGTGACCCCTGGTACTTCTCATTTTACAATACGATACGTGTAGCCATATAGAACAACTAAACCAGTCACTGATTGCAGTAAACTATTCCTGCAATTAGCTGACGAGTTTATAATGACAGCAGTGATCCACCCATATTGCATTAGACATAATAGCGATATTACGATAATACAACACTTGATCAGTGTGATCATCCAATGAGAGTCTTACTAAAGACGTGAATGTAAATAAACACGCCCACACATGACCATGAGCGAATGACTACCCAATCAAAAGAACTGTTTCTGTGTAACATACTCTGACACGCCCTTTACTGGCATTGTCAGACATGCTTTTACTTATATTTCATATATATACGTCTTGCACTGATAGAGGAATATTGTAGAATAATTTGTGATATACTCACTACTTAATGTTAAACATTTATACCAAGAAATTACCTATGTCTGTTTCTCTAAATATTTTATAATATGATGAGTGGACCGTTACAGAGCAAGTAAACATGCCACGGATCACAGTGAACTATTATTTCAATTAGCTAACGAACTTACAATGGCAACAACGATCTACTCATATTGTAATATACATGAAGTGATATTACGATAATACAACATATGATCAGTGCGATCATCCAATGGGGGTCTAATTAATAACGTGAATGTAAACAAACACGCCCATGCTGCTCACGTCATGAACCAACACCCCTCACTTTATCCTATCATTACTTCACCTTTTGATTGACACATATTGTGGCCAATAAAAATATTCAAAATGGCTCACAGGCTTATCCAATCTGTATCAGAGGAGGGTGTTATAGACCAATAAATACTACAGTTCAGCAGCGGCTCGCCACCCCTCTGAGGAATCATTTTTTGTGAAACGTACGTCAGGGGTCCTCTGGGATAAGCTCTGTCTTTCCCTCTTTTTTAACTTGCTCAACCTTGGTGTTTTGACACTAGCAGCAGCATAATATAATTGTAAAAATTAACTGTAATTTAGCCCTCGGATTGTAAGGGCTTAGCTGATATTTTTAGTTATGCTGCCTAGATTTCTCTAACATTTCTATTACAAATAATTTAGAAAGCCTGTCACACCAGGGTGTAGTGTTTTTAATTTTTCCACCGTATGCTGATGTATGTGTGGATAATATATTATCTATCTATTCAATAAACTTTAGTGTATGCATGTTGGTTAACAAATTTTATAAATAACCTTTATTGTCTGATGATGAAGGGCTGAGTTAGCTAAATTTTTCACAGATTTGAGTTATCTATTTTTTTGTAAGTCTATTTACAATTACTTGTTAGTTGTACTCTGTCCTCTAACTCAAAATCTGTGGCATGTAGTCCAAGTAGTTTGGAGATTATAATACTCAAATACTCAAATTTGGCTATTAGCCTATAACTACAGACTTCCTGCATATTCTAAACTTAGCCCCACCCCCACCTCTCCCCTCTTTTTTCTTAAATTGTATAAGGTCAAACATCTGGGATCTTGCAGCATTATGAGATGAAATGGAATGGAATCTTTGTGCACGGACTGCCGAAGTCAACCACCACCACCCCCCCCCCGTGCAAGGATTTCCGCATTTAATTTCTCATAGTCACTGGCTTGTGCTGGCCACTCAGCTGCCAGCCATTTTTCTCTTTCTGCTCTGCGTTCAAATGCCAAAAGATACACCTCAACATCATCAGCTGCTGTCATCTTTTGAATATAATGACTAGCCCTTATTACTCTGAAACCTTTAGAGCTACTTAAATCCTATTGGCTGATTTGTACAACTAATAGGATTTCAGTAGCTCTCATCCTATTAGCTGTTTTGAACAGCCAATAGGATTTCAGAAGTTCTCATTCTATTGGCTGATTTGAATTTGAAGAATCAAATCAGCCAATAGGAATGCAAGGTACGCCATTTTGAAATGGCTACCTTGCATTCAACTTCAGTGTACGAAGGCGACCTTATGAAGAGCAAGATGGCATCGGCTTCCAGGATGGCTCCGCACCATCGAGATGAAGATAGAAGATGCCCCGGGGATGGATTAAGACCTCGCCACCTGGATGAAGACCTCGCTGCCTGGAAGGAGATGGATGTCCGGACTTCAGAAACCGTGAGTAGCTATTCTGGGGTTAGTGCTAGCTTTTTTTATTTTTTTGGTTGTTGCCCTTTTAAGGGCAATGCCCATACAAATGCCCCTTTAGGGGCAATGGGTAAATTAGTTTGTTTTTATAGTTAGGTTTTTTTATTTTGGGGGGTTGATTGGGTAGTGGGTTTTACTGTTGGGGGGCTTTGTATTTTTTATAGGTAAAATAGTTGATTTCTTTAGGGCAATGCCCTACAAAAGGCCCTTTTAAGGGCTATTGGTAGTTTATTGTAGGCTAGGGGGGTTATTTTGGGGGTCTTTTTTATTTTTATAGTGCTTTTAGATTAGGTGTAATTGTTTTTATTTTTTATAAATTTGTTTATTTTTTGTAATCTTAGTGTTTTTTATTTTTCGTGATTTTAGTGTTAATTATTTTTGGTAAACTTAGATTATTTAAATTTTTCATAGGGTTAGATTTTTTTTAGTTGTAATTTATATTTTTTAAACTTTTTTCGTAGTGTTAGGTTTTTTTAAATTTGTAATTTAGATATTTTAATTGGTAGTATTTTTTATTTTATTATATTAGTTATGTTAGGTAAATTTATAGTTTAATGTTAGCTTTATATTTATTTCACAGGTAAGTTTTTATTTATTTACATAGAGCTATATTGTAATTTTTATTGAAAGTTAGGGAGGTGTTAGATTTAGGGGTTAATAGTTTAATTTATTGTTTTGCGATGTGGGGATTGACGGTTTAAATTAATAGTTTTATTTAGTGGCAGAGATGTGAGAGGCCAGATGTTTAAGGGTTAATAACTTTATTTAGTAGCGGCGATGTCGGGGAGTGGCGGAATAGGGGTTAATAGCTTTTATTAGTGGCGGCAATGTCGGGTGGCAAATTAGGGGTTAATAACTTTATTATAGTGACTGCGATGTCGGGGGTAGCAGATTAGGGGTTTTTAGACTAGGGGTTTACGTTAGGGTGATAGGTTTAAATGTAACTTTCTTTTCCCCATAGACATCAATGGCAAATTGGCAATAGCCATTCCGCACTTCAGGTGTTAGTTTTTTTTTTAACACAGGTTTTTTTTCTAACACTATCTCCCCATTCTATGGGGGAAAGCGTGCACGAGCACGTCAAAGCAGTCCTTGGCTTTTGTGCGGTAAGGAGCTTAACACCACCATATCGTAATGCACAAGGAGGCCTTTCAGAAACTTGAAATGGCGGCGTTATGGAGAGTGAAATAACGCAACTTTTTTTTGCGTTCGTTTCGCACCCTGTTTAGCGCAAAACTCGTAATCTAGGTGATTATTAACACATTATTTGATGTTTTTCTTTGCGATTTTAATGTATTTTTTAAAATATACACTCATTTCAAATCTGATGACTGTAACACATTCCAAAAAAGTTGGGACAGGAGAAATTTAGGACTAATAGCGTTGTGACAAGTTGAAATAAGAAGGTGATGAGAAACAGGTGCGACAATCGTGTAATCATAGTATATGTGTGTATATGTATTTACAGACACATAAATACATAAATACATATGTACACACATATAGACATCTATATATATATATATTTATATTTAAGTGCATTGGAACCCTTTACAGTCAAGTAGTTGAGAACATGAAAGATAATATTTATGCAATACTCATATTTAATAAGGTGTTATAATGTGTGTTTACTGTAAATATTATACATTCCAATGTTCTGCACATTGCAGAATATGTTCTATGTATTTTTAAATAAATATTCCCATATATATATATATATATATATATATATATATTTATATATAGGTATAAATATATATTTGTGCAAAAATCTATCAGATATATATTTGAATATCTATTTAAGAATAAATAGAACATATTCTGCTATGTGTAGAACATTGGATTATAAAATATGAAGTATTTGCTTCTTATATTGCACTTTTAAATAACTGCCATCGTGTTTTAAGCTCCATTGAAGTCTATGGGGGTATGAGATTTTTCGTTTGCAACTAAACAAAGTCTATTTGTTACTACGTGAGAGCGCAAACTTCTTACTTTGAAGCAAATCTCCGAGCAGCAGAATTGCCTAGATCAGCACAAAATCTAAATACGCCACTGCCACAGTGGAAAGATACCTAGGGGACAGTGGGCAGACCTCTTAATTCGTAACAATCCTGAAATATAAGGGACAGTTAGGAGGTGTGGTATTGCTCCACTGCTATAGTACTTAGGCAGAAAAATACAAATATTTAAAATCCTGTCATACAATAACTCTAAATGTTTTGTTCTCTGTGTGATTGGTGGAAGAAAAATAAAACATTTTCAAGCATCTCAGTTTGAACTTAGTTGTAAAATGCCAGATAGAGGTATGTCTGGAGTCACCAAAACAATGCAAACTATGCTAAAAAGATTTTTTTAAAACCCACTGCTGAATTAGATATATAATATGCATGTATAAAATGACTTTAATGTCTTTTTTAAAATTGAGTGTTCATTCTGCACCACGGATAACAATAGCTATTTTGTATTTTTTATATTAAGAATTCTGAGCACCGTATCAGCTCTTTTATGAACCAGCATTTTGATTTCTAAAATAGAAGAAAACAAAGCTACAAAACAAATCCCAGATCAGATTAATCATTCTCCATATGTGTCTACGTGAAAGTGTGAACAACTCAGTATCTTCTATTATTAGCATTTGCTTAAACACCGGAAAATGTCTATTGCGTAAGAAATGAGGTATTGTACTGAATCACAGACAGGTTTATGACAATACCCATTATCTGTTATTTCTCACTGGGAGAGCCTTATAAAAAGCTAGTTATTTATCTTTTGTGAGTCATCTCCCACATAGTGGACTAATATCTGCCTGTCCATTTCACTCATTATTGCCATTTCGTCCTATTATGGTGTCAATATTTTCTAGACAAACATTGGATGATTTTATGGTCTAACCTTTATTTCTGCTGAGCTTCAGATTATTATGGTTCCCACAAAAGCATAATGTGCAACATTTCTCTGTAATAACGATATTGACTAAGAGATTATTGTTTAACCCTTTCAGCATTACAATGTTTTCCAACATCTGTTTTAGCAATTGTGTAAACACTTTTATCAGTATGTTTTTCACAAGGTTATTTAAAGGGATGGGACGCTTAAAATGTGCATGAATGCAATTCATTTTTTAATAGAAGCATTTAAATATGCTTCCATTATCAAAAGTAAAAGTTAATATTGTTTCAGCTGCATACCCGCATATGCTATGTGTAACTAGAGGATCAAGATTCAAACACCTATTGACAGAGCTAGCAGACTTAAAGGGACACTCAAGTGATAATTAAACTGTCATGATTCAGATAGAGCATGCGATTTTAAACAACTTATTTTCTATTTACACTTTTTTGAGTCACCAGCTCCTACTGAGCATGTGCAAGAATTCACAGAATATAGGTATATGGGGAGCGGAAAAAGGCAACTTTTTTTGTGTATTTGTCAGAAAAAAATCTACTACTCATTTAAAATTCAGACGAAGTGCTATTGCATTGTCTTTTTTATCATGCATGTGTAGATTATGCAAATCTACTGTATTTAGTGTCATGCAAGCCACTGCTGGTTCTCAGAAAAGGTGGTGTGTTTAAATGCTGGTGCACAGTGCACTCACAGAATATGTGCATATACCACAAAGCAAAAGGCACCTTTACCAGAAGCATTTTTCTAATGGAAGTATATTGCAAAAATATTTTTGTTTTTAAATTTAAATGCACCCATGCACATTTAAATATTGCCATTTCTATTCATTTAACTGTGTAATCAGCCACACTGCAAATATGTAGTTACAACAGAAATAAATTGTTTCAGTGCTTCGATGGCTTCTATAGATATGCTTGGGCTTCCCATCTAGCTACACTAGGGAAGTACTTGGCTACAACACTGGACCCTCCAACCATGAAAGGGACAGTCTAGTCAAAATTAAACCATGATTCAGATAGGGAATGCAATTTTAAACAACTTTCTAATTCACTTTTATCATCCAATTTGCTTTGTTCCCTTGGTATTCTTTGTTGAAAGCTAAACCTAGGTAGGCTCATATGCTAATTTCTAAGCCCTTGAAGGCCGCCCCTTAGTTCAATGCATTTGGCAGTTTTTCAAAGCTAGAGGGCATTAGTTCATATGTGTCATACAGATAATATTGTGGAGTTACAAGTGAGAGGGCACTGATTGGCTAAATGCATGTCTGTCAAAAGAGAAAATAACTGAAATAAGGAGGCAGTCTGCAAAGGCTTAGATACAAGGTAATCACAGAGGTTAAAAGTATATAAACATAACCGTGTTGGTTATGCAAAACAGGGGAATGGGTAATAAAGGGATTATCTATCTTTTAAAACAATAACAATTCTGGAGTAGACTGTCCCTTTAAGATATACATAGATCCACCCACTTAATGCTGCATCTCTGCCCACCATAAACACCCACAGTAAACCTGTAACTGGACTCTGTGACAATAACCACCACTAATACAATAGTTATTCAGTGAAAAGGTGATTTGTATCATGTAGTGAGGAAATGACTGCAGTGTATTATTTTTACTGTTGTTGACAGAATATATAAATAATAGGGTCTCTGTGTCTGGCTAAATTTCCATTGAATTCATGTACCTTTCATGCTTTTTTCCAGGCTGAAAAGAAATTACAGGAATTTGATGAAATATGTTTGCCATGCATAGTTTAATAATACTGATAATTATTTATAATAATATGATTTTCCATTGATTATTCCAATTCATATGCCTTCTTTTTTGCCAGATTAAATTAAATTAAATCTGCATACATCAGTTAAAGGTTTAAAGAGCATGACAATTAAAAGCCTTTAATTCTAAATTAATTTATTTAAAAGGAGATAGAAGTCAAAATGAAGTATTCGTGATTCAGAGAGAGAGCACAATTAACCCCCCCCCCACACACATATTTAATTAAACTATCCCTTTCTCTTGGTATAATTTGTTTATAACATTACTATTAATAGTAATACAAACACTGCTGCCATATCATTTTCAAGTCATGTCGCAGAGACTACCTAGGTATGTTTTTATGGAAATAGCTGATTTTTTTTTTCAATTGCTCTGTCTTCAATGTCCTTTTAATGCCATTATATTGTTGGTTCAAGGGTGTTTCAAACTACTTTACTAAGTATAATCTATTGTATATTGTCGGTTGCTCAATTTGTAAAAAAGACAGTGTTTCTCTAATGTCAACTGATAGGACCAGTAAACACAGCAAATTTGCATAATCAACAAATGCAAGATAACAAGACAATACAATAGCATTTACTCTGAATTTCAAATGAGTAGTAGCTTCTTTTCTAACACATTTAAAAGTTATGTATATTTCCACTCCCTCTGTACCATGTGATAGCAATCAGCCAATCACAAATGCATATACGTATAGTCTGAGTTCTTGCACATGCTCAGTAGGAGCTGGTGACTCAAAAAAAGAGTAAATATAAAAGACTGTGCACATATTTTTTAATGGAAGTAAATTGGAAAGGTGTTTAAAATTACATGCTGTATCTGAATCATGAAAATTTAATAAAACCTGAGTGTCCCTTTTTGCACTCAAATAGTAATGGATCTCACACTTCTAACAGTACATTCCACTACTGTTAGTTTATATGGTAGGTGTATTTCTGTCCATTATTCTGTCTTTTGTCTTGCACAGTCTCTCTTGACATGACAGAACATGTAATTATGGCTGGTACAATCATGTTGTGCTATAGATCTATCTATCACTCAATTCTGTTCTATAAAATGTCTGCTCTGATGTGCAAAGAAATGATTTTGTTCTATGTTTAAAACACTATTAATTTCTGGATATAGATGAACAGCAATGTATTAAAAAACGAGAAATCATAATAAATGGCATTTTTTAAATGATTATAGGCAATCACAGAAAAAGGAAGAAAGGAGTACAAGCCTGAGAACTACATCAATTAACCCCTTTCAGAATAAAATACCCAAAGTACCCGAGAATTTTTAGCATTTTTGCTATCAATCCATTTAAACAGAAACAGAGTCTTTGTTTTTTTTATTTAGCTATCAAAACTATATATATTTTTAAAGTAGACAACCCAAGGTATTAATCTAGGCCCATTTTGGTATATTTGATGCCACAATTTGGCCACCAAATATGATCATATAAATTTTTTTCCACAAACTTTGGGTTTCTCACCAAAATTATTGACACACAACTACTGGAGCCATAAGAAAAATGGTTGTAAAAGCTTCTCTGGGAACCCCTTTGTTCAGGAGCAGCAGATATACATGGTTTTGCAATTATTTGTTAGCAATTAGAAGGTAGCTATTTGCAGCTGCGCACCATACTTCTGAAATTCCCAGCAGTGAAGGGGTTAATCAGTTATCTTGTAAGGATCACCCTTCCACCAGACACCTCCCACCCCCTGATCCCTACCTCATCACTCCCAAACAGTTCTCTCCCTCCCCCTCTCCACTGGTCACCATCTTTGGTGCTGTCTGCCAGTATGCAGTATAGGGCTTTTAAAAAAAAAAAAAAAAAAATATATATATATATATATATATATATATATATATTTCTGTAGTGTAGGGGTCCCTCCTCACCCTCCCACTTCCCTGTTACCCCCAACAGCTTTCTTACCCTCCCACTTCCCACTGTCCACTGCCATGTTTGTTAATAGCAGACAGTAACAAACTATAATGTAAAAACATAATTTATGTAAGAACTTACCTGATAAATTAATTTCTTTCATATTGGCAAGAGTCCATGAGCTAGTGACGTATGGGATATACAATCCTACTAGGAGGGGCAAAGTTTCCCAAACCTCAAAATGCCTATAAATACACCCCTCACCACACCCATAATTCAGTTTAATGAATAGCCAAGTAGTGGGGTGAAAACATAAGGAGTAAAAAAGCATACAAAAAGAGGAAATGGAAATCTAATTGTGCTTTTTATACAAAAAACATAACCACCATAAAAAGGGTGGGCCTCGTGGACTCTTGCCAATATGAAAGAAATTAATTTATAAGGTAAGTTCTTACATAAATTATGTTTTCTTTCATGTAATTGGCAAGAGTTCATGAGCTAGTGACATATGGGATAGAAATACCCAAGATGTGGGAGACCACAGAAGAGTCACTAGAAAGGGAGGGATAAAATAAAAACAGCTAATTCCGCTGAAAAAATTAAATCCACAAAAAATGTCTCATAAATTTCACATAAATTTCAAGAAAAAAACTTAAATCATAAGCAGAAGAATCAAACTGAGACAGCTGCCTGAGGAATTTTTCTACCAAAGAATGCTTTAGAAGAAGCAAATATGGTAAAATTTTGTAAATGTATGCAAAGAAGACCAAATTGCTGCTTTGCAAATCTGATCAACCGAAGCTTCATTCTTAAAAGCCCAAGAAGTGGTGACTGATCTAATAGAATGAGCTGTAATTTTCTGAGGTGGAGACTGTCCCGCCTCCAAATAAGCCTTGTGAATCAAAAACTTTAACCAAGATGCCAAATAAATGGCAGAGGCTTTCTGACCTTTCCTAGGACCAGGAGAAAAACAACAAATAGACTAGAAGCCTTCCTGAAATCTTTAGTAGCTTCAACATAATATTTCAAAGCTCTTACAACATCCAAAGAATGTAAAGATCTTTCAAGAGTAGTCTTGGGATTAGGACACAAGGAAGGAACAACAATTTCCCTACTAATGTTGTTAGAATTCACAACCATAGGAATAAATTTAAACAAAGTCCGCAAAACAGCCTTATTTTGATGGAAAATCAGAAAAGAAGACTCACAAGAGAGAGCAGACAATTCAGAAACTCTTCTAGCTGAAGAGATAGCCAAAAGAAACAACACTTTCCAAGAAAGTAGTTCAATATCCAAAGAATGCATAGGCTCAAAAGTAGGAGCCTGCAAAGCCTTTAAAACCAAATTAAAACACCAAGGAGGAGAGATTGATTTAACAACAGGCTTGATACGAACCAAAGCCTGAACAAAACAGTGAATATCAGGAAGTTTAGAAATCTTTCTATGAAATAAAACAGAAAGAACAAATATTTGTCCCTTTAAGGTACTTGCAGACAAACCTTTATCCAAACCAACCTGAAGAAACTGTAAAATTCTAAGAATCCTAAAAGAATGCCAAAAGAATTTATGAGAAAGATACCATGAAATATAGGTTTTCCAAATCTGATAATAAATCTTCCTTGAAACAGACTTATGAGCCTGTAGCATAGTATTAATCACTGAGAAACCTCTATGACTAAGTACTAGCATTCAATTTCCATACCTTTAAATTAAGCGTTTTGAGATCCTGATGGAAAAACGTCCCTTGAGACAGAAGGTCTGGCCTTAAAGGAATTGGCCAAGGTTGGCAACTGGACATCCGGACAAGATCCACATACAAAAACCTGTGAGGCCATGCTGGTGCTATCAGAAACACATGCGATTGTTCCATTATGATCTTGGAGATCACCCTTGGAAGAAGAACTAGAGGCGGAAAAATGTAAGCAGCTTGATAAAACCAAGGAACTGCTAGCGCATCCACCATCTCTGCCTGAGGATCCCTGGACCTGGAAAGGTACCTGGGAAGCTTCTTGTTTAGATGGGAAGCCATCAGATCTATTTTGGGGAGACCCCACATCTGTACAATCTGACACAATACATCTGAATGTAGAGACCACTCTACTGGATGAAAAGACTGACGACTGAGATAATCAGCTTCCCAATTGTCTACACCTGGGATATGTATCGCAGAAATTAGACAGGAGTTGGATTCCACCCAAGAGAGTATCCAAGATACTTCTTTCATCACTAAAGGACTGAGAATCCCCCCTTGATGATTGACATATGCCACAGTTGTGATATTGTCTTAAAATGAATGAATGATTCTCTCTTTAATAGAGGGCAAGCCTGAAGAGCCCTGAAAATAGCACAGAGTTCTAAAATATTGGTTGGTAACTTCACCTCTTGATGATTTTAAACTCCTTGTGCTGTCAGAGACCCCCAGACAGCTCCCCAACCTGTGAGACTTGCATCTGATGAAATCACAGTCCAGGCAGGATGAACAAAAGAGGCCCCTTGAATAATCAGATGATGGTCTAACCACCAGGACAGAGATAGTTGAATGTTGGGATTTAAATATATCAACTGTGATATCCGAGTATAATCCCTGCACCATTGATTCAGCATGCAAAGCTGCAGAGATCTCATATAAAAACAAGCAAAGAGGATCGCCTCCGACGCTGCAGTCATGAGACCTAAAACTTACATGCACATAGCCATTGAAGGGAATGATCAAGACTGAAGGCTTTGACAGGCAAAAAACAATTTAATTCGTCTCTTGTCTGTTAAAGACAGAGTCATGGATACTGAATCTATCTGGAAACCTAAAAAGGTGACCCTTGTCTGAGGAATCAAGGAAGTCTTTGGTAAATTGATCCTCCAACCATGTCTTTGAAGAAACAACATACCTTGATTCATGTGAGATTCGGCTAAATGGAAAGATTGAGCGAGTACCAAGATATCGTCCAAATAAGGAAACACTGCAATACCCTGCTCTCTGATTACAGATAGAAGGGCACCAAGAAC
The DNA here is from genome assembly GCF_027579735.1 of Bombina bombina. Lineage (NCBI taxonomy): Eukaryota > Metazoa > Chordata > Amphibia > Anura > Bombinatoridae > Bombina > Bombina bombina. The sequence continues at coordinate 1,307,105,069 of NC_069499.1, forward strand.
CTTCAAAAAGATTCTTGGAGCTGTTGCTAGGCCAAATAGAAGAGCAACAAATTGGTAAAGCTTGTCTAGAAAAGAGAATCTCAGAAACCGATAGTGGTCTGGATGAATCAGAATGTGAACATACGCATCCTGTAAGTCTATTGAGGACATGTAATGACCTTGCTGAACAAAAGGCAGAATAGTCCTTATAGTTACCATCTTGAAAGGTGGAGCCCTTACAAAATGATTCAAAAACATCAGATCCAGAACTGGGCTGAAAGAATTTTCCTTCTTCGGGACAATGAATAGATTAGAATAAAAACTCAGATCCTGTTCCAGAATTGGAACTGGTACAATTACTCCTGAATGCTCTAGATCTGAAACACACTTAAGAAAAGCTTGAGCTTTCACAGGATTTGTTGGAACATGAGAGAGAAAAAATCTTCTCACAGGAGGTCTTATTCTGAAACCTATTCGATACCCCTGAGAGACAATATTCTGAATCCAATGATTCTGAATGGAACCTGCCCAAACGTCTTAAAATAATTTCAATCTGCCCCCCACTAGCAGAACTGGATCGAGGGCTGCCCTTCATGCCGTCTTGGGGGCTGGCTTTAGTTTCTTGTAAGGCTTGGATTTATTCCAACTCAAGGATGGCTTCCAATTAGAGCCAGAGTCTTTAGGGGAAGGAGCAGTTTTCTGTTCTCAATTCTGACAAAAGGAATGAAACCGATTAGAAGCTTTAGATTTGCCTTTAGACTTTTTATCTTGAGGCAAAAAAAACTCCTTTCCCCCCAGTAATAGTGGAAATAATAGAATCCAACTGGGAACCAAACAAATTATTACCCTGGAATGATAGAGATAGTAACCTAGATTTAGATACCATGTCATCATTCCATGATTTGAGCCATAAAGCTCTTCTAGCTAAAATAGCCAAAGACATATATTTAACATTAATCTTGATGATATAAAAAATAGTATCACAGATAAAATGATTAGCATGTTGAAGCAAACGAACAATGCTATGCAAATCAGAGTCTTTTTCCCGTTGTGCTAAGCTATCCAACCAAAAAGTTGATGCAGCCTCTACATCAACCATAGAAATGGCAGGTCTGAGCATATAGCCAGAATGCAAATAAGCGTTCCTTAGATAAGATTTAATCTTTCTATCTAAAGGATCCTTAAAAGAAGTATTATCCTCCATAGGAATAGTAGTACGTTTAGCAAGAGTAGAAATATCCCCATCAACCTTAGCGACTTTTTCCCAAAACTCTAATTTAGGCGCTGGCAAAGGATACAACTTTTTAAACCTTGAAGAAGGAACAAAAGAAGTACCAGGCTTAGACCATTCCTTAGCAATCACATCAGAAATAGCATCAGGAACAGGAAAAACCTCAGGAGTAGTCACAGGAGGTTTATAAACAGAATTTAAATGTTTACTGGATTTATTATCAAGAGGACCAGACTCCTCAATATCCAAAGTTATTAACACTTCTTTTAACAAAGAACGAATATAATCAATCTTAAAAAGATAAGATGATTTATCAGTGTCAATGTCTGAAGTAGGATCTTTTGAGTCAAAAAGATCCTCATCAGAGGAGGATATATCAGTATGTTGCCGGTCATTACAAATTTCATCAGTATTATGAGAAGTTTTAAGCGACCTTTTATGTTTATTTGAAGGCGGTATAGCAGCCATAGCCTTCTGTATCGCATCAGCAATATCATTTTTCATATCAACAGGGATATCATGTACTTTAGATGTTGAAGGAACAACAGATACTGTACTAGCACTAATAGAAACCTTTTCTGCATTCAAAAGCTTATCATGACGTTACATACTACAGCTGGAGATATAATCTCCACTAGCTTACAACAGATACACTTAGCTTTGGTAGAACTGTGTTCATGCAGCATGGTTCCTATAGCAGCTTCTGAGGGTCAGATTGAGACATCTTGTAAAATATAAATAAAGAAAAATAACATTAAAATAGAAATATCTTATATCCACATATAGCGGTTTCGGGAATTGGAAAAAATGCAAATGCTAAATTTGGCAAAAAAAGCAAATAGCATAGCCCTCTAAGCATAAAGAAGGCAAGGAGCATATAGGAAGTGAGGTAAAATAAAACTATTTTTTTTGGCGCCAAGAATAACGCACAATGCAAAAGGAAGTTGAGAATTTTTTTTGCACCAACAAACATCCGGAAATGACGCAACTCGCGTCATAACAAACACAATTTCGTGCCAAACAACCTAGCGTCAACTAAGACGTAGGAATTGACGAACTTGCATCATAACAGACGCACATTTGCGCCCAAAAAATTTATCGCGCCAAGAATAACACAATAAATAACAGCATTTTGCAAGTTTTCCAAGAAAAAACAAGTCAAATTGAAAAAAAGACTATACCCCAGGTAAGACAAATTTCCTAAACATGATTCCAAAAACGAAACTACTGGACAGCAAAGGGAAATATACATAGACCTGACTCATGGCAAATATAAGTAAAATTCATATATTTAAAAATTTATATTAATACATAAAGCGCCAAACCATAGCTAAGAGTGTCTTAAAATAATGATACATACTTACCGAAAGACACCCACATATAGCCAAACCAGTACTGAAAGCTATCAGCAGAGGTAATGGTATGTAAGAGTATATAGTCGATCTGAAAAAGGAGTTAGGAGATGAATCCCTACGTCCAATAACAGGAAACCCTTGAAAAGATTTCCCATGATGAAAACCATAAAATCAAACAGGCGATACTCTCTACACATCCCTCTGACGAACACTGTACTCTGAGGGGAATTGGGCTTCAGAATGCTCAGAAGCGCTTATCATAGAAGAAATCATAAAAATCAAGCACAAACTTACTTCACCACCTCCATAGGAGGCAAAGTTTGTAAAACTGAATTGTGGGTGTGGTAAGGGGTGTATTTATAGGCATTTTGAGGTTTGGGAAACTTTGCCCCTCCTGGTAGGATTGTATATCCCATACGTCACTAGCTCATGGACTCTTGCCAATTACATGAAATATAATATTTTTTTAAATTATTATTTATTTTGTTTACTTTTCGGTAGGGATCCGCCTCACTCTTCCCACCTCCCCCCTCCAAGCAATTTTTTTTTTTTTTGTAATTTAGGGTCTCCTACCTACCTCCAGTCCATATGTGTAGCATAGGGCCCCATCCCTACCTTCATATACCTTTTTCTGTAGTGCAGGGAACCCCTCCCTCCCCCTTTCCTTGCTTGGTAACCCACCCATTTTCCTCCTTACCTTCCACGGCTCCTACTCGGCAGCAAGAAATAATCATCACAGAGAGTCATACAGCCAGTGTCACTCTCTGTAACGATTGGCATTCTGGCTTCATATGGTAAGAAAGCACAGTCAGTGCTCCCTTACCATATGAAGGTGGATGCCATCTCCCTCCTGGTTGTGGCTCCCACTGTGTAAGCTGACAGCAGACACCAACAGGTGCCTCTGTGCTGGACAAAGGTACTATGTCAACACAGTATACTGGGCAAAATATGTGTGATGTAGTACCTTGGTCCAAACGGCGTGAGTAGTTAGTTTCGCTATTGTGAAAACTACATGCTGTAACAGATGGCCCTTTAATACAGAGTATACTAAATGCCCTTTCCCTGTATAGAATACAGTGACACTGTCTACTCTATTTTGAGAGAGAAAGAGAGTTTGTAAGTGGGCATATATAATGTACCTTTTAGGATCAAATCCTCCCCCTTCATGGAAATAGATAGATCAATCATAGACAGATAGATAGATTTTATTTATTTTTTTGGTAAAATTGCAAAATAAATCTGTTCATAAAAACTATAATGAGCTAGATAGATCAGGGAGGATCTAGAGAGTCACACTTTCTGAAAACCACACCATTCAGAAAACGGAGAATGACCCACATGGAGCACACAGCCTCAGCTTCACATACTCCAGTATGCAACTCTCTTTGCCTGCTGGAAGCCTCCCTTTTATAAAGTTTGGACAAGCCTGTAGTTGTAATGTCTGGCAGACCACGCACAGTAGGCCAGAGTTACTAGGGGGGAGGGAGTTTCTGCTGGGTAAAGTAGGGATTCCTTATTTGCCCTTACATAATTAATAAAATATGCTTTATATTATTCAGTACATTTTACAGTTTGTGTAACTACACAGAAAACAACAGCCTGCACTGTGCAGAACTTTGTAGAAGGAGTAAGCTGATACTAATTGGTCCTGCAGGGAACGATACAGCCAGACCAGACCCTCAGTCTCTTTAGCAGTTCACCCTTCATGACAGTCTGCTTGAGAAATGCTGCTAGAGGTTTGTGAAGCTAATAGCACTGCAGCAGCAGGGGGCAGAGGTGGGAAGACTTGTGAGAGAGAGCGCCCACTGTTGCTGGAGGATAAGGGAACTGCTCTGTTCATTTTTGCCTCCCATGCCCCCATTCTGGACGCCCATGTCTCTATGATTTTGGAGCACAACTGGCTAATTACATACATGTCAATATTAAAAAGGATCAATTGACATGCATGCCCTTCAACCTGTGATGTAATCACTAAAACCCTTGAAATCACCATTTTATATGGATGACAATCATGTGTTTTTAATTTTTGAATCACAAAATCACAAGATTAAAGATGCAGAAAATGTAATGTTGTTTTAGGTAGATAATAACTTTGAGCATCGGGTGTATTAACAGCACAAGCATTTAGGGATTGTGATCACTGGAAATCAAAACAAAAGAAAGCCAAAGCAATAATGAAAAAGTGCTGCCCATAAACAATGAAACTGTCTCTTTGCTATCATGTCAACATTGAAAATGCCATTAACTTCCCGATTATTATCAAACGATAGATCGTGATCAACCTCATTGTTAGCTAGGGTCAGTAATGCCAACAAATTAGGGCAAATATTTAGAATGTCCCTTTAATGCATAATACGTCCACAAGGTTAAAGGGACATTATACACTAGATTTTTCTTTTCATAAATGATTTGTAGATGATTGATTTATATAGCCCATCTGAGTGTGTTTTTGTAAATATTTATAGTTTTGCTTATTTTATGTTTACATATTTTTATTAAGTTTTTAACAGCATGAATATAACAAAATAATAAACTGTTACCGAGAATAATTTCTTCAAAACCCCTCTAGAAGGAGGTCAGTTGGAATTCTGAAAAACATATTAGCTTCTCTTAACATAACAAAAAGAAAAAAGAAAAGGAGAGAACATTACCTTAAAATATTGAATAGTAACCTAAGAAACATACGGGCAAGATAAGGTATAGATATATAAAGAAATAAATTGAGAGGAAAATCAAAATAAGAAAAGAAATACAAGCTGGGTATCCACACCTATGTTGTTTATATATTAATGTCGTATGTCTAGCAAGACCCAACCTTGTAGAGACCAGGTGAGGATAGTTTATTCTCTAACATCAGTATAAGAAAGAGAGAGTTATCATAACTTATATAAAGAAAAACAATCAACCACAGACAGAATTCTCAACTTGAATCCGCCTACTTAAGGATTGGATGCCTGGGACTGCCCCACAGCCGCATGGGTGAATAATCAAAGCCATTTCTATAGATCCAGTAGAACCACACTTCATCATTCGTGTCCTAGTTTTGCTTATTTTAAATAACATTGTGTTGTTTTTTCAGATTCCTAACCATGCCCCAAAGTTTTATATGTATACTGATATATACAGACTTCAGTCTGCTTCTGTTTTTATAATGGGTCTTTTCATATGCGGGGGAGGGGGGAGGTTCTGCTATCAGCCCCTTTCAGTGGGTGTCACATGCTCATTAACAGTGTTAAATTGGGAGCCTCTAAGTAAGTATTTAAAATGTTTTACATTGGATTTTTATATCAGTATCTGTGCATATTATTCTTTATAGTAGTGTCTATTACATGCAGTTAAATGAAAATTGGTGTATACTGCCCCTTTAATGAAACATAAGAAAATTCCTAGAGATGTACTTGGATATCCTGAGAAAAAGAGCTGTACAGAGAATTGTTAGGAATAAATTAATAGTTTGGGAAGTATTTGGAGTTAAGATTAGATGTAAGAAAGTGCATTATTTAGTTCAGACCAGTATTTTATACAGTATTTCCTCCTGGATGATATGGATAATCAATTCATTTTATTCAATATACTGTAATTTTCAGTTTTCTTTGTAATTATCATACAGTTAACCTTTTCTGAATTTCAGTGCATGATAAACTTCTGACACTGAAAATAAGTATGACAAATGTAAAATATTTTTGCATTTTGCCGGAAATAATGTAGTGATTGAATTGTTACTGAATACATTTTGTTTTGTATGGATTTCGGAGAACAATTAAGAAGATACATCATTTATCAAGCCAGCCACATGAAAGTATTCAGAAGAAAAACGGATTTGCCGACCGTAGGAAGAGGTCAAATGTGTCTTAAGACTTTCTATTTCAATAACAAACACTACACTGAAATGAATAATGTTAAAAATCATAGAGCAATTATTTATTGAAATTATTTGGAATATTAAGGGATGTACCTTGCAGCAGCAATTGCAGAATTTCAGAGCTCACAGCACGCTGTTGATTTTGTGATTGCATATTTTATAAGTGTGTTACTGGAATAAAATATTAACACACAACAAACAAATCAGAATAAAAAGACACATTTTGCAGTAGAGTTTCTCATAGCACTGCTGGTGATCATTGATGTTCTGTATGTATGATTAACGGTAAATATTTATTATTTAAGTTTTGGACACAAAGATTACAGAACTATTTCATTTGGTAAATTTAAATGGCAACTTTTTTACAATTTAGATGTGAATACGGTGATTGAAAAGAAAAAAAAAATGGTGGCTTATAAGAGCAGACACTCAATGGCACTCATTCATGAAAAAGAATATGTTGCTGAAAAAAACTCACTGAAAGTTCGCAACTTGAAAATTGTAAAATGCATTAAAGGGACAGTATACACCAATTTTTATTTTACTGCATTTAATAGACACTACTAAAAAAAAGAATATGCGCAGATACTGATATAAAAATTCAGTATAAAACCTTTTAAAAACGTATTTAGAAGCTCCAAGTTTAGCATTGTTGATAAGGTTAAGCTGAAGCACCCAGTGAAAGTGGCTGGGAGCAGACACTCTCCCCATCCCCCTTCCCTGTTTATGAAATTATCAGATCTCTGGTTATTTTTTATAAATGTGCCCCAAATGCCCCCAAAATAAAGTGGTGTATATTTTTAAAAAAAATAAAAATTGTAACATTTTTTTTTATGAAATAACTGCACCAGGCAGTTTTGGGGGGATTAAGTTGGTGGGTATGAGGTTTTAAACGGCACTGAAAAGTTGTAATGTTTAAGTATGAACTAGTACCCTTGTTCATGCAGGACCACTCAGTCTCACACCTTACCTCGGGTTCACTAAGATCTAACTTGTGTGAACCCTGTTATGCTCATAGATCTGAGGGTCACTACTGTAGGATACAGAGTGAAGATGGTATACCAAAAGGAGTTGGATATGAGCTAAACAGTAATATAGTATGGTAATGTAGGATAACTCAGAATCCAAAGTTTAGGGAGAAGCTTATTCACATCCAAATGAGTTGTAGACTTGATTACTTGATTATTTGAGGCAAGCAGTAGCAAATGACATGAAAGGCAAGATATCCTTATTTGTAAATTGGTAATACAGACCGGTAATCCAGAAGATAGTATATACAAACCGACTTCCCAAATAGTATCCTCAGAGTGGAGCAGAAGCGGAGTTACCGGAGAAGAAATGCACACAGCGTGTGCCGAGATTCAGTGAGAGTGTGTGGCGGCTGCGGTTTCACCTAGTGACGTCACACGCCAACGGACCAGCATGCGAGTAAGCAGGAAGCAAGCAGCGAGAGAGACAGGAACAAAGTTGTGGAGCTGCAAAACCACAAGACTTGAGTAACAAGAACTAGCATCAGAAGCAGGAAATCCCAACTTAGACAGGAGGGAATAGCTGGGTGCGAAGTGTTCAGGAACAGTGGGTGACTGAACAAATTACCAAGCAACGTTCAACAGTAGGTGGAGCCTTAAATAGCAGTATGATAATTAGTTGTTAAAGGTACAGAATGGTAAAATCCTGACAGAACTCCCCCCTCAAGGAGCCGCTCCGCGGATCAAGGACCAGGACGTTCAGGATTTCTCCGGTGGTACAGAGAGAGGAGTTGGGGGGCAGAGAAGTTTGAGGATGGCTCCCACGAATCCTCCTCAGGAGCATAACCCTTCCATCTTACCAAATACTGTAGTTGATCATGAAGGTATCTGGAGTCTAAGATAGATTCGATTTCATATTCAACATCATCACTGACTTGAGGAACAACAGAAGAACTCTGTAAGTTACCCCTGACCAAGGAGTAGGGTTTTAACAAGGACACATGGAACGTTGGATGTATCTTCAGAGTAGATGGTAATTGTAGAGTCACGGCATTAGGATTGATTACTTTAATAATCTCATACGGACCTAAATACAATGCACCTAATTTTTTACTAGGAATCTTTAAACGTAGGTTTTTTGTACTAAGCCAGACCTTGTCGCCAACAGCATAATCTGGAGGTTTAGATCTGCGTAAATCATAATGATGCTTCTGGGTAGTTTGTGCCACTTCTAATACTGTTTTTAAAGAAGCAAAACCATTAGCAATGGAATTGATTGTATCATTTACCATTGGAAGTGTAGAATCGGACGTACAGGTAGGATGATACGATGGATGAAACCCATAGTTGATGAAAAATGGTGTGGTTTTCATTGAGGAGTGTAGTGAGTTGTTATGAGCAAATTCGGCAGTGGCCAACAGTGAATGCCAATTATCTTGTTCTAAAGTACAATAGCAGCGGAGATATTGCTCAAGTGACTGATTAGTTCTTTCCGTTTGCCCATTTGTCTGGGGATGATAGGCTGAGCTAAGTCTTCTACAGATGTTGAGGGTACGACATAGCTGGGTCCAGAACCTGGATGTGAATTGTGACCCCCTATCCGTAGTGACAGATTTAGGCAATCCATGAAGTTTCACTATGTTGTTTAAGAATAGAGAGGCAGTTTCTGAAGCTGTTGGAAGACCCCTGTGGGGGATGAAATGAGCCATTTTAGAAAACAAATCAACCACCACTAATATGGTGTTGAAATTTGATGAAGATGGTAAGTCCACTATGTAATCCATGGCGATGTCTGTCCAAGGTCTGTCTGGGATTGGAAGCGAAAGAAGGTAACCATAAGGGCGGTTATGTGGGTGTTTTTTAGTGGTACATGTGGGACAACTTTGTACATATCGAGTGACTGTGTCATTCATTTTGGGCCACCAGTAATCTCTCTTTAATAAATGCAATGTTTTATGAACTCCAGGATGACCTGCTAATAGTGAGTCATGAGCATAACCAACAATCTCATCCCTAAGAGCTTCAGGTATATAAAGTAGATTGTCATGGTAGTACAAACCGTCCTGATGTTTGTTTAATCCAAGTTGCTGCAAAGATGAGTCCTGAGAGAGATGCTGTTTTAGGGTGGTTTTAAAGCTGGTAGTTAAACAGATTATTCTGTCTGGAGGTATGATAGATTCAGGTGTTTCTATATGTGAAGGTTTCGGATCCTTCCGAGAAAGAGAGTCTGCCTTGAGATTTTTGGAGCCGGGCCTATAAGTTATGATATAATCAAATCGTGAAAAGAAAAGACTCCACCTGACTTGACGTGAAGTCAGGGTTTTGTTAGATTTCAGAAATTCAAGATTCCGATGGTCAGTATATATCAGAATAGGGTGTTGTGTTCCTTCCAAAAGATGTCTCCAGAACTCCAGGGCGGATTTGATAGCAAGTAGCTCCTTATCACCAATACCATAATTCATTTCTGCAGAGGTCATTACTCTGGAGTAGTAAGATATTGGGTGAAGAGGTTCTGTTGGAGACTTTCTTTGAGAAAGGATTGCCCCAAGGGCATACTCGGAAGCATCAACCTCCAGGGTGTATTGACAACTGGGATCTGGGAACTGTAGAATCGGAGCTGTAATAAATTTCTGTTTCAGACTAATGAAAGAATCTTCTGCTGACTGATTCCAAACAAATTTTATATGTTTACGTGTTAAGTAAGTCAAGGGTTGAACAATATGTGAAAACCCTTTAATGAATTTGCGATAAAAGTTCGCGAACCCTAAGAATCTCTGGATTTCTTTCTTATTACGGGGAGCAGGCCAATTGGTTATAGCATCCACCTTGTTAGATTCCATGGAGATACCTAGAGGGGATATGTTGTATCCTAAAAAGGAAATTGTATCTGTATTGAATATACACTTTTCCAGCTTAGCAAAAAGACGATGAGCTCTTAATCGTAGTAAAACCTGCTTTACATGTGACACATGTTTTTCGTATGATTCCGAGAATATAAGAATGTCGTCCAGATAGATGACAATACATACATCTAAGAGATCATGAAACACATCATTTATGAAACACTGAAACGTCGCCGGTGCGTTGCATAAACCAAACGGCATTACAGTGTATTCATAAAGGCCGTAACGTGTACGGAAGGCTGTTAACCACTCATCCCCTGCTCTCATCCTAATCAAATTGTAGGCACCTCTAAGATCCAATTTTGTATAAATTACAGCACCACGTAACCGTTCAATTAGTTCAGCAATGAGAGGCAGGGGGTATCTATTTTTCTTTGTACATTTGTTAAGTTGCCTATAGTCAATGATTGGACGGAGACTACCATCCTTATTCTTAACAAAAAACATAGAAGCTCCAACTGAGGATGTGGAGGGTCTAATGAAGCCTTTTTTTTAAGTTATCATCCAAATAATTTTTTAAATGAGCTAATTCTGGCTCAGAAAGAGGATATATATGTCCTATAGGTATGGTACTGTTTGGTATGAGATCAATAGGACAATCATACGTCCTGTGTGGTGGTAGTGTGTCTGCCTCAACCTTATCAAAAACGTCACTAAATTCTTTGTAACATTCAGGTAGGCCATTGACAGATAAATGGTATAAAGAGTGTTTGGTAAAACATGAATGTTTACAAAATGCTGAATCAAATATCACAGACCCCTCACACCATGAAATAGTGGGGTTGTGTCTTATTAACCAGTTCAAACCAAGTATCATAGGATATACTGAAGTGGGAAGTACATCGAAAGACAATTGCTCAATATGACCAGACTTAGTTACTACAGTAATAGGAATGGTGTGATGTGTTATTGGACCTGAACTGAATAGTGAGCCATCAACCAAACGTATAGCAAGTGAAACACTCTTTTTTATTAGTGGGATCTTATTTTTAACAACAAAAGAAATATCTACAAAATTCCCAGATGCGCCAGAGTCAACTACGGCCTGTACGTCTATCTTCCGGTGATGCCACTGTAGGGAGAGAGGAAGGGACAAATGAGAAGTGAAATCATGTACCATATTGATTATATGATAACTAGGAGGTGTCTTACCCTTCTTTTGGCGAAGAAGTATTGGACAATCCTTAACAGTGTGATCTTTGTCAGCACAGTATAAACAAAGGTTCAATAATTTGCGCCTAGCTTTTTCTTCTGGTTTTAGAGGAGCACGAATCACTGCTACATCCATAGGTTCATCAAGGGACCTTGCTGGCAAGGTTGAAGGTGTAGCATGATAAGTGGGTAGTTTTCTGTAACTTGCATCACTGAAGGATCTTTCAGATTTTCTTTCCCTTAATCTTCGGTCTATACCAATGCTAAGTGTCATGAGGGCTTCTAAATCATCAGGAATGATACCACGTGCAAGCTCATCTTTTATTGCTTCACTGAGACCTAATCGGTATTGATTCCTTAAGGCTGGAGTGTTCCACTGAGTGTCTGGTGCCCAACGTTTGAAATCTGTGATATATTCTTCCACGACTCTCTTCCCTTGACGTAAGGACCTAATAGCTGTTTCTGCTGTGTTCTGTTTATTATGATCCTCATAAAGCAGAGACATGGCAGAAAAAAATGCATCGAGAGAATTTAAGATGGCATCATCCTTTTCATAATAGGTATTAGCCCAAGACCTGGCCTCACCACGTAAGAATGAGATAACAGTTAATACCCTGACCCTATCTGTTGGATATGATTTAGGTTTCAGAGTAAACATCAGTGTACAAGAGTTCTTAAAATCCCTGAATAAAGCTCTCTCCCCAGAGAATTTTTCAGGAGGGCTAATTAAAGGTTCAGCTGAATTTTCAGCTACAGGAGGTTTACTGGCAAGCTGCTCATTTATGAATTTTCTGATATTTTGGTTCTCCAATTGTATCTCCCTTAGTCCCTGTATCATGTGATCCATACTTTGAGCTAGGGAGCCAACCCTATTGTAAAGCTCTTTTATATCCATTAAACAAAGTACTAGTTATCTTTATAGGCTTGGTAATATGTAATGTTTAAGTATGAACTAGTACCCTTGTTCATGCAGGACCACTCAGTCTCACACCTTACCTCGGGTTCACTAAGATCTAACTTGTGTGAACCCTGTTATGCTCATAGATCTGAGGGTCACTACTGTAGGATACAGAGTGAAGATGGTATACCAAAAGGAGTTGGATATGAGCTAAACAGTAATATAGTATGGTAATGTAGGATAACTCAGAATCCAAAGTTTAGGGAGAAGCTTATTCACATCCAAATGAGTTGTAGACTTGATTACTTGATTATTTGAGGCAAGCAGTAGCAAATGACATGAAAGGCAAGATATCCTTATTTGTAAATTGGTAATACAGACCGGTAATCCAGAAGATAGTATATACAAACCGACTTCCCAAATAGTATCCTCAGAGTGGAGCAGAAGCGGAGTTACCGGAGAAGAAATGCACACAGCGTGTGCCGAGATTCAGTGAGAGTGTGTGGCGGCTGCGGTTTCACCTAGTGACGTCACACGCCAACGGACCAGCATGCGAGTAAGCAGGAAGCAAGCAGCGAGAGAGACAGGAACAAAGTTGTGGAGCTGCAAAACCACAAGACTTGAGTAACAAGAACTAGCATCAGAAGCAGGAAATCCCAACTTAGACAGGAGGGAATAGCTGGGTGCGAAGTGTTCAGGAACAGTGGGTGACTGAACAAATTACCAAGCAACGTTCAACAGTAGGTGGAGCCTTAAATAGCAGTATGATAATTAGTTGTTAAAGGTACAGAATGGTAAAATCCTGACAAAAGTGCCCTTCCATTGCGGTCTATGGGAACTGTGTGTTCCCAGTAAATATATATGTATTTGCTTATATCTGAAAAAGAGAACACAAGTGCAACCCAGATTCAAAGTAGCTTAAAGGTACACTGAACCCAATTTTTTTCTTTTGTGATTCAGATAGAGCTAGAAATTTTAAGCAACTTTCTAATTTACTCCTTTTATCAAATTTTCTTCATTCTTTTGGTATTTTTATTTGAAATGTAAGAATGTAAGATTAGATGCCGGCCCATTTTTGGTGAATAACCTGGGTTGTTCTTGCTGATTGGTGGATAAATTCATCCACCAATAAAAAGGTGCTGTCCAGAGTTCTGAATCAGTAAAAAAGCTTAGATGCCTTCTTTTTCAAATAAAGATAGCAAGAGAACGAAGAAAAATTGATAATAGGAGTAAATTAGAAAGTTTCTTAAAAGTGCATGCTCTATCTGAATTCCGAAAGAAAAAATTTGGGTTCAGTGTCCCTTTAACGGTTTATTGAAACAAACACACTGTGCATATGAATGCACTCACAAGATGGAAGATAAAAATCGGCCTGTAATAAATGTTAGCAGCCAGATTTCTGGTGGTCCAGAACGATCCCTCTGTACACCAGCTTGTCAAGTTAAAAGGCCGAACACCAAATTTAAAAACGAAGCATCCAAATGCTGGAACACCACAGACTCAACTTGTTTCCTCTGCTACCTTAGCAGACTTTTTCAAGAGATTTAGAGAGTGTATGACACTTGTGTTCTGTTTTCCAGATACCTACTTCCCTAGAGAAACGCAAACGGTACATTTTCAATTCAAGCAGCATCACCGGATTCTAAGCTTTAATACCATTACGGAGAGACTGTGTGGGACTCATTGTTGGGAATTTACTTTATCTACAGACCTGTAAGACGATCCATTTGGAGACTCTAAAATCCCACGTCAGCTGTCTGCATACTTTGATTGCGGGGTTATTTTAATCTATTATTTTAACTCTTCAATGTGTGTTGTCTAATTATATTGTGTACACTACAGTCCAGATCATTAACTCTAATTCCTTTTTGTGGAATTGGGATTCTTCTGCAACCTTTTTTAGATAGTGGGTGCTAAGAATTATTTTATATATTTTTGTTTTCCATTAACGCTGATTATTTTTGTGTGTTTTTTATTTGCTTATATGCATATATATTTATGTGTTTATATGTGTATATACACATAATATACACATTTTAACACATAAATATATATGTATATAATCATATACATATATATATATATTTACAATTTGCTGCCATCGCTGCACAACTTACTCCCTTTGCTGTGATAGTTTTCATGCCGTATCTCAAGGCATGAGCATGAGAATGAGGCTCCCATTTAGGGTTGCCACCTCAGCCATGTTTTCCTGGACACTTATGAGTTACACATGCTGCAGGGTGTGCAGTGAGGAACATGTATTGTGTTTCTGTACAGCATTATTCATATTCCTCCCTGCACACCCTACAGCATGTGTAACTTATAAGTGTTCTGTATTTTAAGGGACGGGTGGCAACCCTACTCCCTTTGGAGCCTATGGAAGGGCACTATAATGAGCGCATAGCTTCCTAGCAATGCAAATGCAAGGTCACATTTGCATTGCCGGAGTGGAGCACAAATAATCTGGCCCTAAAAGTATTTACAAACAAATATAAATGATAAAAATATACTCTATATAAAAGTCCACTCTTATATTTGCACAAAAGAAAACCAGTTAAAAAAGAAATGAAAGAATATTGAGACAACCTTGTGAGACATGACTATAAGACAAGATAAATCACAGGGAATATCAAATGTTTAAGAATTCCACAGGAAAAACCCGGGCCGTGTGTCTAGAACACCCTGGAGTGAGAGGCTTAAAGAAACCTCTTGCTCTATCCAGTGATAGGCAAATATTTTATAATTACAAACATTTACAAAGAACATATTTTAAGCATGTTTCCTACACATCGACATTGTAATTATTGCTAGCAGTTCACATTTGCTGTGTGTATGGCTATTACATACTTACCTATACATATCTATCTATCTATCTATCTATCTATCATCTATCTATCTCTCTATCTATCTCTCTATCTATATATATGCCATGCTAACTAAAGGACTCTCTGGCCCCTATTTAAGAAAGGTCTTGCGGACCTGATCTGACACTGCGGATCAGGTCCGCAAGACCTCGCTGAATGCGGCAAGCAATACGCTCTCTGTATTCAGCATTGCACCAGCAGCTCACAAGAGCTGCTGGTGCAACGCCGCCCCCTGCAGACTCGCGGCCAATCGTCCGCCAGCAGGGGGTGTCAATCAACCCGATCGTACTCGATTGGGTTGAATTGTGGCGATTCCTGTCCGCCTGCTCAGAGCAGGGGGACAGGGTTATGGAGCAGCGGTCTTTAGACCACAGCTCCATAACTTGTGTTTCTGGCGAGTCTTCAGACTCGCCAGAAACATGGGCCCACAAGCTTTCTACAGAGCTTGTTAAATGGGCCCCTCTGCATCCGATGCTGTGCTAATCTTTTTTTTTTTTTGTAACCTTTTATTTATAGGATTTTTCAAATTTACAAAAAAATCATATACTAACAAAAAGAACAATTCATTTTTTTTCAAAACACAACAATATGAAATGAATAATTCACTTTGCCACACTATATTTACCACCTCCAAACTCTAGCATTCTCAATGAAACATTCATATATGGGTCCAATATACAATCTCTTGTTGTGCTAGGAAAGTATAAAAAGACAGACAAAGAAATAAGATCTGCAACAAGAAAAATGTACAGATAATGTAAGATCAAAAATCTGCTACAAACTGACAAAGAACTGATACTCTCCTTTACAATGGACCGCTGCCTTCTTGCAGTCTCTCCCACAGGACTGTAAAAATAAGTCTTGTGAAATATAGATGGCGTAGGTCCTATAAGGTTCACTCCAGATATGTGAATATCTCTGATGAAATATTCTTATGGCAGCCTTTAAAAGAGACAGAAATTTGAAAGATCAAATTATTAGATTAGATTTAGGCCCAGAGAAAATTAGTAGACAAACTCTTTTGGGCAGTAAGAGAAATGGCAGCTTTCCATGTTTATGATGTGCAAACTGTAATAATGTAATAAAAGGTCCCCATTTCTTTAATCCCTGTACTGGCAAGAGATTTTCTATTAATGTTTTTTTTTACCTGTAACACTGAGTTTGTTATTTATATACTTAAATGCCCATGTTCCAAGGGAAAACGACTAGGAGGGTCCGTGACAGGGTCACGGAACACAAATCCAACATTAGAAACAATTATGAGAAATCCCTTGTGGCATGCCACTTCAGAGAAGCAGCTCTGTAAGCCAGTTAAGGTACCAAGTGATTGAATACATCCCTACAGACAGACAAGGGAGTGACAGGGAAAAGAGATTAAAACAAAGAGAATCCTTTTGGATTTATAAATGATACATTTTGATACCAAATGGAATGAATAGAGACTGGGTTTTAACTATGTTTTTATAAAAATGTACTGTCACTTTAAAAATGTTTTTTTCCTAATGTGCAATTATGATGTCATTGGGGGTGGTACCCCATTAAGGGTATTTAAGGTAGCTGTGTTAATACCTATGTATGCATGAATTAGGACATCACTGTCTGAAACGTTGCTTGTATTTTGTGCACTTGAATAAAATCCTGTGGTGAAGGACTCCTGGTGCTGCTGCTATCATTTGTTGTGCTGAATATTTGGTTTACACATTATCTTGAATTTGTCAATCAAGAATTATTTTAAAAGTTTTTTAAAACTCTTCACTATTGTAGATTAAGGAACAAAAAGAAAGAACAACAAAATAACAACAAACAGAGCAACAAACAGAGAGAACAACAAAAAAGGACAAAAAAATAAACGTTTAATAAACCCCATCACACCATATTATCTCTGCCATGAATATATCGAAACTAAACAAAGCCATTTCCATCAGATACATATTTATGGAGTCTTTCTGTAATGCACTTACCTGTACTAATGCTGCCGAGGGTGCTCCTGCTGGTTCTCCATTGGTGTCAGGATTCAGCTGTGCAAAGCCAGCTGTCCCTCCATGTGCTGCTGTTGGAATCCTCCATATTGGTGCAACATTATTTCTCTTCCCTACAAGTTGCAGCAACTGTGATGAGTACATAGACAAATCTAATATACCTACAAAAATAAAAAAGCTCCAGTTGACCTTAAATTAATCTGACTAAAAGCTGAACTATTTAATACAAGCAATCATATCCATGAATTTTGTTTCTAGACAGAAATGTAACCAAAACAACAATTTTTAAATGTATCTAGGGTATTGACATTCACTACCTCCTTTGGTAAGTTTCACAATTGTATTGCTCTTATAGAGAAAAAACATTTCCGTTGCAGGAGATTAAATCTCCTTTCCTCCAGCCTTAAATTGTGACCTCTTGTCACAACCAATTTTCTTGGAATAAACAGAGCTTCTGCCATCTGTGTATATGAGCCTTGAATATTTTTATATAAAATAATCATGTCACCTCTCAAGCACTTTTTTTCTAGGGAAAACAGACCCAGCTTGGCTAGCCTCTCCTTGTAGCTTACATTTTCCATTCCCCTTATTAGCTTTGTGGCCGTTCTCTGAACTTCAGAGGTTGTGCTAGCTATTCTCCGCTACTGGGCTAATATTCTTCATCAATCCTGACACTTTCATGTAAACAAGAGTCTCAACCACCATTATCCAGAAACTCCCTTTTTGTGAAGTGAATATTTCAACCCCATCTTTAATTTGAATTTTCAATTTAACTGGGTAAAGAATAGTTGCATTCTTTCCCATCTTGAATTGTTAAGTTCTAAACAGATAGGAACTAGACCTTTCCTTTTACTCACTATATCTACAGAAACATCTTTTAAAAAAAAATAATCTTTTGTCCTTCTATTGTAAAGTCATTTTTTTGCCTAAAAGTTCTTAAAATGTTAACCTTATCTTGGTAATTAAGATATTTCATAATTATGGGCCTAGGTCTGCCTGTTTCTCCACCCTGCTGCCCAATCCTATGGGCTTGTTCTATTATAATTTTCCCAGAATCATTAGAAATATCCAGATACAAATGTGCATGTGCATAATTACATACTCACACTCTACATATGTTTCAAAAGAATGTGTGCTATGCAATTATGTAATTACGAGCATGTGCACATCGTAAGGTAGCAAATCTCTGTGGTTAAGAAAATTTAGTTCCGCATTCCTCATTAATGGGGTGACATCATACATGTGTGCCTGCCCAGTATTGTTTTAGCAAATTTGGACGAACAGATTAATCTAATGATACAAATAATCTGCATTGTTTTAACTTATATACTTATATAGTTATAAACAAGTTAATAAATATTAAAGTATATGTTAAAAATGTTAATAATACTTGTTAAACTGTTTTCCTTTCTTCTTCTATGCATTATGACTAATCTGTGGTATAACTGCTACAAATTCATCCTCTTAGGTGCACTGAGCCCCCTTCTTTTGTACCCCAGCAGGGCAATAATCGAGGACAAGAGCATAAGGGACACGGCCCTGGCCATGCAGTGTCAGCACTTGAAAAACCTCTTAATGGTTTTCATATTACCACTATTGTGGTTAGGGAAACATGGCGTAGTTCAGCTTTGTAAAGGTTTTAGCGTCTACAGGACACTGTTAGATTAAAGTAGGTAATGCCTGCACACAAATACACACACACCCCTTCAGCCCACCCACAGGACGTCCTCAACACTGTGCTAATCTTAGCACAGGACCTCTTAAACAGATCTAATCATAGGCTAAATCAAGTTAACATTTAATAGCCTTATACTGCGCAAGATATCAAGCACTGGGGAATTTAACCTAACTACATATTTTAATAACTGATTTCTCCAAAGCCCAAGGGCAAGTTTTCATAGTAGGCAGTTTATGATTAACATCATTGTAATTTCTTCCAAATAAGTAAGTTTTTTGAAAAAAGTGACAGAGAGTAGTATATCCAACTGCAGAGACTAAGGCATCAGTTACAACTGGACAGAAAGGACCACCATGCACCAGAATAGGTTCACTAGTAATTAAGTTCTTCATGTCCTTCTTTAGAAGAATGGTAGATAGTAATAGGGTATTTAATTGCAAAATACTCTATTTAACCTCAAATAATGGTTTAGAAATCCTATGAAAGTTTATACTTTGCTTTGTTGAGTAAATGCCTTCAAGGGACATGATGCAACCAAAAGACATAATTAATAATAATTATAGGTGACTGACCACAAAACAATCATTTAAATCACAGAGCATACCAAAAGGAATTTTGAGATGTTAAAAAGGCATTTTTCCTTGGTGAATGCAAGAAAGATTGTAGGCTCCTTTTAAATCATTTTCAATGAGAATGCTTGAAGATTGGTGGCATTCAAATAGTTTAAGAATATGTGGAAATTGTTAATTCAGTTAAATTTCAATGCAATCCTGTTGAGCTTATGGTAATCAACACAGCACAGACAATACTTCTTTCTTCTTTACCATGAAAACCTCAGCTCCGGCAGTAGAGGTAGAAAGACACAAAATCCTTTCTCCAGATTTTCTTGAAGGGGATACATTTTTCTGTAAGAAAATTCCAAGCCAAGTTGGAGCTCAATTCAAGGAAATCTAGGGATAAAATCAAAAGACCAGATTCCAGATAGTCCCTTATTCTGGTATGCATCATTATTTCCTCAGTGATGAGATACACTATATGGCCAAAAGTATGTAGCTACCCCTACTAATTATTAAGTTCAGGGTTTCAGCCACACCCATTGCTAACAGTTGCATACAATCTGGCACATAGCCATGAAATCCCCATAGATAATTATTGGCAGCACAATGGGTCATACTGAAGAACTCAGTGACAAGTCAGTTCATTAAGTTTCTGCCCTAGTTGAGTGACAACACAGAGGTGGGCTCATGAGTGCTGAATAGCGTAGCACGTAAAAATCACCTATTATCTATTGCATCACTTTCTACAGTTCCAAACTGCCCTTGGCAGCAACATCAGCACAAACTATGCATCGAGTGCTTCATGAAATGGGTTCCCATGGCCAAGCCTCACATCAACATGTGCAACATGTGCAATACTAGGCATTGGCTGTAGTGGTGGTGTCATCACTAGACTCTGGAGAAGTGGAAATGTGTTCTCTGGAGTGAGGAATCACACTTTATTATCTGGCAATCTGATGGAAGAATCTGGGTGTTGCAAATGCCAGGATAATTATACCTACCAGAATGTGAAGTACCTACCGTAAAGTTTTGGGGAGGATGGATAATGGTGTAGGGTTTAGATTCAAAATTTGTACTAGACCCCTTAGTTCCAATGAGGGATCATCTTAAGGCTACATGCTGCAAAGACATTTTAAACAATTGGGTGCTTCCAACTTTGTGGCAACAGCTTGGGGAAGGCCCTTTCCTGTCCCAGCATGACAATGCCCCTGTGCATTTTGCCGAATTTTGTGTGGAGGAACTCGAGTGGCCTGCACAAAGCCCTGACCACAACCCCAATGAACACATTTGGGATGAATTGAAATGCTGATTATGAGTCAGACCTTCTTTTCTCACAAATTCATGTGGAGCCTCTTCGAAGAGTGTCAGATATTATAGCTGCAAAAGATGCCAGCTTGTATTAATACCATGGTATTGGAAAGAGATTTTCAACAAGCTCATATAGGTGTGAAGGTCAGGTGTCTACTCCTTTTGGCCATATAGTGTATAATTAAGGTTAATAATTAATAAGGTTATTCTCAGATTTGCAAAGTTCTTCACTTGCAAATGTTGAGTCAAAGAAACAGCCATAAGTCAAATAACAATTAATGACCTCAACATGAAATACTTGATCCCACTACAAAGAGAGAATAATTTATATATTTCTCCCAAATTCCAAATAGAAATATTGTCATTTAGAGCATTTATTTGAAGAAAATGTCAACTGGTCTTAAAAAAAAGCAGTATTTTCATACTTCAAATAATGCAAAGAAAACAAGTTAATATTCCTTTTTAAACAACACAATACTAAAATTTTAACTTAGCAAGAGTTCATAAATCAATATTTGGTGGCATTACCTTGATTTTCAATCAAACTTTTGATACATCTTAACATGATCTCCACCAGTCTTTTACATTGCTGTGGGTGACTTTATACCACTCCTTGCACAAAAATGTAAGCAGTCTGGCTTTGTTTGATAGTTTTGACAATCCATCTTTCTCTTGATCTTATTCAAGAGGTTTTCAACAGGTTTCAGTTCTGGAGATTGGGCTGGCCATAACAGAGTCTTGATCTGGCGGTCCTCAATCCACAACTTTATTGACCTGGCTCTGTGGCATGGAGCATTGTCCTACTGGAAAAAACAATATTCAGAGTTGGGGAACATTGTCAGAGCAGAATGAAGCAAGTTTTCTTCCAGGATAACCTTGAATGTGGCTTGATTCATGTGTCCTTCACAAAGATAAATTGTCCCGATTCCAGCTCATCTTCTCTGCTTCATCTTCAGTCTTGCCCAACACCTGGTCATCTAATAGTTAGATGGACACTTGGAGAGGCCTACAAGCCACAATATCTCACATCCACTGTGAAATTTGGAGGAAGATCAATGATAATCTGGGGATTCTTTGGCAACACTGGAATCGCACAGGTTTATCTTTGTGAAGGAAATTACACAATGATGGAAGCGGTATATACAGCTATATAGTCTTCTGCTAGTTTGTTTCCATACTGTATGTTCTGAAGCAGCCATTAAACTATAATGTCGGGTAACGTTTGTAATATAGAGTCCCTACTGCATAACATAATAATTGACGATTCGGGTAAAAATAATTTTGTTTTCCAGTATGTACTTTGCTCAGGACGAATGCTCATATTTTATTTGTTTTGTATTTGGTAGAGTCTGAATGATTAGTTTAAGATACCTTCTTAATTTTCTATCTTGCAGGATTGAGCTGTA
This sequence comes from Bombina bombina, assembly GCF_027579735.1. Classification (NCBI taxonomy): domain Eukaryota; kingdom Metazoa; phylum Chordata; class Amphibia; order Anura; family Bombinatoridae; genus Bombina; species Bombina bombina. Next base: position 1,307,127,209 of record NC_069499.1, read on the forward strand.
GACCCTCTGAAACAGCTTACTCCAGCCTTGCAGTACCTCTTGTTTCAGTTTCCCTGTCTAACACATACTAGACTAATCATATATAACCATGTTGCTTACACCTTTCAGTAGCTTTGATTTCATTGACCCTGTGTGCTCTTTACTAGTTAGAGTGTATATAATCAAATTGTTGTTTCACCTTTTTCTAATTAGTAGACAGTTAAAATACTTGCAGCATCTCCTACTACAGCTATTTTTCCTCTTATATCTGGGTCTAACCCCTTTATCTGCTTAACCAGATAGTCTACTTCCAAAATTATACAAGTGCAATTTAGAAAGGTAACAGATACTTGCTTGTTTGTGCCTCTTACCACTTAGGGCCCAATTATCAAAAACAAAACTGCACGAAGAGAACACAAGCATTATATTTTAATGTATGTGTCTCTCCTTCATATCCAGAACCCTGATTAGTGAGATAAACAGTTCTTATCCTAAAATTTGACTTTTTAAAATGTTTTGAGAGGCCTCACAGTGCTGACACGAGTTCTTAGATAAAGTTCTAAAGTAAGCATCCTTAGTACTGCATTCTCAAAGTACAGTAACTATAGTAATTTATTTCATGTTGATACCATTTTATTCATCTGAATATTACAACACTTGCACAAGACAATTTTATTAATCTGAATATTACAACACTTGCACGAGACAATTTTATTAATCTGAATATTACAACACTTGCACGAGACAATTTTATTAATCTGAATATTACAACACTTGCACGAGACAATTTTATTCATCTGAATATTACAACACTTGCATGAGACAATTTTATTAATCTGAATATTACAACACTTGCATGAGACAATTTTATTAATCTGAATATTACAACACTTGCACGAGACAATTTTATTCATCTGAATATTACAACACTTGCATGAGACAATTTTATTCATCTGAATATTACAACACTTGCATGAGACAATTTTATTAATCTGAATATTACAACACTTGCATGAGACAATTTTAAAGGATAGACTTGAAATGACTTTACACCAGGATTCTAATTTATTGCTTTCCTTCTTAACAACCACTCATTTTCGAAGGATGGGTGACTGATGTTTTAAAAGAACAAATTGAGCATTTTTTAAATAAAATTCTATACAAAATGTAATAATTATTTGAAAAAAAAAAGAATAAATTTACTATCATTAAAAATAAACAAATGTGATAACATTCTTTATATTTAAGTAATGTGCCTCTATTCATACAATTGTGTACTCTATATATTGTACAACATTCTGGGTTGTCATAAATCAGCTTTTTCCTCCTGTTCAGATCTGTTATTTTTCATATCCCTGACAATCATTATTATTTTTATTTCAAACTAAAGCTTTCAGATTTAAAATACTGAACAATGAGAACTCACATAGGTTACAATATAACTAATTAATTACATACCATTAAATTATGTATTTACCCTTAGTGATATAAGACACAATTGCTACTATAAAATACATTTTTTTAGTTACTTGATTTATATGAATGTGCTACATGCTCAGTGTATCATAGGAATTTTAATCAGGCAATTTATTCCACTTTTTGAAAAATAAATAATCGATTTTTTTTAAATTATTGTAAGCTATTAAACTATACATTACAATTGTTCTCTGTAATTGAGTCATATTTGAAAATCAAAGAAATAAAAGCTGTAATATTTCTATGTTTTTTTTCCAAAGGATTCAGGATACAAATACCAATAATCTGCCATATTTTTTAATTCTACATTTAAATTATTGCTGTTGAAAATATGTTTATGTAACTATATATATCAAAACAGATAGTCTGCATTATATCTTATAAATGGAAATGTTTCAGATTCTTTCTTTACATGCATAATGCAGTCTTTTCTTTTCACACTGATTCTAATTGTCCACTAGGGGTCACTGTAACACCAGCACTTGACTTTACTGTGCACGGGAAAGTTTCGAAAAAGGAGACTGTTACAGGATGTCTTCTTATAAATATGTCTTTCAGTGTTTACTTTGTGTGAAAGGAGAAGCATTTGTTGACACCAATTTAGACAACAAATTAATGCCAGCATCCTGGTATATAATGCTTACAGCATTTATTTTACTGCTGACCTCATTACTATTCACAGCATTTCAAACACTCTCTACTTCCCAAGCACTTGTATTCCCTCAGGCCTTTGCCATAAATGTGCTGTTGATATATTTTTTTTTTACATGGTTTACTTGCTATGATGACCTACAGCCCACAAGATTTGTTATGTTGTCCTAACTATCTCATGGGGGCCACACTTGACTTATTTTGTTTAGTTGTAGCTTTAATTTGAGAGAAAAAAAGACAACATAGTCTGCATGCCAGAAAAAGTACATGTCGCTTTGCTGTGTCATCTAAGGATGTAACCTGTCAATTTGGAGAACGATAAAAAGGACTATCGCTGAAAGCAAGGAGCAGAAGTGCAGTATTGTCAGTCTGAAAGCCAGAAACATACAAAATGACACAAGATAAGGATTGATTGACTCATCCAGGGATGCATTTTCTCACTTACATAACATTCCAAGTCTCTTTATTTATAGTTTACAAAATAAAAACTTCAGTATTCTAATAGGTTTAACTAAAACATACAAGAGAAAAGTTACCCATGTAAACTTATATAAAAAAGGGGTTTCTAGTACCATATGTTGGCTATAGCCTGCCAGCATCAAGACAAACCCACTTAGGCGAGTTGTATTCTAATGTAATTCAATATGTCATGCATTTAAAATCAGTTTTACTGTGCACACATACCCTTGGTTGTGTCTGCAACCTATATAGAATATCTGTAATTAGAACAGGGGTGAATATACATGTCGTTGCCAAAATATGGTTCTAACTCCCCTGTTTTGCATATACGTCTGGGCATCAGTATTTTCTTGACACTATAATAAAGCATTTAAATATTTATATAGTCACAGAGCAGGTCCAAATTAAATGCTTGTAAACTGTGCAATTATAACAATAGGGGTGAGTAAAGCAGCATATATATCAATAGGACCTGAGTGTCAGCCTGCAGCTGAATTCACTGCAGTCTGGTATTCAGAGACTGTGATTCAGCTTTATGCAGCTTTATGCAGGGAGCAACATTTCAGCTCCCATCACAGGGTTTGTGCCAGGACTGTGACATAGGCATTCTCAGTTGGTATAAAATTGCCACTAGGACTGTAAGAACATCACATTCCAGGGTAAAACTTTATTTCATATCTTAGAGCAAAACTTCTAGATGTTCCATGCAAAGCTCCTCTAGGGTTGTATTTGACTACTAGTGGGATACGTGACAAATACAACCATGCTCTATAAGGCATACAAAAAATCATAAAAGACTTACAGCCACTACTCATAGAGGATGCCACACTCAAAAAAATCTTTCCACAACCCCCAATCCGGGCATTCCGAAAACCACCTAACCTAAAACA